>NC_134458.1:12902766-13216875 GCF_047948215.1 Lycorma delicatula | reverse complement strand
AATTTTATTTATTACAGTATTAAATTATTTTAAATCCTAACATTAAGAATCTACATGGTCTTTCGCTACAATAAAGGAGTTATAGTCATAAATTTTGATCAAGTATGATCTTTTAGGCAAGACAATAAAAAAAAACATTTTCTCTAAATAAAATTACCTCACTTTCTTCTTTGTATACATGTCTATTTTATTTTAAATTACTTATTTAAAAGTATTAATTTTGTTATTAAATGTTTACAGATATATCTTCATCGGTAATATGGAGAAAATAAAGCAATTGGCAGAAGATCCAGCATTACATTCTGTTGCTGTTCTTAAGCATGGGAAATTGTTAATTTATCAAGAGGCTGCAGCCAAGAATTACATTCTTATCAGCAGATTATACTTTACCCTAAGAATACCTATATTTACTACTAAGAAAATCATGAAATGTTGCGAATTCACATTTTGAGGCCAAAATAGGATACATGCCTCTTATCAGATAACCATTCGGAAACATTACAGTTGCACTTCTACAGCAACAAAATGATCCTTGTTATCAATTATAAACTAATTTATCTTTTGAAGTTTATTGTAAAATTATTACAGAAAATAAATAACACTTTTCTTGTGTAAATAACCCTTGGTTTCTAGAAAAGGAAATAACTTATATCTTATGAGGAGCTGAGTCAGTTTTCTTTTTTTTAAGTGTAATCAATGGCTATGATCTATAACAGTGATCTATAACTATTAATAAACACGAACACAGTATATAGTGAAACTGCTCTCAACATTGTTTAAATTTGGAAATATGAACATTCACAAGTGAAAAGTATAAAATCTTATACCATGATCCATTCTAATATATAGGCAACAGAAGGATAGCCAGTCCAAGCCTGTACAAAGATTACATTAAAACATTATATTGTATTTATTATATTGTTAATACTTATTAGGGGATAAGTATGAATATCAGTAAGCAACAGTATGTGCAGCACATTCAAGCAAGTTTTGACTAACCTAACATGTTTAAGTTAGTCAAAACATTATTTACAGAATCAACTGCACGCTTAATTTTAAATTGGAATTCTTTGAAATGAAAACCAAAATTACATACTTGAAATATCAGATTTTTAAAGAAAAAATACAGAATGGTAAAATGTAATTATTTTTAAAACTTACTTCGTCACAAGCAAAACATCGTGGGATTTTGACGATATCAGCATAATGACGACCACAATATACTTCATTTTTATGAAAGAAGTAGACTAAATCCACAAGCAATTCCTGAAACAAAAACAATTAGGAGTAATTAAATTTTTAATCATTCAATTAAATTATAACATTTTAAATTCAAGATCATTATCTTGAATTTAAAATGTTATAATTTTGCTTTCAAGGTAATTTAAAGAAACATAGGGGATACTAAACAAATTAGACCAGATTACAAATATGTTTGTCGCTGTATTCAAAACACTTCAATAAGATGTATGTTCTCCAGAAATTTTATTATTAGTAAATTTATGTGAGAGGACTATTTATACAATAATTAAATGCGACTAGAAATGTTATATCACACAGAATAGAAATCTCAATACAGTCACCACATTTTTATAATGATCATAAAAATATATTACATCTTCATATTCCTAACTCTTCTATCACCTCACACTTGAATACCTCTGTTTATCTGTATTATACAATTAAAATTCAATATTGAATTTATTGTCTGATTTAGTAAAGGCATTTCTTGTGATATAAATGATATTTCAATTCCTTAAAAAATTATTACTTGCAAGTTATTTTTTCCAACAACTTAAAAATGCTTAACTGAATTTAATTATGTTGCTGGAAACTTTAATACTAGAACTTACTTCAAAATTTTATATGAGATTACAACCCTCTTAGTAAATACAGAGATACCAAAGTTTCTTTTATATTCTCTAACAAATACAGCTGTAATCAGACAGTAAAAGTAATAAAAAAAATCAACTTCTTTCTGACAAATTAGTAATAAAATTTCTGCAACTACACTATCAATAAAAAAGAGCTCAAAATTAAACAAAAAATACAATATGTCAATAACGAACATTTCTTTCAATCCTCATCAAATTATTCAACATAAATGTGCATTTATAGAAAACAACATAAATGTAGTTTATATTGTTTTGGCATGACTGCATCAGCCTACTTTGAACTTTTTTCCTCTAATAGAATTTTAAGCTTAGGAAAGGCCAAAAATCACAGGGATCTGTGTTTGGAGAGTAAGAAGCCTGCTAAAGTTGTTTGATCCTGTGTTTTGCCAATAATCTCTGAATAAGTTGTGACGTCTAGGATGGAGCATAATGAATTTTACAATTTCCATTTTGCTGTGTTCTGTTGGATCAAACAACGTCTCTTAGCGGACGAAGAACAGTTACATTTCTCTTTATTGACAGTTTGTCCTTGAAAAGCATACTCGTGATAAGCATGTCTTTAAAATAAAAAAAGACTGCGAGCATGATCTTCACATCGCTTTATGATTGCCAGGCTTTCTTTTGCTGTGGAGAACTTGGAGTTTTCCAGTGGGATGACTGCGCCTTTGATTCAGGGTCATAGCCAAAGACCATATTTCATCTTAGATTATTTTTTTTTTCATAAAATGAGGATCGCTATTAGCATACTCCAGCATGTCTAGCACAACTTACGGTCAGTTTTCCTTTTGTACATGAGCAAGATGTTTTGGGACAAATTTTGCTGCTGCTATGCACCATCCTGAGATCTCTGTTAAAATTGATTGCACTACGCCAAATGAAATCCCAACTTCATCTTCAAGTTCTCTAATTATCATTCGACAATCATTGATTACCATCCATAGAACTTCCTCAATATTTTTGGAATTTTTGCTGGTGGAAGGTATGCTGCAGCATTCATCACTTTTGACAGATATTCAGCCATCTTGAACAGTGATATCATTCTTTAATCTGTGTAACAACTACAACTTGATCACTAAAAGTTACTGAATTTTCCTTATTATTTCGTACTTGCATGTCACCAAGTTTCTGACAAAATTTAATGCAAACTCTCTGCTCAACCTGTTGTCATTTTAAACAGCAATAAAAACATGACAAGCACTAGTTACACGTTTTAATTTCGTGACTGCTAAGTAGCAACTGGCTACAATGGCAGCAAAACTTTTGATGAATCATACACAACCAATACAAATCAAGGTCACATTACACAATGGTCCATCTCCTGTGCTACAACTAGTTACCACAATGAAAAATAGTCGGATATTTTTTGATCCCACCTAGTACGTATATATACCCCAGTACTGGACAGCAAAGTTTGCATTTTTGACCATATTTTCAAAATTTATATAACCGTAACAAATTTGACAAATTCACAAATTATAAAAACAGTAGTATTTCAATTTAATTATATACAATTAAATACTAACTGAAGATCCAGGATCCTGCAAAAATCAATTCTTGGAATTAATGTGGTAAGAATGTGGTAATGTGGTTAACTTACCTATTTACTGTGTTTTTTTTGATTATATTATATTTAATTTAATATAATATATATTTATTATATATCTAATTATAATTTTGATTATTATTATTATATAATAATAACATATAATTTTTTTTTAATAAAACTAGTTTGTCATTACTTTCTATAGTTTTCAAATATTATTTATTGGTGTAATTTTCTGACTGTCCAAACATTTAGCTGGCCTGGATTAAGTTGGCAAGAATGAGTTCATTGCATTTACGCAGATAAATAAACCATGTAAAGTTAAATAACAAAATATAATTAAATAACAGTAATAAAACAACTAATTACCTTACAAGAAGCACAAACAAAACACTGGGGATGCCAATAAGTAGTTTTCTCAGCCCTGTCAATGGACACAACAACATCCCCTTCAAAAATTTCATGATAACACTGTTGGCAAAGTGATGCGACTTTTTGAATGTAATTACTACCAACGGGTTCCAAGTTATTTCCACCGCCAGATACGTCAGTCTGCAGTTTAGGTTTAGTATTATCATGAAACATGTCCTTGTTTTTATGTTTAAGCTGTTCAGAAAATGTTGGATTTAGAAGAGTTACTGCATCTGAATGTTCAATATGTACTTTCTGTTTAGGATCTGAGATATGTAAAGCATCTAATGGCAACTGTGAAATCACATTAACACCTGCATAATTAACAGATGGGTTACCACCAGTTTCTGACTGATTTTTAATAAACTGTGACAAAGGTATCGGAACTTTATTAAGATGTGATAATGTATTACTCGTAAATTTTTGCCCAGGAACTGGTGATGACTGTGCTATATGTTTTCCTGTAGTTATCTTATCAGTCACAGGAGTAAATGCTTGAGCTGAAGAGCCCAGTTTATCACACTCATTGACATTATTAGATCCCATCATATGTTCATGACCATAATCTCTATTCTCTATTTCATTATTATCATTATCACTGCTACTGTTATTATTATTGTTGCTAAAGTTTAAATTATGTAATGGTGCATTACTAATTCTATTATCTGAAACAACAAAATCACTAGGACTTCTGAAATTAAATTTATGAAATTGCAAGGATGAAGATACTGATGACGAGGATAATGCATCATCATGCAAAGTTTTAGTTGGAATTTCTGAAGCATTAACATAAGGTCTTGCAGTCCAGTTGACATTTTTTAGGTTTGTTGACCAATGTGGCTTCTGTAAATTTTGTGTGGCAACTTCTGCTATCTGTTGATGTGGAACTAAACCCTTAAACAAGTTAAAAGAAACAAAAGAATAACCATTAAATAAAATTAATTTTAAAAAACTAAATTTTATTCTTTAATACTAACTAGTAACAAAATATCAATTAAATACCAAAAGAACATAATTACTAATGAAATCTGCACCTTTTGACAAAGGAGCATTATTCATCAACAGATAATAAATGAATGCAGTTAACTTTAGAGCTTAGGGAGATATTTTCTACACTTGTTTTAGTAAATAAATATTAAAAAACCTGATGTGGTTAACACATGATTTTTAATCATAGCTTTATCTAAATATTCACCCTCTTTTTTATGAATAGCCTTGTTCACATACAGAGTGCTTGAATATCTGCCTTGAAATCTCTTTAACTGAAACATTCTAAGAAAAAAAATTAAAATAGAAACAAATTGTTTTGGATGATGTAGAACCTCCTTTGCCAATCTACTAAGTTTGGACATTTAAATTTATGTATTCAGTCTACAGCATATCTTGATTTACTTTAATTATTGCTACAACTCACTGCTGTAGTGAAAATCCAATAATGCTTCATAATGAAAGCTCTAGGTTATTTGTTCCAAAAAGATAGTCGCTGAAAAGGTTTTTTCTTTTTATGAATATTGCCCGCATTCAGTCAAAATGGATTATGATTTATACATGACACGTAAGATAAGAGTCATTTAAATATAAACTGGAATTAGTTTACATTGCTTTATTGATATTAAATAAAATTACAAATAAACTATCTTGTTTTTTTTACATAGTTTCCTTTAACAAAAATACATTTTCAACACCAAGTAGAGACAGCTTCCAGATCTCCTCATAAAAAAAAAGTTGGCTGTCCAATTGCGCCACATAATGCTTGACTGCAGCATCATCTTCAAATCTTTCACCTCCTAAAGCTCCTTTCAACAAATCAAAAACATGTGGAAATCACATGGTGATAAGCCTGGACTATAAGGTGAATGTTGAAGAAGTGTTCAATAAATTTTAGAGAGTTTATCGCGAGTCCGAGCCACTGTCTGCAACTATGCATTGTCATGAAGGAGGACACTGCAAATTGGTTGCCAGCTTCATTTGTTACAATAAGCAGCCCCGACATCATCCAACTGGCAGTAGCATGCAGCATTTACTATACAGGAAATCAATCAGTGCACATCTTTTGGACCCCAAAACACACTTGCCAGCACTTTTCCAGCTGACAAGCATTTCTTGACCTTCATCGGTACCCCCTACCCCCTTTTACACTACTCCATACTTATTGTCCGACTTTACAGGTAGTGGTAGACGCACATTTCATTGCAAGTCACAATACAGTCCAAAAATGCCTCTCCTTCTTCCTCAGTGATTCAGAAGCCACTGACAAAAGACATTTCTTTGCACCTCACTTCCAACACTTATTTCCACCTCTCTTGCAATTTCAGCAATAATTATACATCGATCACCTTCCACAAGGTCACAAACGACCTGAATGTTGTCATCATTGATACTTGTCCACAGATGACGTTCATGACTTTCATTCTCTAGTGCATCACAGCCACTTCAAAATTTTTTGGCCCAATTAAAAACACTTCCAAGTTTTTGACAGGATAGCATCTCCAAACTATACCTGGAATAGAATAAAAATTTCAGAGTATCTGACACCTTCGTTGGTGAGAAATTGGATTTTAATTTGTTGGGCAATAGATGATGGTATCTTCAGCTCAGACATTCTGCTACTGACGTGGAAACGTGACCTACAGGCTTGGCTGGTTGGCTGCTCCCCTCCACACATATCCAACTAACTACCTGCAGCGCCCCATCACATTCACTGCTTTCCTCAGTCCGCGCACCAAAATTCCTGTTTATATTTGGATGACCCTCATGTGTAAAATGTATTCCATATATTTATTAGTTTTAATTTTTTTTTAATTATTTGGATGCTTTTACAAAACTCAACTGTAAAAAAAAAACAAACAAAGAATGCAAAGTTTACTTTTATACTAAATAAAGGATTATTTATTGAAATAGTGAAAAAATTCAGCATTTTTAAATATGCAGGGATCAATACAAGAATTTTTTTGAAGTTATTATTCAGTTTCTTCATTACTGCATCAGAAGATATTCATTATTGCTAGAATTGTTAACAAATCCAGTCTTGAAGTTGTTAAGAAAGCCCTTTAGTGTACAGTACAATAATGTATTTGTTCTGTTAAGTTTGCGCATTTAATACAAGGGTGAATCAAATATAAACGGTAAATCAAATACAAACAGTAATTTTTTTTATAAATTTACTGACTAATAATATACACAATTCATACCTTCATCATTCCTCTATAGTCTTCTGCACAAGCTGCACACTTTTGCCAATGATTTGGAAGCTTGAATATTCCTTGTTAATAAAAAGTTTATGGATGAATGATTAACCAATTGTGCATACACTCCTCGACATCTTCATTGTTTTCAAATTATTCCCCTCCAAGCAATTCTTTCAAGAGCGCAAAAAAAAATAGTCACAGTGGGGCAAATCTGGACTGTAGGAAGGGTGGTCGAGGTTTTCCCAGTGCATTTTTCCAATTCATCCCTTGTCAAAATTGTAGTGTGCGGCCTGGTGTTGTCATGCAGAAGGATGATATCTCTGATGGGAATACCCCATCTTTTACTTTGGTAGGTGGCTTTTGTTGACTGTAGCAGTTGGCAATAGAAAGCCAGCCATATTCACAGTTCATTGATTGTGAAAATCAATGAGTAAAACTCCCCTTGAGTCAAAAAAAATTGTTGCAAAAACTTTTCTGGCTGACAGACTGGTTTTGGCCTTCACAGGGCAGCTCTCATCCGTCATTCGCCACTTCATCCTCATCAGTTTTTACACCAGAGTGTAAGGATGGACCCATGTCTCATCACATGTGATGATAAGCCTCAAAAAAATCGTGCCCTTCTTGCTGAATTCGATTAAGAAGTCTCACAGATCTCCAACCTGATCTGTTTTTTATTTTTGGTCAACAACCTCGGAACCCATCAAGCACTAATTTTTCTAAAGCCAAGATGATAAGTGATAATAGATTGAGCACTCCCATAGCTGATACACACTTCTGATGCAATTTCTTCAACAGTGAACCGGCAATCACCTTCAAGCTCTCGAACAGCACAGATGTTAGCTGTGAGATTTGACCCTGGGCAATGATA
Source organism: Lycorma delicatula (assembly GCF_047948215.1). Taxonomy (NCBI): domain Eukaryota; kingdom Metazoa; phylum Arthropoda; class Insecta; order Hemiptera; family Fulgoridae; genus Lycorma; species Lycorma delicatula. The sequence goes on along the minus strand of NC_134458.1, from coordinate 13,208,970 downwards.
ATGACTTTCGTTTTCTACACTTTCTCGCCCACCCTTAAATTGCCTTGCCCACATATACACTTGGTTCTGGGATAGTGTAGTGTCCCCAAACTGTACCTTTAAACGAGTTAAAATTTCTGCAGGTTTAACATCTTCATAATTAAAAACTTTATGATTATATGTTGTGCAACAGATGATGGAACCTCTTGATCAATCATGACTGTACTGATGACAGAACAGAACAGAGAAGCTAAACAAGCGGGTTTCCCTCTCTAACACATCGAACATTAATCCCCCACTAAGCCAACCAACTCGAAACTGCTTACTGCGTAAAATAGCAAAATTACCATTTAAATTTGATTCACCCTCTTATTTGTCAAATTTATTGAGACTTTCATTCTGTGATTAATGTGTTTGTAGATCTGATTTTTATTAAGTGATTTGCAAAGGTTGATTCTGTTGTGTATAGTGCTTTTATCTGTGGCTGTGCATTTTTTCTGCTGAATATTATGTGGTTTTAACGTCAAATACTTCAAATGGATACATTAATACAGCGTATCTGTAAAATCTTCTAATGAAGAAAAAATAAAGTAGTTCTGAAAAGGCTTTATGGTAACATTTCCACACATTTGGGAAATGAGGAGTTTTACCTTTTGATCCTGACTAGTGGGTCTAAGTAAAGGTGGGGGCTATGACACTCACTTGAGAGTAGAGTAAATGATTTTGCATTAAAAATAGGTGGTTTGCAATTGATTTATATGTTCTTTAATCTTTTATTACACATATGTTTTTTTTTTTTAGTAGAACCACAATGTATGTATCTATGCAGCTAGATTAGTTTACCCCTTCATAAAATTTTAATTCTGATAACTTAAGTTTAATTTTTTATTGCGTAGCCTACAGTTTATTAGCAGTACTTTTTAATATTGGGGTCTGTAAGACAAAAAATGATCCATTACCCTTAGTCTGGCACTTCTTACGATTTTTAATATTTTTCAATTAAATCACTAAACTATAAAAGAACTGAAGTTTTTGTCTTTAATTTGATATACAAAATACAGATATTTCTATAAATAGGATAAGTTTCCCAGCTTATATTAAACTGAAGAAAAAAGAGTTCTGCTAATTTTGCTTTGCTAACAAACTAATCTACAGATAAACAAAACTAAAAATATTATGTTATATTTCAACTATAAAAAGTGCTGAGATTTGTTGATTAATTTTTAAACTAAGAAAATTTCAAAGCATTACTTTTAAACAGGATTTGAGAATCACTTACTACATTAGTGAAATGTGAAGCTGGAGTCAGGCTTAAGCTCTGGCCACAAAATTAAATGCAGGCACTTGAGTTCAGTTTGAGAATGTATTCTAGTGTTAATTATAGTAAACTTGACTTTACTATGAACCCACATTCCAAAAAAACAGGTGAAATATATTTAACACCAGCTATTAATTAACAATATTAGCACTGTGCATTTATAATGTATTGATACTAATTTATAATTAACATGATTTAAAAGTTTAAATGTTGAAGAGTTATTTAAAAACCTTTAATTTAAAAAAAATAAATAAAACTAAACTAAGAGAACTCTCACAATTACTATTTATTTACATAAAATAAGTGAAACAACAATTACAACTTGCCTTTAATTTTTCAACTTTTCCTTGTCCAACAACATGAGATTTAATTCTGTCCAAATACTTGCTGAATCTGAAATGAAATAAATAAATAGATACATAAATAATATTGTTTTAATCAATCTTAGCATGCTTAATACAGGGTGTCCCATATAAAACGCAACCCAACCTTATATTGGTAGGTATTGAAATAATAAAAAGGCACGTGTATATGTAAATGTAATTTTTATTATTACCATCCATTAATCTACATTTAGAGTAAATGTTGGAAGTGGCCGCCATCCTCTTGAATACAAGCTTCAATTCTTTTTACAGCGTTTCTTGCAACTTTTTTCAAAGTTTATGGCTGGATATATAATACAGCTTGTTCAATATTGTTTTGTTCAATACAGCTTTCAATTGTTCAAGTGTTCTGTAGGCTTTTTCTTTGAGGTAACCCCATAGAAAAAAATCCACCGCAGTCAAATCTGGAGATCTTGGTGGCCACAAGCCTCTACCGAAAATTAGATTACCAAAGAATTTCTCAACGAAATCAGAAGTTGAACCTGTGTAGTGCGATGTCGCACCGTCATGTTGTAGCCAGCTGTGTCTGTCTTCCTCTTCCAAGAGTGCAATGAACTGAAATAAAATATCCTGATATCGTTCTGCATTAATGGTGTACTCGAAAAAAATAGGACCGATTATTTTCTTCTGCGATATCGTGTACCACACGCCCAACTTCTGCAGGTGTAATTGTTTTTCGTGATAAACATGGGGATTTTCAGCACTCCAAATTCTACTGTTTTGGCTGTTTACGTAGCCATCCAAATGAAACCGTGCTTTATCTGTGAAAAATAATGAATCCATAACATTAATTCCCTCACGCAGAAATCGACAGGACCATTGAAAATATTATAGCCATTTTTCTTTGTCGGGCTCAAGAAGTTGATGAACCGTTTGAATGCGATAAGGTCGTAATTGTAATTGTTTGGTCGCCCAATGAACAGTTGATTTAGACAAATTAATTTCAGCAGACAAACGTCTGATCGATTTATTTGGTGAGGCGAGTAATCGGTCTTTGATTTCAGTGACTGTATCTGTATTCAACACTGACTTTTGTGTTCCTTGTTATTAACAGAACCAGTCTCTCTAAATTTTGCAACTAACCTTAATACTGATGTTTTGTTAGGAGCTGGTTTATCTGGGTACTTATGGTGAAACAAATCTTGCACTGCAACCACTGATTTCGTACTGAAGTACGACTCGACAATGAAAACATTCATCTAGCGAAAACACCATCTTGTCTCTAGCAATACACTGAACGTTATGATTGCATTGTTGTTACTATCGGTAGTGTTCTACTGCGTCGCCACAATGTTCAGATGTTGGACGAGTCCATTTCAGTAATGAGTAGGGGAGTAAGCTTGACTTTTGAAATTTGATGGATGAGTGATTGATGGGTTGCGTTTTATATGGGACACTCTGTATATTAATAACAAAACCAACTTTAAAAGAGTAGTAAAACAAACTTAATAAAACCATTAAAATGTAAAAAAATACTATTAAAGTCTTTACTTTTCAGAAACAGACAAAACTAAAAAGAAACAACTAGTAACGTACTAACTCTTCTTAATTTGGCATATACTTCAAAAAGTCAAAATTTTAACATAATAGTACTATTTATTACATTTTGGCGTGGGTTTTTATGAATTCAGTTTTTTGTTTAAAAAATTTATTGTACTGTGTTTTTATATGTCATGTTTTAATACGACTGTCCAAAAAGAAGTGTAATGTACCTTTAAGGTGTATGTATGTATATATGTATGTGTACCACCGTAGCAGCTCAATAGCCAAACTGATTAAGATGTATAATCCCATGTTGGAACCCTTATGTTACTGGGAGTGTCATAGGGTATGTAAATATATATGGAGTAGTGGGGATTTGCCAGTTGATACACAAACTTTAATGAACTCTGAACTGTGAGCCTCCATCACTGTGTTAGCTGGGTTTATCAAAGTGAATAATTCAAATCAATCGATTTTATTTAATTAAATACTGCATAATGATGTTTAGTCCTTTTATTTCCATACATTGTGTTTTTTTTTTTTTTAGTTTGATTTAGTGTTGTCTTTTTTTAGTTCCATTTATCTTTCTTTTTTTTTTGGGAGTCATGTTTTTTAATTTTTTAATTACATCTACCTGGTCATCAATCAAGAAATGAATTTCATCATAAAATAAATGTTTTTATAAATTTTTCATTTCTTATCTATACTGGTATGATTATAATGTCATTTCTGATTACGTAATTCAACAAACATTCAAAGCAAAAAATGCATATTTTCTATCTACGCATGTTACAATACATCGATATCTTTATTGTTTATTAGTTACTTAGCCTCTTGTTTCACTGCATTACTATCTCATAGCCATTTAATGGCTTATTAGTTAATGTATGTACATATGAGGGTGACAAGAATTTTTATTTCGTAAGTGAAAAATAAAATATGAAAATGATGCAACAAATTCTTGCAAAAATAAAAGTTATATAATCGTAGATGTGTTTGCAGCCATAATATGATTTTAAGAACTAACTGTAGTGTCAATGGATAGGAAAGACAGATGTAATGAAATTATGCAGATAAGACAGAATAACTTTCTCTCTGGATCAAAAGTTCTGTAAAATTGTGTTCATTATTTGTTGTTGGTCAAAATGCCTATTTACTAGAAAATTTACCAAAACTGAACTATAAATTAATAAAACGATAAGGATAGACTGGATGAATTATATATGGTAAGTGTGTGCGCACTCCATATTAAATAATAATGCAATGATTGTAGGACTCAAATGAACTGTTGAAATAGGTGCAAGTCTCTTTCAACAGGAAAAACAATTATGGGTTAGTAATACCTCAAAGGTGTTTGGAGGCACTTTAGAGAGAATAAGGAGTGTTTTTCAGTTATAATAAAATATAGTAGCCAAGACACTTCTGTGAATCATTCAGCAACATATCAGATCAGGAGCCATGATTATTTCTAATTAATGGAGGGCATATAACGAAATTAAAATTTACCACACAATTATGTTCAACTGAACCATATGGAAAATTCTGTAGATCCTGTAACCGATCATAATGTGCAAGTGATAGTAAGCACGTGAAATCGGCCAAACACCACAATAATGAGGAAAGCAGCACAAGCAAAGCACATGTATATTCATATATGACTGAGTTTACGTGGCATCAACATTGCAATGAAAAATTATTTGAACAAATAGTAACAGATATAGAAGTGTATTGGCCCCCACAATAAAGGTAATTAGGTGATAATTTGTTTTATTTATACATTATGAAATAAATTAGAGAAATGATGATCAACATTATTTCTTACAATGTAAAAGTACAAAAAATAATTCATTTCTTGATAGGTAAGTGGATAACTATCAGTTTACCAAGATTGAGTTAAAACTGGCATATACAATAATATTACACATTAATTATATATATATATATATATAACAATCCACAACGTTAAAATTGTTTTTAATTTAAACATATAACAATATATAAATAATGTAATAACATTAACATACATTAATAATATATTATAGATAAGTAATATATTTGACATATAAAGTGCATTCAATTTCTACAAAATGCAAGCTAACTACAGCCTATATTTTATCTGATTTAACAACACTTGTTTACCTTTTCAATAAATACAAATAATACAATAGGCCTGTTGAATATGTGAAGTTGAATAAGTAGACGAATCCATATTGAGTTTATGTAGTATTTATTCATTTTTAGAATACATTTTTGATTAGATATTCGATTATTTTGATTATTGATTTTTTTGATTTTTGATTTTTTTTTTTTTTATTGATTATTTTGATTTTTGATTAGATATATCTGGTAGTCTTGTTTGTTGTAATTTAATTTCAGTTTAGTAATAACACATTGAATATTAATAATACATATAATATTTTGAAACGCGTCTGTGAGCCCTAGCGACGTGAAATGTAACTACAACAACATGCTACCATTACAATATTTTAAATAAGAAGAAAACATGATATTAAAACTTAACATAACTGCCCGCCAAAATCGGCACATTTTGAATATAAACTATTGAGTAATACATAAATAATTAATTTATAAGAAAATTCATAGTATAATGTAATAAAAATATCATATAATTTTAAATATAGTATAACCTTGACAAATAATACAATATTAGGTAATATCATATAACAGTTAATGAGACATACATAAGTAATAAAATGAATACATATAAAAAAAAAAAACATTGAATAAAAACCATTAAGATTTAATTATTTATCTGATAAAGGTAGCAGACACAATTAATGAATGTACTGGTTTACGAAATACACCATTTGATGTACGAATGTCAACAACTAAATTATCAGAACCCATGAAAGCATGAGTAACAATTCCAGATTTCCAAAATAATGGAGAAGTATTGTCATCACAAATTAAAACTAGATCACCTTCACAAAGATTTCTATTGGGAAAACGCCATTTATTGCGTTGTTGCAATTGATGCAAGTAATCTTTAGACCATCTTTTCCAAATAACTTGAATAAATTTCTGCAATAATTGCCACCTACCTAAATGATTTTCTGGAATTTCGGAAAAATCTGGGTCAGTAAATGAAGTAAGAGGAGAGCCGATTAAGAAATGGCCAGGAGTAAGAGGTTCAGGATCTTTAGGGTTATTAGAAATAGCAAAAAGTGGACGAGAATTAAGACATGCTTCGATTTGAGTTAAAATTGTATAAAATTCCTCGAAGGTAAGAATGGTTTGTCCAATGACACGGCGAAGATGAAATTTAACACTCTTGATCCCGCTTTTCCACAAGCCACCAAAGTGGGGCGAGAAAGGGGGAATAAATGACCATTTAAAATTTTGAGAATTTGAGAAAGATTGAATAGCCGAATTGAAGTCCTTTGATTCAAAGAATGAAACAATTCATAAAGAGTGTTCCTAGCACAACGAAATTTAGTAACGTTATCTGAATACATTTGATTACAAATACCCCTGCAAACAATAAATCGTCTTAAAGCAGCAATGAATGATTCAGTTGTTAAATCTGAAAAAAGTTCTAAATGAATAGCCTTAGTAACTAAGCAAATAAAAAGCGCAATATAGGCCTTTGAAAGAATTTTAGATTTCTGCCCGCCATGGCGAATCATAATAGGGCCACCATAGTCAATAGCGCAACTAGAAAAGGCTCGCTAAGGGGTAATTCTAGAAGAGGGTAATTGACCAAGTTGCTGAGATTGCTTATCAGCATTAAAACGAAAACATTTTAGGCATTTCTGAACTATAGAACGAATAGCTATTTTTGCATTCACAATCCAAAATCTTTGACTAAGAGAACTGTAAGTTAATTGCAGTCCAGCATGTAAAAGACGTAAATGTTCACTGTGGATGATTAACCTTGTTATGTTTGCATGAGGATGTAGTATTAATTGATGTTTTTTATCGAAAGACAAATTAGAATGTTCCAGTCTACCTCCTACACGAAGTAAACCTTTACCGTCTAAAAATGGATCTAGTGAACTGAGTTTACTTTGTTTCGAAATGAAACGTTGGTTTTGAAGATCATTAATTTCAGACTTAAAATATGCTAACTGAGATTGATGAATGAAAAATTCAAGAGTGAATTCTAATTCATTTGAAGACAATGCATCAAATTTTCTATGGTTAATAGACTTATGCTTAATATTTTGAATGAATCTAAAACAATAAGTAAAAACACAAATTAGTTTAGACAGCGATGAATATTTCTCAGTATAATCAGTAATATTAGAGGTCAAAAGAGATACCTGAACAGTTTGACGTTTTTCAACAAGGCATTGAGGATCAACATTTTTTTCAGTAGAATTAAAGTGATGATTAGTTGGCCAACAGGAAGAATCTTGCAAAAGCCAGCTTGGATTATGCCACCATAATACAAAATTAATTAATTTTTTCCGAATTCGAAGGTGATTCAATATGATGCCACTTCACATTAGATGTCAACTATTGAATTTCTGAAACTCGATTGGCTACAAACACCTTCCAATTGGTGGATTGACCATGAATCCAATGGAGTGCAATCATGGAATCAGAATATAAATGAATTTCATTGATTTTTTCATTTAAAGCTAATGTAACTTGATTGAGTAAACGTGATAAGAGCAAACAAGCACAGAGTTCAAGTCTTGGAAGAGTCATTTGTTTTAAAGGGGCAACTCGTGATTTGGAACACAATAAATTACATGAAACCTTATCATTACAGTAAGTAATTCTAACATATGTACAACATCTGAAACCCTTAAGAGATGCATCTGCAAATCCATGGAGTTGAAAGGATTTGATGCTACTATCAATGCTTAACCTTATACATCTGTCAACATTTATAGAACTAACTAATCTTAATTGATTGTATAAAATTTGCCACTGCGATAGTAAATTATCGGGTAAAGTATCATCCCAATTGCACTTGACTTGCCAAAGGCTTTGCATTAAATGTTTGCATAAAAATATAATGGGTCCAATGAGACCTAATGGATCATAGATACCAGAAATAATTGATAAAATATGTCTTTTAGTGAATATTTTAACTTCCTTTTGATTGACTTCATAAGTTAATTATTCCATAATATACGTAAAGTACGTATGTTTTCATTTTTATTTAATGATATAGGTGTATTTAATAGTATAGTATCATCAGTTGAGAAAACAATATTTTGACAGTTGGAGAAACACTTATGAAGGGGAAAGCCATACAGTTTTAATAAGTTACATACATCAGTTTTTAATTGTTTGATTTCATGTACACTATCTTATTACAGGAGTAATAAGGTCATCAACATACGAATCATTTAATATGGCTCTGCAAGCATTAGGAAATTGATCGTTATTATCATTGGCTTCTTTTATAATTTCAAATAAGAAAATTTAAACGTTATAGTTTTTTTTAAATTAGAACTACAAAAATGAATAATAAGTGGGTTTAATTTACTAGTAAAGTTGGTTAACATGAACTTTTTATCAAAAAAATGAATCCTGAAAAGTATATTAAACCAAGCAGCTAGTAAAACTTAACGACTAAATTTTATAATAAGGCCAGGTTAAAAGGTAAAAAGTTGAAAAGAAACTATTTATAATTAGATTACATGAGAAGCAGGAGTCCTGGATATTACAGACACTAAGCTGTTTATTGGACCCTTTATGGTTAGTAAACAAGAGTTGTTGAATAAGCTCATATATAGAGCTACCACCCACTACGAAAACGGTTATTTCATTCTAAACAGTTACTTCAGTCCAAATTACAATATATTTCGCTGTAAATTACAAGATATTTCATCTTGCCTTAAGCTAATTTCTCAAGCTGGAGCCATTAACTGAACCCCAATGACCAAACACCATTGGTATCATAAGCGACAATAATATGTACGGAATATCACAGATCACCTATCACAATTCATTAAGCAATGATGTTGCTTATTCATCCAGTGACAAATAAGCATCAGGATTCAATAAGCATCATCAGAATTCAACTTAAGAAAATAATCTGATGTAGTTCCATGATTATACAGCTCTTTAATTCAACAACACATTTCCATTTAAGATTATAACAAAATAAAGAATTTTTGAGCAAAACAATTAAAATTTAGAATGTTTACAGGGTACAAACAATTTCAAATAGAAAACAAATTTTAATCACCAAGTTTGATGTTATCTGATTTACGAGGTAACGTAACTATAAATCTACCATCCTTATTTCTAATTGTATTTTCTATGAAATTCCTTTCACATATTGAGTTATCATGAGAGATTTGTTTGAAAAAATAGGTTCTTCTACTTCCCAGACTTTTTCTATCTGTGATGAAAGAAGTTTATTGTCATTACGAATGAAAAAAGAAGAAACGGAATTGTTGCATGTACCATTTAAAGGAGGATTTCCAGCTATAATATATCCTAGTCTTGTTTCTTGTATCAAGGAAAAATGCTGGCTACGTACAAATTTATTTGGCAGAATAAGGTTTAGGAAGTACTGTGCACAAAGGACAACAATATTAGAAGAAATGTTAAAGTTTGGGTCCGCAAGAAATAAGTTAAGAAATAAGTTTTCAGGTAAATTAAGATGAGATGAATCAAATGATTCAGCAGGAAGATTGTCAGTTAGGTTCGGTAATACAGCACAAACAATGTCTAATGTAAAGTTTTCATAGCGAGAGTATAGTTTAACTGTGACACTGTAATTTGATTGACATAACGAGTTATTAATTCCAGAAATTGGACGATTATTTTTTGTTAAGGTTATCCCAAGTTTATGAGCAAATTCCATTGTGCAGAAATTGGCTTGACTGTCTGAATCAAGCTACACTCTACATGTCTGATAATTTCCATGTTTGTCTACAGTATTGCACACAGCAGTAGACAATAGAACATTTTTGTTTGTTTGTAATTTTAATGCACAATAAGTATTATTTTCAGGCTTAGAGCTAGATTTATTAATTTCCTCTGTATGGATTAAGGAATGATGCTTTTTGGAACATGTTTTACATAAATACTTATTCATACAATTATTAACATAGTGACCTGTTCGAAAACAATTAAAACAACACTTATTCTGGACTAAAAATTCCTTGCGTTTATCTGTTAAATCAAGAAATTTTTTACATGTATATAAATAATGATCGGATTTACACATAGTACATTGAATAATTTTTGCATGGTAACTAACTAAATTTCCTCTGTAATTTTTATTTGTATTGTTATATTTCCCTTGACCTTTAAAGGGTTTGTTAAATACTTGTTTGTTAATAGAGTGGGTGTTATTTGATTGCGAATCATACTCAAGTTTAGCTGTAACATTTTCAAGTATTTGTCTTCTATTATTAAGAAACTCAACAAAATCTTTGGAATTAGGAAAGTTTTCATTAGAAAGTCTTTCCTTCTAATTTTTGCAAGTATTTTTGTCTAATTTTGATGCTAGTAATTGCATAACAATGAGCTCATAAGGATTTACAAGTAAATTCATTGCCTCCAATGAACTTATACAAGAATTAATTTTATTAATAAAATGATCTAAATTATCTGCAGATTCTTTTTCAATGAAACCAGTTTTTAAAATATTTTCAATAAGATGAACAGAGATTGTGTATTTATTATCAAATCTTTTTTTAAGGAGATTTAAGGCGACTGAATAATTTTCCTTTGTAATTGGTAAGTTTTTGATAATATTAAGGACCTCATCCCTCAAAAATGACTATCAAAAATTAATGTAATTTTTGAATATTGGAAAGGTCATTTCTAGAATGAATTAAGTCATTAAATGTATTAAAATAATGCTGCCATTCAAGTAAATTTCCACTAAAACATGGCAATTTAATTGGCTGTAAAAACTGCATTTGATTATTAATAATTGGTTTAATATTTGTAACATCTGATTTATCAGGTTTTATAGACATTTTATCTAACAATGATTTTAATTTACATTCGATGTTACATAGATTATCTTCAGTTTGTATTCTGTCTTCAGTTCTATCATAATCAATAGCTTCCAACTGAGACTGAATGTCATCATATTTAACTTGTAATTCTAATAAATTTCTTAATTTTATTTGTAAAGAATATATTTCATTTTTTGGGGGGTTGAAATTATCAACAAAGGTGTTTACTTGTGTGATTGATGCCTTAATTATGCTATGTTTTTTAATAAGTTCCTGACTATTAGTCTGTAAAATCTTACTATTGACTGATTCCTTGTCAGACATTTTGAATTTAATTATATTAATGTAAACATTAATAATAATAAGAAAAGTAAACAAATTAATTAATAAGATGAACAATGGGTTACGCATATGATGAATGTTGGTACTCGTAGCTCCTTGTAGATTGTCGTATTTGTAGATAGTTGAACTTGGCCGTGATATATTTGTAGCCAAAGTGACGTAATTGTGCGTGCTTATACATTAGACTCGGCGAACTAAGATAACACATAAAAACCACTATCCAGTTCAATCTGGAAATTTCCGACACAACGATTCCAATAGAATTAGTAACAATAGAATAACGTAATAGTTACACTATAAACGTACAATTTGGAAATCACAGTTACATATCACTATTGCTTAACTTTTATAGTTAAATTTCACTGCGTATAATGTTTGTACGCATTACAGTTTTTTGATTAGCTTGTATAACTATACGAATGAATGTCTATACGAATTAAGTCCATTTTGAAACTTATAATTTAAAATTGAATACGTTGCTGAAGTTCACTATCCGGCCCGGGGACCAAAAATTATGTTGAATATGTGAAGTTGAATAAGTAGACAAATCCATATTGAGTTTATGTAGTATTTATTCATTTGTAGAATACATTTTTGATTAGATATATCTGGTAGTCTTGTTTGTTGTGGTTTGATTTCAGTTTAATAATAACACATTGAATATTAATAATACATACAATATTTTGAGTACATCGAATTAACGTAAATGAATGATTGAATAACTACATGCATTGTATGTTACCGTCCCACTACACCATCTTGCAACGTGTGTCCACACCGAATGTGTAACAAAGGAAGAGTGAACGCGTCTGGTGAGCCATAGCGGCGTGAAATGTAACTACAACAACAAGCTACCATTACAATATTTTAAATAAGAAGAAAACATTAGGCTTCAATGGCATTAAAACTTAACAAGGCCTAAAAAATTTGGTTTGATAAGTTAACTAACAAACTGTTTGTAATTTAGGTAGTATAAAAAAGCACTGCAATTTCTATAAGTAAAAGGAGTTATGTGAAGTGCAACAACACACAAATTGCTATGCAGTGCTGTTACATGATAAATCCAACAGATGGCAGTGTAACAAGTAATGTACAGGTCAGATATGAAACTATAAAAAAATATTCATAGTTTAATTTACAATAAAAAATTTTAATTTGTCAATTAATTATAACTTACTCTTCTACTTCATTTGGAGTCAACTCATGGCACAAACCAGAAGCTAAATCATGGCGGGGCAGCTGCTTCTCAAACTGCTGCCTTCTATAAAGGGCACCTGATGTACCAGTTATAGGCAATTTCGTTGCTGGCAGTTTTTGCATGTATTCTGCAGCCTGTAAAATTTTAATATACAATAAGAAATCCCTATTGGAGCAAAAACTATTAATTTCTACTCCATCAGTATATATACAAGCTCTATAAAAATAAGTGAATTCAAGGAAGGAGTTTACAATTTGTGAAATCACTAGAAAGTCAAAATACTTTTTAGCCTCAACTATTATTCTATGTACACATCTAAATAGGAGTAGTCTTTGAATGGAATGATTTCTAATTAAAGGTCTAATCTGTATATATGAGGTCTATTCAGAAAATAACCAAACTTTATTTTTTTAATCTTTATTATTAATTTTGCATAAAAGATTAATGAGCTTGCTTCAGTTTGAAGGGGTCCCCTTAAAAGTATTCCCCTCCCCTATTTACACACTTTTCCCAGCGATGTTTCCACTTCACGAAGCAGTCCTGGATATAGTTTCATTTGAAATGACTTTAAAGGTTCATGACTAATTTGCTCTGATGTCTTTAATAATCTCAAAATGGTGTCCTTTCATCACTGATTTTAATTTCAGAAATAAGAAAAAATTATACGGAATCAGGTCTCGCAAGCAGGGAAGCTGAAGGAGGATAGTCATATGATTTCTGGTACAAAATTGATGAATCGGCAAAGATGAGTTACAGGTGCATTGCCGTGGTGAAGGAACCATGCATGAATTGCCTCGCCATAACTCTGGTGTCTTTTTGGAGATTTTTTCACATAACCATTGTAAAACTCCTTGATAGTACACATGATTCACTGTTTCACCTTGAGGCAAGAATTCAAAATGCACAATTCCATTCAAATTGAAAAAACAGAGAGCATCACTTTAACAAAGGATCGAGACTGACTGCTTTCTTGAAGTGTGGAGATGCTATGCCAATCCATTGTGATGATCGAACTTATGTCTCAATGTCGTAGCCGTAAACCCATCCCCCGTCTCCCATTATGATCCTTTGCATGAATGCTTCATCGTCATTGGTTTGTTTAAGAAGTTGCTGACAAACATCCACTTGATGTTCTTTCTGCTGTTCGGTCATCAAACAAGGAACAAACTTTGCTGCAACTCGATGCATATTCAATTTTTCAGTCAAAATGTCAAGGCATGATCCAATTGAAATGCTAACCTCTTTTGCAACTTCTCTGACAGTAAATTGGCGATTTGTATGCACCAGATTGTTGATTTTCTGAATGTGGGTGTCATCAGTTGAAGTCGAAGACCTTCCTGGAAGGGTCATCTTTAATTGTCTGACAACCACTTTTAAATCACGAAAACCATTCATAACATTGCATACGACCTACAACATCATCACTGTAAGCTTATTTCAAAAGTTGAAACGGTCTGTGAAAGTTTTCCCCAGTTGTAAACAAAACTTAAGGTTGTATCGTTGCTCCCAAAAACTGCACATTCCTTAATCGCTACTAACACTTAAATACATTGTACTCAAATAACAATAACATGAGAACTAAACAAGATATCAACAATCCAAGAACATGTGGATACCGAGGAGGTTATGCGGAACACAATGCTGCCAACTGCATGTCATTAAATATCTCCATTGGCATGTAATTAAAAATTTTGTTATTTTCTGAACAGAACTCATATAAAAAAAGCTAAATATAATCATCTATACTGTAAAAATATTCGTTAATATTCGTTAATGGCATCCACACACATGCATAAAATTATAACACTAATATCTCCTTTTAAGATTGTGCTATAAAAAAAAGGAAAATTATAACAGCAGTGCAGGGTCATCAAAAAAGGTTGCAGCAATTTAAAAAAAATATTATCTCAGAAACAAGAAATAATAAAACTAGTAGCTCAACTGTTTCGTCAATTATTTTGGGCCATCTATGGGGCTTTTTCACTTCCACATTGCCACATTCCTTAACCCTTTGCCCTCCAAAAAACTTTTTCTAAAGTGTCCCCACACCTCTTATGGTCTGCATCCACTCGTCATTCCAATGACAAATTCAATTAAAAATGACAAAACTTCTGTCAGCTCTCCAATCCAGCACTGCAGGCCAAAGTTATTTTCCCTGAACATTCTTGTGGCCTGCATTGTAGGCCATGTACCTATGCATTTTATTTCTTTTGTACTAAATAATTAATGTGTTTGTAACGCAACACAATACATTTTTTTCCCATCCCCTAGGACCGGACCTGCCGCAGAAGCAAACTCGGTTCTAGGGGTGCCATTGCCTCTAACCTTCCGAGGGACTATGCCAAACCCGGCTATGCCGTCCTCGGCATGGGGTACCACCTGGTCAGCTGGGACTAGGTCTTCTCAATTGCCTGCCTCAAATCAGAGGTACCCCACACGGGACCTCTGATTGAGACTCGGTCTTTACATTACTCACCCCAGGATTCCCCACTCACACATCGGAAGTGCAACACTTCAGCATCGCACTCCTCATGAATGGGGCTATCCAGCCACACCCTACACACTATACCATTAGGTATCATCCTCTTCCTCTTCAACTTCCTCCATCGCCTTCCTTTTTAGAATGTTGCCCACCATCTTACCAATTAGGTTAAAGTTTCTAGGGCTATGCAACATTGCCTCTATCATATTATCTGGTGTTATGGCACCAACAATAGCCAGCACTTCCCTCCTAGCCTCCTCCCATCTAAAACAGTTAAAAATCATGTCTTCAACCGTATCGCCTTGCCCACAATACCTACACTCTGGTGACCTCCTCCTCTTCCTATCACAAAGGAACTTATTAAAACAGCCATGGCCAGTCAAGAATTGTGTTTCACCATGTTTCCTGACCAGCCATGGCTTAATCTCCAGAACACAATACATTGGGCCTGTTAGAACTAATACAGCTATACATCTTATGTACTGTGTTGTAAACAGAACTTTTAATTTCATTAGGAATGTCACGTAGTGTGAGTTGCTATTTTTGCTTTCAAGACATTAGTCAGGATAAACATAGTTTAATAAATAACATGTTTACTGACATTATTTATGGTTTTTTTTGTTATACTACATAAAATTCTCTTTCATTAGATAATACACACTATGGTTTGGCATGTTGACATGTTCAACTTATGAGTAAACAAAGTACGAGTAATATACTTTGGTATATAATGTAGTACATTGGTGTGCTTACTTTTATTAAAAAAATTATTAGTAAAAATGTGTTTTACTATTATTAGAGAGAGAGTTTATACATCTCCTAGCAAGTAATATTTTGTTTGTATATTTTTAAATTTAATTTTTTTATTTGTATATCTGATATTATTAATACTTTGAAAACAATTTAACAATTTTGTTAAACCACCTAGAACAATAAAAATTCATTTGCTACAAGTATATTTCCATTTTTCATTCCAACCCTGTTTTAGGCAGTGGTCATTAATAATTTTCATTTCAGTAATATAAAATAGCTATAGTACAACTCCTTTAATCATTTTAAAATAGAGATATCAAATTAAAAGAATTGATAATTTTAAAATAACTCAAAATATGATTAAATGACATGAACTTTAAATTAGGCATTTACAACCAGTTGTGCTATGTGTTGCAAAACTATATTGGAGTTGTATGGCTGAACTAGTATAATTAAAAGAAGAGCGAGAAATAATTTTAATGTTAGCCTGCAATGCAGGACACAAGAGCTGATGGGAAAGATCACCCTCACACAAATCGAAGCCTACTGGCTGAACACCATAGCCTGCAATGCAGGACATAGGAGTGCAAAGGGTTAAACTGCTCGTACCATCATCTAATGCTGTTTGCATGAGGAGGATCACTGCCATACACGCCAGAAAGTCTGTTGAACAGTTATAACTGATTTATACTCCACTAACCACAAAATGCACTATGCTTTCTGCTGAATTGTCGCTATTGCACTGACTCAGTGGTGTAGAGCTATTGTGTGCATCGGCTCAAGGTCACAGCTAGTCATGTCTAAAAAAAAAACTTGATGATATCCTGATTATTTTACAGTTCTAATTAATACTTTATCTCAATTACATAGGGATATTTATTTTTTTTATGGCTTCAACCTTTTTTGATGATCCCACATTTTTGTAGATTAAGGGAACAGAGTAAGCATATTTTTCATCAAAGATGTTGCAAATAAATGTAATAAATAAATTTTTAATTCTACTTTCATAAAAAAATAGATCATTCTAATATATTCAAAAACCTCAAACTAAGATGAGGTCAGATTCACTATGTAAATATCAAAAAATTTAGAAAAATTAAATTTTCAGTTAGTCTCAGTTGAGTCTCTTTCCTGTCTGTTATGTACAAATACTTTTTTCTTTTTTTAAAAATTGAAAGCTAGAATCTTTTAAATTTTCACTCAAGTTACAGATACAACAGAAATTCTACAAATGTTATCACACACAGTAATCAAATGTAACATTGTTAATATCTGACAAAATAAAACTTTTTCATGACAGTAGCCGATACATTCCTTTTTAACAGACATTCATTTATTTATAAAAGTAACTTAAGACTTCAAATCTGTATACAAAGTTACCTGAAAAGAATAATTCTATGCACTGTGTTATCATGCCAGCATGAGTACATCTTTCCTTGTCAAAATTTGTTTTACACAAAAACTAATATACACACATATATGGTAATACTAAATCAAAGACCCTATAATACTAATATATATATATATTGCACTATAATAAGGCTATCTGAACAACAAAATGAAAAAATATGAATCACAAGAGATACATTAAAAAGAACTGCACAGCTGTGAATATTTTAATTGGTTCTTGATATACAAGTCAAGCTGACCTGAAATTAATGAAAGAATTAACTTTGCAAGTAGTTTCATAATTTTGTTCCTTAGGCATCAGCAATTTTTATCTTTGATTCTAATTTTAAATTTCAAAGTTATGTAATATTTTTAGAACAAATATAAGAAAAAACAAACTTTTTCCATTAAGTGGCAGGCAGCATTTGCATTTTATTGGGAATAATGTAACTGTGCCTCAGTATGGGACAGAATGACATCACAGCCACATGGCAAATCATTACAGTCACCACCGCACTATAATTAATTTATTTACAACTTTTTTTCTCAGAAATCATTCATGCAAGTTAAAGACTTCATTCATTGTTGTTATTATTTTAATAAAAAGGTAATTTTAATTTGCTATAATGAATTTACTGCAATTGACCGGTAACATTCACAATAGCAAAACAAATATTCAATTCTTGCAAAACGAAGGTGTTCTGCACAATCTACACTTATGTGCTAATGGGCAAGAAATGAGGTTATACACTTGAGGTAAGAAGTGTTGGGTTTGTTCCAGAAAAGACTCATGAGTCTAAACAATTGAGACATGGAACATGACTCATCCAATCACATACTCTTCAATATATTGTGGAATTTATGCTGCCCGAATAAATTATCCTTTATATTTTGTATTATTCTACATTTTTATTGTTCTATACTACAGGCCTATAATCTTAGTTCTTCATTGTTGTTGGGTTTTTTTATTTTATGTGTTTATTTTTGTAAGTGTATGTTGATTATCATTGAACAGTGTAATTAATTTTTTTTAAATTGAAGTAAGCAATAAAAACTGTAATCAATTGAATACTGAATTATTATTGCTTTGACAATAATCTGGCATCATTGTGTCGGGGCCAACTGACCAGTTACTGTGGTTTTGTTGGCTTATGCAACTATGATGACATGCCAGCTTATACCACGGCGCATTTACACTATTCCCAACAGAAACGCACATGCTGCCATTTAACAGAAAAGGTTTGAAAAAAATGTTTTTCTTATTTAACACAAATTATTAGTGGCAGACGTAACCCCTATTACCAAAGCTACTTGGGAATTGATTCAAACCCACATAAATATAAAAAAAAATATATGACTAGAAAATGAAATAAACATCATTATATTGTCCCATGCCCAGTTTAAAGGATACCAGTTAAGATTAAACAAATAAATTATTTGTTAGTCCTGCCTCTATGTCAGCTTGTTTATATAACAAATAACATTTTTTATAACAAATTTTTGATCAGAAAAAAACATTAAAAATTCAACAATAATTAAAACTTTGCAAAAATGAATGGCTAGAGAAAAAAATAAGAAGCATACCAGATCTAGAGGGATGCCAGGTGGCACCCAGTCCATTGTCACCTTTTTTTTCTCAACATCACTGTGAGGCAAGTGTCCATCGCCACTCTTTTCATTTTCAGTTGGTATATTTAAATCCAAAACTGCAAATAACATACAATCAAACTTAACTCAGAAAATCATTAAGTTTAGTTAAAAATAAAACTTAAAATTCTACTCTGTAATTTTTACTTAATTTTTCAGTAATAAACTTAATGCCTAATAATAATATTTACCCTGAAGTAGAAAATCCCCACGTCCAGAACATAACATCTTTGTTCCACACCAAGGGCGGCAACAGGTGTACATAAGTACTATTCATAATTCTGGCTAACGGGGCTTCGGGATTTTTCCTCAGAAATGAGATTTTCTTTGACCTGATTCCACCTACAGGTTGTTTAGAGCTGGTGATGTGGCAGCCAGGGTCAAAGTGATTGCAGGTGTAACAGAGGCCCTTTCGCTGTCCACATGCCACCCACAATGGTAAGCACGTAGCCCATGTGTATCGGTGCATCAAAGCCCTGAAAGCTTTGGTGTGTAGGGGCCTGGAATCAATGCGGAGATTGTACATCTGCTCTCAGCCAGGGCATATGCCGGTTCCACTGAAGTACTGGACCAAACCTGGCCCTGGAGTGGGGGTGTATCCCAGTGGCTAGCTTTGCTACAGAAGGGTCAGAAAAATCATGCAAGTTGAACAAACACCAAATGAGACAGATGGTTCACGTAAACACCCACTTAAAAGCATACAGAGAGCTCTGTACAAGAATAGTTTTGCTAAACCAAAAAAACTTGTAATTAGTTGAGAGGAAGGTAATTTTTTCAGGATAAGCCTTTTCCTTATCGCTCAAGATAAGTAATTGTGCTGGAGACCCAGTAAAGGAAATCCGTAAAACTTACAACAGACTTCATGTAGAGAGGGCTAATGACAACCAGTCAACACCTCCAAAGGGTGTTATGTGTGATTTATCGACATCTACTCAATTGTACAGAACAGGAAATGTAGAAGAGTTGACACCTCAATGACTGATAGAAAGAAAACTGAACATGAGAAGGAATGGCAAAGTTCTTCCGCCTGCCTCTTGTGTCCTTATTTTTAATAAACCAACACTGCCGGAGAAAGTGCATGCAGGAATATACTGATTGGATGTGTGGGATTTTATGCCACAACCAATGAGAAAGGCCACAAATATGCATGTGTGGTGAAGAAATTCATGAAAGGGATCAAAGCAAGGTACCTCCTACTTGTGTAAACTACAAAGGACAGCATTCATGCAGATCAAGAAACTGTCCTGTTTACAAAGACAAGGTAGCGGTACAGGAAATTAAAACCCTGCAGAAGGTCAGCTACTTCAAGGCAAAGATGATTGTAAGCACCTGCAAGACTAGAGCAACAACTTATGCTCAGGCTGCAGCTGCTGTTCCTGCATCTTGCTTTGATACAGACCAGCTTCTCAGCAAACTTGTGCCCACATTGGCTACCATGATAGAAAGATTAATAGACAACAGAATGAAGTCTCTCACTCATAAAGAATTTACAAAACCTTCGATAAAGACACAGCCTCCTGATAATAAGTCGACCATGAACGAAAAAAAAGCACATCTGATCAGAACACAGCTACTAAACCAGAGGTACAATTGCATCTGCATAACCTGTCCGATGACAGTGAGAGAAAGGTGGTTGCTGTGGAGTCTCTATGGAATCTCCCAAGCCTTCTACAACTGAGGTGGTCTCCAAATCACAGAGACCACAACAAACCACACAGGGGGGCCTGATTCCTCCTGCCTGAGACAGTGACTGGTGCAACTCCTGTTTTGGGGGTCTCCCAGGTTCCTGCCTCTCAATCGGCACCTAAACCAAGCGCCGATCCATGCCCATCATCATCATCAGTGGCTTTGATGGTCTCCGATTTGGAGGCCAGTAGCTACACAAGCAACAACATACTTTTCGAACACAAAGCTGTTAAAAAAATGGAAAAGAAGAAAAAAGGATAGCCAAAAGGCAAACCTAGAGATTAACTAATTTAAAAATTAGCGAGTCGATTCTTCAATGGAACATCAATGGATGTTTGTCAAATATCCATGAGCTACAACACTGATGTAGACCCCTTCCCACCATTTCTATATGCCTGCAAGAAACATATTTCTGCTAAATTGAAAATTTCAGACTAAAAAAATCAATACATTTCAGCGACATCAATCACCAGATATAAGAGGTAGAAGAGGAGTGGCTATATTAACATCGACTAGCGCTACCAAGTGACTGAAATAAACAAAAATCTGCAAGCGGTCATAATCAGAATGTAACGTCTACTGCAGATCACTATCTGGCATATACCTGCCAAATTTTGACTGGAAGGAGGATGACTTAACACAATTAATTGCTAAGCTTTCTCCACCTATACTACTGGTGGGTGACATTAAAACACACAATTCTCTTTAGGAACTGGTTTGAGTAGATACCTGTGGAAGAAAATTGGAAAAGCTGAAAATTCAGATTTCACTATCTTAAATGATGGTTCAGGAACTTTTTTCAATGCCAGAGATGGATCAACGTCCTGTATAGATTTAGCATTTATAAGTGCATCAATAGCACAGAGACACACTTCCATGTTTTACAGAAGATCTGCATTGAAGTGATTATTTCCCAGTGCAAATTATAATTGACATAAAAAAAATATATCCCAACTCCTAAAGATGCTGTTTGATAAGGCAGATTGGACAAGCTTCACAGCTAGCACAATACTCCCTGAAACAACTGGAGTTATCAAAGCCAAAGTTGATGCTATAACTAATTCCATATCTGACTTGTCATCAAGATATATTCCCAGAACATCCAGGAAACTCAAGAAGTGACCCGTTCCAAGGTGGAACGAAGAAATAAGTTAAGCTATTAAAAGAAAGAAAAAAGCATATAATGCTTTTAAAAATCATCCAGCATCTGAAAATCTAACTGCCTTTAAAAAATACAGAGCGTATGCAAAAAGACTTATGACAGATTCTAAAGAAACGTTTCTGGTAGCAACATATGTCACCCATTAGCAGAAATACGACTGCATCAGACATTTGGAAGAAAGTGATGGCTATTTGTGAGCGTACAAACTTTACTCCCATAACTTCCCTTTAATATGAAGATGAAGTTAAAGATACTCCAAATGAAAGTGCATAATTATTCATACAATGCACCTTTCAAAATAGAACTTGTGAAAGCGTTGGAGAAAACCGAAAACACAGTTTCTGGTCTGGGCAAAACTCATTATGTCATGATCAGGCAGCTGAATACCACTGCAAAAAGTAGATTGCTAGAACTATATAATCAGATACGGCAGGATGGAGTGTACCCGCAGCAGTGGACAAAAACATCTTTCCAGTTCCAAAGAAACATAAAAATCTGACTCATCCTAACAGTTACGTCCTATTTCTTTGATGTGCACTATGGGAAAAATAATTGAAAATTATTTTCAATTATTTATAATAATATTGTTTATTAATATTATTTATATTATTGTTTATAATAAAAATCAACTTGTTTGGATTTTAGAAAAAGAAAATCTTTTATCCTCACATAAAACAGGATTCTGGCAATAACACTCAACTTCTGATGAAATGATTAACTTAAAGAGTATCATATATAACAGATTAATCACATGAAAACATTGAATTACTCTTCTTTGACCTGCAGAAGGCATTCGATATGACCTGGTGTCATGGAATAATGCTTCAGTTACATGAATGGGGCATTTGCGGCAATCTGCCAGTATTACTCAGCAACTATATGAATGACCATACTTTCCAAGTACGTATTAACAATGAATACTCTCATCACAGAAAGATTGGAAAATGGCATAATACAAGGCTCACTGTTGAGCAGTACCTTGTTTATGATTGCCATCAACAAAACTGATATTAGTCATTCCAGCAGAAATCAGTAGAAGTGTCTATGTTGACAATCTGGCAATTTTGTATGCCAGCAACAATACAGGTGTGGTGAAGTACAAATTCCAATGAGCGATAAATGTCCTCAACAAAGTTGCAAGAAATAATGGTTTCAAATTTTGGCCAGAGAAAATGTGTTGTGTACACTTCTGTACGAAGAAAATTCCACACCAAAGTCCTGTTTTGACCATCGATCATCATCCAATACAATACAAGGATAATGTACAATTTTTAGGTCTATTATTAGAGCATGGGGATTATATATTCAGGACCTGAGTATTAGATGCAAGAAAGCTCTAAACATTATTAAATCTTTATCAAACATTAATTGGAGCTCAGATAAAGAAGTACTACTGAGGCTGTATAAAGCATTGGTTCAATCGAAGCTCGACTATAGATGTATTATATATTCATCTGCTAGAAAGTCACATTTACAAAAGTTACCGACGTAATACATAACAGAGGAATAAAATATGTCACAGGCGCTTTCCGTACAAGTCCAGTGACTAGTTTAATGTCGGAGGTCAAAATAATGCTACTACATTATAGAAGAGAGATCGGATTGTTAAAATATGCGGCAAATATATGGGCATTTCCTACCCATATAAATAATAAAACATTTAATAATCATCCTTTTGCTGCAGTACATGAACATCGTGCTACCTATTGCAGACCAGCCGAAATACAGTATCCGAATTGAGAAGAAAATATGAAATTGCTTTACCATAGACATTAGTAATATCAACAAGAGAAATACTGCCAAGGCTCTTCCAGCGGTAAACACAAGATTGGGTCTCTCCCATGGAAAAACCAAAGAGAAGCCAGCAGTAATCATTTAACAGGAATTTTTATCAATCACCAGTAGTTATGAAGAATACATTAAAATTTATACTAACAGTTCTAAAACCAAACAGTGTTGGATGCCCATATAAGTAAATGGAGAAGCCCATTTTTGGAAACTCAGATATGGCAAGTGTTTATACAGTAGAACTTATTGCCATACAGCAAGCTCTTCACTACTCAGAACATATTTGTGAAGAGAGAGAGCTTATATGTTTAGACTTGTTAAGTGCACTTACTGTAATTCAGTACAAGAACATGAAAGACGTCCTTATTATATATATCGCTGTCCATTTTATACATTTTAAATTGATGAGGACAGCGATATTTGTACGGACTCCAGGGTGTGCTGGTATTGCAGGAAATGAAAGCGCAGATGAAGTTGCCAAAAAACGGCAACAATGTGTTAATTTGGATATAATTCCTGTTCAAGTAGCAGATGATAAAAATTGTCTAACAGAATAAGAAACAGGTGGATTAATGAACGGAGAAGATTAAATATGAAACTAAACCCAATTAAAACTTCTCCATATAAATGCAAGAGCAATGTGAAGCTGACTCGCCGAAAACAAGTGGCGTAACCAGACTCAGAATCGGCCAAATGCAAATAAAAATTCATATTTGTTAACTGGTAAAGAAAGACCAATGTGCAGTGTTCGTAATAAACTGCTTACAGTCAAGCATCTAATGGAAGAGTATACCATATATGAGGACCTCAGTAAGAGTTCAGTCTAATAAATAATACTGCTGCTGATCTGGAAAACAGAAAAGAAGAAAAAACAGTTGCATTTCTGTATGGCAGTGAACTATTAAAAGTCTATAAGTGAGTTCAAGTTTTGTTTAAGGAATCTCTAAGTGAAGTAGTTTTATTCTACAAATATGGATATTTTTTAATAATGTTGGTATTGTTAAGACAGATGTATTTATCATTTTGTTTCTGTGTTATTTATTGTCTCATTTTAATATCAGGGCCCTTTACACCCTGCAAGTATTATCTGTGTTCTAATATATACAATGTTGTGTGTTGTTATTTTGGTGTTTTTTTAAAATAAAATGTAAGAGCCCTTTACACCCTTACAAATGACAAACCTGGTGGTGATTTAAACCCTATTTTAAAGAATGTGACGAGGGCTACTGACCGTAGAAGTCAATGCCTAAACAAAACAAAAAAATTACACATACATAATCTTAATTCTGTAGGTTTTTATTTCAACATACCTAAAAAAAACTATGTTTTTTTTAGGTATGGTACATTTTTAGGTACAAAAATAAAACTCAAGGGGTTAAGATAAAATAAAATTGTTTCAACAGTTATAAATTAAAACAATATAAATTATATAAATATTTAATTCAGATTAGTAATTTGTGAGAAAAAACTAAACATACTGATATACTCCACTTAATATTTACTCACAAATATCAATATTAACAAAAGCAAAAGTAGTTAGGAATTACTAAACTAATTCATGTTAATGAGTTTCATGCTAAATTTCAACAAAAACTATGAAACACTTGATCACTTACTTCCCACTCACAGGTTCTCCTGAACAGTTTATAGATTCCTTCTTTGTACTCTTTATAAATTATACTTCTACCAAAACTTTCATCAGAGTTGTATATCTATCCTTTATAGATGCATCTTTGTCTTTTCCTACCTTTCCTTCTAACTGTGAACAAGGCACTTTATACTTCTAGATTTCAAATCTTTCAAGGTTTAAACAAATTTCTTCCTGTTAAGTTTTTCTTTTTTTTTTATCCCTGATTGCTAAGATCATTAGAAACTAATAAATACCACCACTAAGAAATTACACTCATGACAAAAGCAACAAATGCCAAGAAATTACACTCAGAACTGTTTATCTTGATCTATCCAAACAGATTTATTAATCATGGCTTCAGCCACTGGCACTTTATAGTTACTTCATACTCTTATCCAGGATTCTCCTTTTCAAGTCACTTCTCACAGTATTACAGAACCGTAGTCATAGGGATGCATTTTATTGTCTTGTTATGTATTATTTTCTTGCAGAATAAAATAAAGACCAAAAAATCTGATAAGGTGTCTACAATTTTTATACAGGCAATCCTCATTTTTCTTTTATAAACCTACTTTTTCATATTGTAATCTCTAATTGTTTGTACTTTTTCTTTTTGAAATGATAACTAGACATGGAAATACATGGAAATATACAAGGGCACAAATCAACATTGTATATCTTCATAAAAAACATACGCTACTCGTTTAAACTGCTGATGAGGGAATAACAAGTAAAGCAATGTTGCAGGATAGTGATTGTATCAGTGAATTTGTTTTATAACTTTATTTCCTGGGTAAAAGAAAATGTTCATGTGAGAAGCTATGCAGCACTATTAAAAAAACAATTCAGCTCTGCTAGTTTATAGATCATTTAGAAGTCGCATTGCAAAAAATTTGTACTGCATTCAGCAATATAAAAACTGTTTGATGATTTCGGATCGGGAGCATAATTAAAATTCTTAACTAAGAGGATAATTATAAATAAACTTGACTTCCACCAAGAGGATTTTTATTTATTTAATGTTTTTTTTTATTTTTATTAATCAAAATATAGTCATCAAACAGCATGCATATGAGAGATTTTGATTCCACTTAAAAAAATCATTATCAGAAAATTAATACCACTTTAAAAAGCAAGTGGTGAAAAATCTGTGGAAAAAAAGATCAGACTTATGAATAGATAAAGAATTTATGAGAATCTATGAAAAGCAATGATGATGATGATGGCATCCATAACATCATATACATATCACAAAAAATGACCAAAACATTATTTTAAATGAAAGAAGAAAATAGAAAAAAATTGTCAGAAGTTAGAATTTCAATTTTATATCATAATATTTTCCAGAAAAGTTTTTAAAAAGTATGTCTGTCAACAAACTGTTCCACAAATATAAATATATAGATTTTTGCACATCATGAAGTACATTGATTGGCAAATACACCGTCTCTGGAGCATCACCTTATTTCTCTATTTGGTAATTCCTGATTTTTACTTCTCTGATTTGAAACACAAAGAAAGGAAAATAATAGAATATCAATGGTAGAATCACAATCATAATGAATCACCACAGGAATATATCCAAATTCTTGATGAATACTGGCAAAGTGTCCAGTCACCAAAGGAAATAAAACTACTTAATGTACAGTTCATAAAATAAACTTTTTCTGGAAAATTTCTGAAGCTACTTCATTCATTCAAATATTACTAAAATATTTAGGTGATATAAAAGCATAATTATATTTTACTAGCATTTTTTAACTTTTATAATCTGTCATTTCATCAGAATATAAAATATTTTTTAAATTATATTAACGACTATAAACTACAAGAATTTATTTAATTAAACAATAAGAACAAAATGTGAATGGTCACATCTAAAAGGGGCAATTTAAAAAAGAATCACTGAAATTAATAATTAGATAAACACACCAGAAACTGCATGAAAATAGTTAAACTGAATTTCAATTATTCTATTAATTACATACCCGCTTTTTTATTAACTTTCTTATTTGTTTTATCGCTAGAGGAAAGAAGAATCTCAAACTGCAAGTAACAATCATCATCTTTCACCTCGTGATCTTCTTTTCGGCATTTACAGTTACGACACAGTTTCCTATAAAAATAAAAAAAATACAAAACTTATGTTTAAATACAAGTACTTATGTTCAGTTTAGGTCTCCTTGCTGTAGGAAATAGTAATTGATTTTATTTTAAGTTCTCTTTTACATTGACTTTATCAGTAACTCAAGAGAATAAAATTTCACAAACATCTGACTTTTCATTCGACCAGCACATTCTTTCACAGAATGGATTTCAAATTCTTTCATTGATCAACTTCTTCATAAAATTAAACATAAAATATAAAAATTAAGTATCTGCCTGATAAACGTCATGCACAGCTCAATAATGTTTCATGAATTACTAAATAGTTTTTTTATATCATCATTAAATTGATCAAAGATTTTAAACAAAATATGCTTAATAATACAATTAGGATAATAGTCAACATATACTGCTACATATATTCTGGGAAGTTTTCATTAACATTATTCATATCTAAGGAAGGTGTTTTAACATTCAATGTAAAAACATAAATGGTTTAAACATATTTAAAGAAATATGAAAAATTGTTTTGATAATTTCATAAAAGGTTTATGTAACAAACCACATTTCATGACAGGTTTATGAACTATAAATGACTTCACCAAAATAAGAAATAAACTTATTAAAAAAAATATAAGTTATGGTGGCAGTGATTTATAAACATGACATTTTATAAAATCAAAAGTTTTTAAATAATTACAAAATAAAAAACCCGAATAATAAATGTGAATATAATAAATGAAACAACATAAAAAATTGATAAAAATAATTAAATAAAAAAATTAATAAAATGAAAACAAAAAATAACCTCCAAAAATGAAGATCAAGGCCAGGACATAAATCAACACACTTCAAGCAAGGAGCACCAGCCCCTATTTCATGGGCTAAACGATGTTGCTGGAAAAAAATAAAACATAAGATGGTGCGCGTTAAAAAAAACTCTAGCCAAAATTTTAATAAAAGCTAAATAAAATTAAAAAAAAAGGTGACATTTAAACCAAAATTTAATTCATTAGGATCATTTTAACAAATTAGTTTTAACAGAACTTTACTTATACTACAAACAGGAAGTGCAAACTAGCGAAAGAAGAGTGGATTAAAGAAAAGTGTTCAGAAGTGAAGAGAAATGAACATTGGTAAAATATATGGAGCATACAGAAAAGTAAAGGAAAATTTTAGGGTACATAAATTAAATTCTAATAATGTGTTAAACAAAGATGGTACATCGATATATATAATGAAAGGCAAAGTTGATAGGTGGGTGGAATATATTGAAGAGTTATACGGAGGAAATGAATTAGAAAATGGTGTTACACAGGAAGAAGAAGTTGAAGAGGATGAAAAGGGAGAAAAAATACTTAGATCTGAATTTAAGAGAGCATTAAAAGATCTGAATGTAAGAAAGGCTCCTGGAATAGACGGAATACCTATAGAATTACTGCACAGTGCAGGTGAGGAAGCAATTGATAGATTATACAAACTGGTGTGTAATATTTATGAAAAAGGGGAAGTTCCGTCAGACTTCAAAAAGAGTGTTACAGTCATGATACCAAATAAAGCAGAAGCAGATAAATGTGAAGGATACAGAACAATTAGCTTAACTAGCCATGCATCTAAAATCTTAACTAGAATTCTGTACAAAAGAATTGAGAGGAGAGTGGAAGAAATGTTAGGAGAAGAATAATTTGGTTTCAGGAAAAGTATAGGGACAAGAGAAGCAATTTTAGGCCTCAGATTAAAGAAAAAAAATCCAACAAACATGGTATTTATAGACCTAGAAAAGGCATTCGATAACGTAGACTGGAATAAAATGTTAAGCATTTTAAAAAACTAGGGTTCAAATACAGAGATAGAAGAACAATTTCTAACATTAACAGGAACCAAACGACAACAGTAATAATTGAAGAACATAAGACAGAAGCCGTAATAAGAAAGGGGGAGCCCGAAAAGGACTCCCTTTACGTAGAACTAGCAGTTAATGATGTTAAAGAACAATTTAGATCTGGAGTAACAGTACAAGGTGAAAAGATAAAGAGGCTACAGAGGCTATGATTTGCTGATGATATAGTAATTCTAGCTAGGAGTACAAAAATTTAGAAGGAACAATGAACAGCATGGATGAAGTTCTACGCAAGAACTACCGCATGAAAATAAAGAACAAATAAAAGCAATGAAATGTAGTAGAAATAACGAAGATGGACCACTGAATGTAAAAATAGGAAGAAAAAAGATTATGGAGGTATAAGAAGTTTATTTGGGAAGTAGAATTACTAATGATGGACGAAGCAGGAGCGATATAAAATGCCAAATAGCACAGGCGAAACGAGCCTTCAGTCAGAAATATAATTTGTTTACGACAACAAATAATTTAACTGTAAGAAAAACATTTTTGAAAGTATAAGTTTGGAGCGTAGCTTTATATGGAAGTGAAACTTGGACGATCGGAGTACCTGAGAAGAAAAGATTAGAACCTTTTGAAATGTGGTGCTATAGGAGAATGTTAAAAATCAGATGGGTGGATAAAGTGACAAATGAAGAGGCGTTGCGGCAAATTGATGAAGAAAGAAGCATTTGGAAAAATATAGTTAAAAGAAGAAACAGACTTATAGGCCACATATTAAGGTATCCTGGAATAGTCGCTTTGATGTTGATGGGACAGGTAGAAGGAAAAAAGTGTACAGGCAGGCATCACTTAGAATATGTAAAACAAATTGTTAGGCATGTAGGATGTAGAAGGTATACTGAAATGTAACGATTGGCACTAGATAGGGAAACTTGGAGAGCTACATCAAACCAGTTAAATGACTGAAGACAAAAATTTTACATGGAATACTACCAGTACAAATATAAACATAAGCGTTATTATTCAAACTAAATTTTAACTGACACTCCATTTATGCACAAAAATTCTAAATATTATTAAAAAATGCCAAATTTTAAGTTTGCATATTTTTTATGTGTATTATAAAATGAAAAGTCAATAAAACAAATATAAATAATAATGATATAAATTAGACATCCCCATACAATATCCTATATATTATAATAAAGTTGAACCGAACAAACTTGCATTAAAGCAATTTCAAAATAGTGATAATTCAGATTCCCTTGTACTACAACATAATTTTTAACTCAACATATGTATAACATTCCAAAGTAATTCAGTTTTTAAAGAAATATGTAATCATTTTTATAAAAGATATGTCATAGAATTATGAAAAAGGAACAATTATTCCCTAGATCAAATCAGACCAGACACTTGTGACTTTCAAAATGTCAACAACAACAGAAAGTTTGAACCAATAATTGAAAATAACAATTGATAACATAAAAATAAAGCTGAAAGCTACACACAGACCTTAAGTAAATAAATCTTTACCTGATATCCTGGAATTATCATACCTTTTGCAGCCAGAAAATATATCTTTTTATAAAACAATTTTAAATGTTCAATAAAGATTTACTTTTCATTTACAAATTCAAATTATAGATGGCTATATACATAAAACACAACTCAATTCTATGTACCTCTACTATAGACTCCACTAAGACCAACACATATATACAACTCATAAAAAGGAAGGCCGTTCAAAATATCACTCAAAACAATGTTTATAACATACTGTTATGGTACACATCTCCAGTCTTTAACCATGAAAGAATATCTATCATTTGTAACTGCCTGGATTTCTATTTTTTTCACATATTATGTTGTTCTTTGAAATGTTATGAACTGTTCTGCAAGCACAAAATTTTATTAAGTAAAAATTTTTCAAAATATGGGATAATATATTCTGAAATAATGCTGATTAAAGCAACTGGAATTTTGAAAAATAAGGGAAAACTATAACTTTTCAGCTCAAAATTGAAAGGATTTATGGGTGGGTATAACCAGGTATGTGTGTTGTATATTTGCATCTCCCTCAGTTTTACACACTATAGACCAGACACTATAACTAACAACACTTGGCCACATCCTGGTATAGCAATGTTTACAAAATTATTCTTCACCATATGGTGAGTAACCATCCAAAGATTACTTATTCTTTAACAAAAAATATAATAGTTGGTTAATGAAGAGCATGTAAATTAACTTTCCAAAAACTAGTTCAAATGATTTGAACTTCTGGTTAATTATGATTATATTGTAGTTACTGCAGCCGCAAAAATGAAATTCCGATTCCAAGATAATGCATACAAACAAGTGATGATACCTGAAAAGAACCAAAAACTACATATTTAATCACCTATATTAATAACACACATTAAAAAAATTATTGGCTAAATATCTTTACCCGTTTTTGTCTATTTTCTAACTGCAACATCCATAATGGAGGTTCCGAAGCTGTTTCAGTCATTTTTAGTTTTCTTACTAATCAAGTACCTAAAAAAAGGATACAATTAAGGATTAACCACTTTCAATAAATGTCTTGCCCACACACTTTTTTTTATAAATAATCAATTCAAAAATCATTAAGTAATTTATGTCCAATTATTGAAGATGTTTTTCTGTATTTTACTCATGGTGGATTTTCTTAAAAAAAGAATATTCAAACAAGTCTATACATATATAGACTAAGTCTATATTTTATACACTATAGCAATATCTATACAAGAGAAAGGTGTTATGCCATTCTATAATTGATGAATAGTTTGATAAAATTCCTGTATCTTGATATTTATTAATCCTCATCTTTAATATCTTGTAATTTTACATACTGCTACACAAAACAAAATTATTAATTAGAATTGACAAAGTATTTCCAGACAAATATTCCAGTCAGAACTATAAGCAGACAGTGACAACACAGCAACCAGGTATAAACTAACAACATATATTAATAGTTCACTACAATCATACCTAATATAATAGCAAGAATTATATTTTAAACAGATTTTAGAATTTATGTCTACTCAACCTCTTTCAAATGGTCACATTTTTTGTCGAAACAGCGATTGCTAAAAAATAAGTTTTATTGTATGAAGACAAATAAATGTAAAGATCGGTCACAGAATGAAAAAAAAAAAATATTTTTGGAAAATTAAACATATGACCTATATTTTTAAAAATAAAACAATCGTAAAAAATATTTACTTCCTTCTATCCCTAAATACAAGGAAGCTGTGCACCCTTTTATACTTATAAAGCAGCACCTTCATTTGTGGTAACATTTTTTTCTATACGACATAGCATGTGGTATATGATATTCATTTTTAAGTGGTTAGGAAACCCTTTACTGTATGGATCATCAAGAACACTTTGGCTCTAAAAATTTTAAATAAGCAATAATTTAAAATATTTGATACTTACAACAAAACTTAATTTTTCTATAATCACCATTTAAATTTAAACACCTATCATATTGTCACAAGATTTTCCACTTTATCATTACAAAAATCTACCACTACTTTTTTCAGCCAGACTGTATAAAAAAAACCAACAGTGCTGAATATTTACAAAAAAAAAATGTCATATAAGAAAGTAGTGTGTACACAAAATACATACAAAAAAGATGAAACAGAACAAAAATAAATAAATTACAAATAAAAATAAAATAAATTGCAAATTTAAAAACAGTATATAGCATGCTGCCTGAGAAGCACATAGTAATGGATTTGTTTATTCATTTACAGAATTTATGTTCCTTTATCTGCCTATTTCTTCAAACTGCAAAAATGTAAAGATATATGGGAATAAGATAATTACATTTAAATAAAGGTTAAAGGTATATGTAATGAGTAAAACATTGTGTGGCAAACTCTGCATTAAATCCAATAAATCTAAGATGGTCCAAAATGTTGGTATCATATAACCTGATTTCAATAAAATCATACACTTTACATCACCTACAGACGATTTCATAACTAGTCACAACACATTTTCCACAACTTTTAATTAACTTTGTGTAACAAATTAATTTCTTGTGGAATATTTAAAGCCAAAAATATCTGCTTCAGTTAAATTGAATGGGTGATAACTGGAAAAACGATTAATATATTTAACGTAAAATTTAAGGTTAATTCTTAAAGTTTCAAAGATTTGTTTATATAAAACCACCCTGACTGAAACTCAACTTTCATCCAAGTGATATTACTAAAACAAAAAAAGATAGGTTTCAATTATAAAATGAAAACCAAAATAACTATCACGATCATGTCATAACTCATTTCATATTAATAATAATTACAAATTACTTAAGTATCAGTAACTTCAAGTTATCAGGTTTTTTCGTAAATCTAAGAGAAAATTATACGGTAGGAACTGACTTAAATAAACACGAATGATTTATACTCAACTTGTTGATCATTTAAAATAAAGTTCATAATCCAACTACAAACAAAAAAATTATTCCGTACCGCGGAATAATGTTTGACTTACCACATCACAAAAGAACCACGCCTGTCAGCTAACTCGACGTTACTGTAAAGCAATGCAATCGTATCATATCAGAATGACTCAGAGCAAGATCAATCTCCCTTCGCACACAGAATAAATAACAAAAATGCGTCGTGCAACATTCCACATAACAAATCGAAAGTGTTCTTCATAACCTTTAAACTGCTAAGAGGAAATGAGCATCTATCTTTCTACCGCGTTTTTTAAACTTCTTTAAAATAACATTAATGTTCATTTCTGTTACTCGAGACGAAACAAGAAAATACGTTGGTGATGTAAACGTTAAACTTGCGAAGTGCAAAGATAAGTCGCTAACACATGTGTTAATAAAACTATATACAATTTTTAATAACTGCCTAGCCAACCTATCCGACTTCGGTTAATTTATTCAAGAATTAACCAGTTATCAATAAAAAGTTTCGTAAGACTTTTCCAAACAAACATTCTTTTTATGATTACCTTTCTTTCATTATTAATAAATCTGTAACAAAACTATCTCTTAACTTCTACTTACGCTCAGTTAATTTATTTCGTGATTTGGGGGTTTTATGGAATTTTTTTTTTCTATTAAAAAGTTAGTTTTTAAGCCATTTTGGTTCTTACATTTGGTTTACAAAATTTAAATTTATATATTTTAGTAAACGTTACATTCGTGGGTTTGAACCAACTTCATAGCTTATACCAGTGATTCCCAAACTGTGCGCTGCGGTCTCTTCACAGGGGCGCCGCGAAATATTGTAAAAGCTTCATAATTAATTGAACCAAGACATTTATAATTATTAATTTAATTTTAATAAAGTAAAAAATAATGAAGATACATGAGTTTTATTTACTTTTATCTCTTACGAGTAGACATACTTTTACTTAGGGTGGGCGTCATGGAAAAAGTTTAATTGTAAAAGGGCGCCGCGATTCGGAAAAGTTTGGGAACCACTGGCTTATATCATTGCTGCGTAATGATTTATAAAAAATTTATTTTGGCGGCCATTTATTATTTTTGTTATTCCTACGTTTAATCCTTATCTGAAATCAAAATCCGAGACAAAAGTGTTCACACACAGATATTTAATTCAATAACGAACTGTTCGTTCGTTGAAAATAAACTTTTCGTCCAGTGTTTTTTATTAAACTGGAGGAGGATTAAAATAAAATGCAATTTAGGAAAAAACCTAGCGTTTTTATAAAATCACAAATTATATCATGGTTTACTACAGTTAGTTTATTATTAAGATGCAATTTCGATTTATTTTGCTGGAAATATGTTATAATTAATTTCGTGTAGTAATATCTGTCATGTAAGACATGAATATCTTACAAAAGAATCAATATTTTTATATATGTAATTTGTGTTTTTGTATGCCATTGCTCACTTTGCTTGCTCTATCAGCTAAATAATGAAGAATCTTTCAAATGATGTCCAGTGCAAAAGAACAAATTAACAAAGTTGTCCAAAACTCAGTGACCATATTATCAAGGTGAATATACAAAGATTCTATAAATCTTGTTTGCGGTAGGAAGTGACAGATACAGAATAATCTATATAAGGGGTAGCTATGATAATTTTTAAAATAAATAAATAACACATATTAGTAATAAAGGCACAGATAAACGAATTAGAATATGCTAAGTTAATTAGATAACCTTTAAACCATTGGTTTAAAGTCAAACTTGTGTGGTGCTGAATTTAATATTGGTAGGCTAATATAAATTAACATTTACAAAAAAATGTCTTGTGAACAGGCATATTTCTTATCCTCAAGAATTTCATTCATAGAGGTACTTCTTAGTTGTTCTTTGTGAACTGTCAACTACTTCTAAAGTCATGAAGATGGTTTGAGCAAGGATAATTTAAGGAGGTTGATAGTAATTTAAGGTTTGACTAAACCAATTATATTTTAATGCAAATGGTTCTTGATACTGTCCCTGGCCATCATTCTTTAGTTGGGTTTCAGTTAACAAGTCAAACATTAACAGGCCCAGAGTAGCTGGACCTGGTGATCCATGGTTGTATTCAGTTTGTGTACCTGTAGTTACTGGTATTCTCATTACATAAATAAAGGGCAGAATTGCCTTCAATAGCTTTATGAGATATCTGGAGATATCAAACTCAACCTCTTGTGCCAGTTTTGAACAAAACAAAAATTGGAATTTCTTTAATTACTGATGAATAAACAATTATTTTAACATTTATAATAGATAATATACTTCATGTAATTATTCGTGAATTTTAAAGAAAAAATGTGCTTAAAATAATCTCCCTCTATGAAACATGAGACCTTACCGATGGTGAGGGGGCTTGAGTGCTCATTGATACAGAGTAGCTGGACCGAAGGTGCAACCATATCAGAGAGGTATCTGTTGAAAGCAAGACTAAGGAATGATTCCTGAAAGAGGGCAGCAGCTCTTTCAGTAGCTGTTAAGGGCGTCGGTCAGGACGACTTAAACAGCCATATCAACATCACTCAATCCTCTGAGTACTGCGCAGCTGAAAGCAATGGAAAACTACAGCTGCTTTTTTTCCAAGAAAATGTAGCTCTCTGCATTTTCATATAAAAATGATGGAGGCGCCTTCCTAGGTAAAATATTCTGGAAGTAAACTAGTCTCATGTTCAGATCTCTGGATGGAACTGCTAAGGAAGAGGTCACCAGAAAATAAAAAAATAACATTCTACGAGTCAGAGCGTGGAATATTAAAGTCTGAAAAAGGTTGGTGGGTTAGAAAATTTAAAGGAACTTAGGCGGAACCAAGAGAATTAGTAGAAAACCTTGGATTTCAGAGGATATATTGCAGTTGATGGATGAATGTAGAAAATATAAGAATGCTAGTGATGAAGAAAGTAAAAGGAACTATCGACAATTAAGAAATATTATAAATAGGAAGTGCAAACTAGCGAAAGAAAAGTTCAGAAGTGGAAAAAGAAATATTTAAAAAAAAGGTGACATTTAAACCAAAATTTAATTCATTAGGATCATTTTAACAAATTAGTTTTAACAGAACTATACTTATACTATAAACAGGAAGTGCAAACTCGCGAAGGAAGAGTGGATTAAAGAAAAGTGTTCAGAAGTGTAAAGAGAAATGAACATTGGTAAAATAGATGGAGCATACAGGAAAGTTCAGGAAAATTTTGAGGTACATAAATTAAAATCTAATAGTGTTAACACAGATGGTACACAAATATATAACATGAAAGGAAAAGTTGATAGGTGGGTGGAATATATTGAAGAGTTATACGGAGGAAATGAATTAGAAAATATTGTTTTAGAGGAAGTGAAAGAGGATGAAAAGGGAGAAACAATACTGAGATCTGAATTTAAGAGAGCATTAAAAGATTTGAATGGCAGAAAGGCTGTTGGAATAGACAGAATACCTGTGGAATTACTGAAAAGTGCAGGTGAGGAAGCGATTGATAGATTATACAAACTGGTGTGTAATATTTATGCAAAAGGGGAAGTTCCGTCAGACTTCAAAAAGAGTGTTATAGTCATGATACCAAAGAAAGCAGGAGCAGATAAATGTGAAGGATACAACAATTAGCTTAGCTAGCCATGCATCTAAAATCTTAACTAGAATTCTGTACAAAAGAATTGAGAGGAGAGTGGAAGAAATGTTAGGAAAAGACCAATCTGGTTTCAGGAAAAGTATAGGGACAAGGGAAGCAATTTTAGGCCTCAGTTTAAATAGCTTCCCTGCAGAGAGGCATTGGGACCATCCAGAAGCGGAAGGTTCGGAGGTCTCGAGGACGCACAGAAGACCCCGATGGTGGCCGAATGAAGTGGCTAAGCTAGGGTGGGACAATCTGCTTCCACGTCACTACGGGTGTAACTTGAGGTAATGCCGTTAGGTGATGCCAGTTACCCCCGGGGTGGTTAACAAGGTTAAAAAAAAAAAAAGGCCTCAGATTAATAGTAGAAGGAAGATTAAAGAAAAACAAACCAACGTACTTGGCATTTATAGACCTAGAAAAGGCATTTGATAACGTAGACTGGAATAAAATGTTTCGCATTTTTAAAAAATTAGTGTTCAAATACAGAGATAGAAGAATAATTGCTAACATTAACAGGAACCAAACAGCAACAGTATTAATTGAAGAACATAAGACAGAAACCATAATAAGAAAGGACTCCTCCCTTTTTAATCTTTACATAGAACTAGCAGGTTATGATGTTAAAGAACAATTTAGATCCGGAGTAACAGTACAAGGTGAAAAGACAAAGATGCTATGATTTGCTGATGATATAGTAATTCTAGCTGAGAGTAAAAAGGGTTTAGAAGGAACAATCAACGGCATGGATGAAGTTTTATGCAAGAACTACCACATGAAAATAAACAAGAATAAAACGAAAGTAATGAAATGTAGTAGAAATAACAAAGATGGACCACTGAATGTAAAAATAGGAAGAAAAAAGATTATGGAGGTATAAGAATTTTGTTATTTGGGAAGTAGAGTTATTAATGATGGACAAAGCAGGAGCAATATAAAATGCCGAATAGCACACAGGCGAAACGAGCCTTCAGTCAGAAATATACTTTGTTTACATCAAAAATTAATTTAAACATTTTTGAAAGTATATATTTAGAGTGTAGCTTTATATGGAAGAGAAACGTGGACGATCAGAGTAACTGAGAAGAAAAGATTAGAAGCTTTTGAAATGTGGTGCTATAGGTGAATGTTAAAAATCAGATGGGTGGATAAAGTGACAAATGAAGAGGTGTTACGGCAAATTGATGAAGAAAGAAGCATTTGGAAAAATATAGTTAAAAGAAGAGACAGACTTACAGGCCACATATCAAGGCATCCTGGAATAGTCGCTTTGATATTGGAGGGACAGGTAGAAGGAAAAAATTGTGCAGGCAGGCAATGTTTGGAATATGTAAAACAAATTGTTAGGGATGTAGGATGTAGGGACTATACTGAAATGAAATGACTAGCACTAGATATGGAATCTTGGAGAACTGCATCCAACTAGTCAAATGACTGAAGACAAAAAAAGAAATAATATATTACCAATGCCAGTAATTTATATAATACTATTATTTTAATAAATTATTTAAACATTTGATTAAGTTATATTTTATTAATAAATGTTATACAATTCTATATACTGATCAGTTTTATGAAAGTATGTTTTTTTTTTTGAAAACAAACTAAAACATTTTTGTATATAATCCTATTTAGAAAATTACAGAATCTCTTCAAATTCTTGGAAATCTCTTACCACTGTAAGAGGTTTCCAAGAAAAAATACTACTTTAAATATTAATGTAAAGACCAAACATTGACTTAATAAGTTACAATTATTTTGCTAAAGTTATGTGGAAGCAGAAATGTCCATAAACTCTTTTTATTGACTTTCTTAAAATAGCTTTACGTAAGGGAGGAATTGAACGGTAGCATAGAACATTTTCTTCTATCCAAAAGATTCAATTTTTCATGATTTAGTTTTTAATAGAAGTAAATTAGTTATGAGATTATACAATATAAATATATGCAATATAATATATGCCTCCTCTATGAATCATGAGACCTTGCCGTTGGTGAGGGGGCTTGAGTGTTCAGGGATACAGAGTAGCTGGACCGAAGGTGCAACCATATCGGAGAGGTATCTGTTGAGAGCCAGACTAAGGAATGATTCCTGAAAGAGGGCAGCAGCTCTTTCAGTAGTTGTTAGGGGCGTGAGTCACAATGACTTAAACGGCCGTATCAACATCACTCAGTCCTCTGAGTACTGCGCAGCTGAAAGCAATGGAAAACTACAGCTGCTTTTTTTCCAAGAAAATGTGGCTCTCTGCATTTTCACATAGCAGTAATGGAGGCGCCTTCCTTGGTAAAATATTTCGGAGGTAAAATAGTCCCCCGTTCGGATCTCCGGGTGGGGACTACTAAGGAAGGGGTCACCAGAAAATTAAAAAATAACATTCTACAAGTCGGAGCGTGGAATGTTAGAAGCTTAAAAAAGGTTGGTAGGCTAGAAAATTTAAAAAGGGAAATGGATAGGGTGAATGTGGATATAGTAGGAATTAGTGAGGTTCGGTGGGAAGAGGAAGGCGACTTTTGGTCAGGTGATTTTAGAGTAATTAATTCAGCGTCAAATAATGGGCAGGCAGGAGTAGGTTTCGTGATGAACAAGAAGATAGGGAAGAGAGTGGAGTATTTCAAAACGCATAGCGATAGAATCATTGTAATAAGGATAAAATCAAAACCTAAACCGACAACGATTGTTAACGTTTATATGCCTACAAGCGCCCATGATGATGATAAGGTAGAGTGTGTATACGAAGAGATTGATGAAGCAATTAAACACGTAAAAGGAGATGAAAATTTAATAATAGTTGGAGATTGGAATGCAAGCATTGGAAAAGGCAAGGAAGGAAATATAGTGGGTGAATACGGGCTGGGCAAAAGGAATGAAAGAGGGGACCGACTTATAGAGTTTTGCACGAAGTATAATTTAGTAATTGCCAACACCCAATTTAAAAATCATAATAGAAGAATATACACTTGGAAAAAGCCAGGCGATACTGCAAGGTATCAGATAGATTATATCATGGTTAAGCAAAGATTTAGAAATCAACTCGTTGACTGCAAAACTTACCCTGGAGCAGACATTGATAGCGACCATAATTTGGTGATAATGAAATGTAGATTGGGGTTTAAAAACCTGAAGAAAAGTTGTCAGATGAATCGGTGGAATTTAGAGAAGCTTGAGGAAGAGGTGGTAAAGAAGATTTTTGAGGAGGACATCGCAAGAGGTCTGAGAAAAAAAGATAAGGTAGAAAATGTAGAAGAAGAATGGGAGAATGTTAAAAAGGAAATTCTTAAATCAGCAGAAGCAAACTTAGGCGGAATAAAGAGAACTGGTAGAAAACCTTGGGTTTCAGACGATATATTGCAGCTGATGGATGAACGTAGAAAATATAAGAATGCTAATGATGAAGAAAGTAAAAGGAACTATCAGCAATTAAGAAATGCTATAAATAGGAAGTGCAAACTGGCGAAAGAAAAGTGGATTAAAGAAAAGTGTTCAGAAGTGGAAAGAGAAATGAACATTGGTAAAATAGACGGAGCATACAGGAAAGTTAAGGAAAATTTTGGGGTACATAAATTAAAATCTAATAATGTGTTAAACAAAGATGGTACACCAATATATAATACGAAAGGTAAAGTCGATAGATGGGTGGAATATATTGAAGAGTTATACGGAGGAAATGAATTAGAAAATGGTGTTATAGAGGAAGAAGAGGAAGTTGAGGAGGATGAAATGGGAGAAACAATACTGAGATCTGAATTTAAGAGAGCATTAAAAGATTTAAATGGCAGAAAGGCTCCTGGAATAGACGGAATACCTGTAGAATTACTGCGCAGTGCAGGTGAGGAAGCGATTAATAGATTATACAAACTGGTGTGTAATATTTATGAAAAAGGGGAATTTCCATCAGACTTCAAAAAAAGTGTTATAATTATGATACCAAAGAAAGCAGGGGCAGATAAATGTGAAGAATATAGAACAATTAGTTTAACTAGTCATGCATCAAAAATCTTAACTAGAATTTTATACAGAAGAATTGAGAGGAGAGTGGAAGAAGTGTTAGGAGAAGACCAATTTGGTTTCAGAAAAAGTATAGGGACAAGGGAAGCAATTTTAGGCCTCAGATTAATAGTAGAAGGAAGACTAAAGAAAAACAAACCAACATACTTGGCGTTTATAGACCTAGAAAAGGCTTTCGATAACGTAGATTGGAATATAATGTTCAGCGTTTTAAAAAAATTAGGGTTCAAATACAGAGATAGAAGAACAATTGCTAACATGTACAGGAACCAAACAGCAACAATAACAATTGAAGAACATAAGAAAGAAGCCCTAATAAGAAAGGGAGTCCGACAAGGATGTTCCCTATCTCCATTACTTTTTAATCTTTACATGGAACTAGCAGTTAATGATGTGAAAGAACAATTTAGATTCGGAGTAACAGTACAAGGTGAAAAGATAAAGATGCTACGATTTGCTGATGATATAGTAATTCTAGCCGAGAGTAAAAAGGATTTAGAAGAAACAATGAACGGCATAGATGAAGTCCTATGCAAGAACTATCGCATGAAAATAAACAAGAACAAAACAAAAGTAATGAAATGTAGTAGAAATAACAAAGATGGACCACTGAATGTGAAAATAGGAGGAGAAAAGATTATGGAGGTAGAAGAATTTTGTTATTTGGGAAGTAAAATTACTAAAGATGGACGAAGCAGGAGCGATATAAAATGCCGAATAGCACAAGCTAAACGAGCCTTCAGTAAGAAATATAATTTGTTTACATCAAAAATTAATTCAAATGTCAGGAAAAGATTTTTGAAAGTGTATGTTTGGAGTGTCGCTTTATATGGAAGTGAAACTTGGACAATCGGAATATCTGAGAAGAAAAGATTAGAAGCTTTTGAAATGTGGTGCTATAGGAGAATGTTAAAAATCAGATGGGTGGATAAAGTGACAAATGAAGAGGTATTGCGGCAAATAGATGAAGAAAGAAGCATTTGGAAAAATATAGTTAAAAGAAGAGACAGACTTATAGGCCACATACTAAGGCATCCTGGAATAGTCGCTTTAATATTGGAAGGACAGGTAGAAGGAAAAAATTGTGTAGGCAGGCCACGTTTGGAGTATGTAAAACAAATTGTTGGGGATGTAGGATGTAGAGGGTATACTGAAATGAAATGACTAGCACTAGATAGGGAATCTTGGAGAGCTGCATCAAACCAGTCAAATGACTGAAGACAAAAAAAAAAAAAACAATATAAATATAAAATGAATTGTATGTTGATATTTTTCCAATTTCCAGCATAATCTTAATTTACAAGAATCTACTTTTTTTATACTGTGAACAGATAAAATAACAAAATTAAAAATGTACACTACACGATTTTTCCCTAAGAAATATTACTTTTTTTGGTAATTTATTAATGGTATTTTATTTATTTTGGTAATTTATTAATATTACTATTTTGGTAATTTATGAATGTGTTGTAAGAATTTGAAGAACTGAGAAAAGAATTTGTTTATGTATTCATTTCTAACATTAGGTTCATCAACTTTCATCATTATTTGAATGTAAAGTTTCTGTTTCACTATTCCAATGTATTCATCCTTTGAATTATTCAAACTATGATATAGACAGAACTTAAAATTTCATAGTTTAATCTTTTTGAGATATTTATCCCATGCTGTCTTCATCCACTAATAAATTAAATTGAGTTTAGGTCTCTTAATTTTACATCAGTGTAGTCATAACCATTACTATCAACTAATGTAGAGCTCTTTTAAATCACAACCAAGGAGGGTAACACTAATGTCATTCCTCCAGTTGAAACAGCTAGTTCAGTTTTACCAAGAACTTTTTCTTTTCCCTTTTGTGACCATGAAATTATGTAACAAGACCAATAACCTTTTTCTTATCTAGTTTGGTCAACATTATACTTTGTGCTATTCTCAGTCATAATGAAATCATCTAATCCCTTTCTTGTACTCTTAACAGTTTTATCTTTTGTTTAATTTGGAGGAATTTACTGTTTGAAAATAATATGAGTCAGTTCATTCCACCCATATTCACTAAGTACATCTGCACTTCTCAGTTATATGAGTTTTATACTTCCTTATGTCTTAATTGCAACTAATTAAAAAAAATATTTTATTCTTCACTGAGGCATTTCAACCCAAACAAGAGTTTTGTCAGTGATCGGTTATTTATCAACATTCACAACTCCCCATTTCTCTGGTTTAAATGAAATTTGTTTTACATCATTAATCAGGAAGTTTTTGCAGTAATTCAACTGCTTTTCTAAAATTAAATGATTAGTGGCCAGCATTAACTTAGTGAAAAAATTCTACAAATTTATATTTTTTTATTTCTAAGGTTTTTTCCACGTATTTCTGTTTATATCATGACCAAATTATTCCTACTCATATAAAATTGAAACTAGTTTTTCTTCATGTTCAGGAAACCGTGTTTTATCTAAATGACTAATTTTTATAGATAAAAATAATTTTTCTTTCATTTTAATCCATCTTATCAAATTTGTGATAGGAAAATTAATATTTTACTGGTGGTCAGCGACTGGTTAACTTCACTTCCTGAATGGCCATGCTATTAGCTTGCCATATACTATTAGTATATGAAAGACATTTTTAAGAATTTTTCATTTTATTCTAAAAAAATTAATAAAAAAATATGCTGATAAAAATTATGGAAACTTTTGTACACATGTGATGCTTGATAAGCCTTGAACTAAACTGCCCCTGCATCTGACCAGGAAATTGCTCATCTAACTAAACATTTGTGAAGGTTCTGCAACACTTTCAAGCTTTACACAAAATTTGATGAGCTCACATTTTCTTTTCTATATTCATCAATGAAACTACCTAACAATTTATGTGGAACAAATTAACATCACCATTTCCAATAATAGCCTTGCTCTGTGTTAGTTGGCATACTGATTCAAATCACATCTAGCAGTCCAGTGTTCTACTACAACTGGAAAGTTGGCTTAATTGATATATCTGGTCTGGATTAACCTGGCTACTATGTTTTGATAAACAGCCTCAAAATAATAATAGTTCATAATATAACCGGCTTTTCAGTTCCACTGTCAAATAAGACAAAAATAATTACATGTGTATATTTTAATTTCATTATCTAGAAAATCAACTAAAGTGCAATAAAAGTATTGAGAATGATTTTTTGTAGCGTACAATTAATCCACAATAAAGGATTATAAAAGTATTGTAAAACTTTTCTAATTATAGAAACTTGCCAACTACAGACAATTCTAAACAACGTTTTCCAATCTCCATTCCCTTGAAACAGATTCTTAATAAAATACTCTAATCAGTGAAGACAACATATAGGTATATATGTTGGAAAAAAAATTTGTGTTTAATTTTTATGCATATTATAAAAAATACACTGTACTGAAATTAAACAA
The DNA here is from genome assembly GCF_047948215.1 of Lycorma delicatula. NCBI lineage: Eukaryota > Metazoa > Arthropoda > Insecta > Hemiptera > Fulgoridae > Lycorma > Lycorma delicatula. Next base: position 13,164,352 of record NC_134458.1, on the reverse strand, counting down.
ATTATATTTCTTGTCCAAGAATTATTATATTTTTATTTCTAGTATACTATTTGTTCGGTGGCATTCTTTGTTCTTTATTTATATAAGATTGAGAATATGATTTACTACACAAATCATCATACATGTATTACAGTTCATGTTTTTTATTAACCACATATCTACTCATGTTAGTACCTATCTCACGTATAATATAAATCAAAACATTACACTGAAGTTACAATGGTCTCTTTAACTGGATTTCTAAAAGGAAACATAATTTCTGGTGTAAACATGGCAAATTATATTGTCATTTATGAATGTAGTATGTTAATTACTAGCCTAGATTAGGAGCAAACAAGTTTGTTCACAAATATATCAAAGACAAAAGTATAAAATAGTTTACCACCAACAGTACAGAATTCAATACTGCTTCTTACCTTATGCTTATTGTTATTTCATAAAAGCGCTTTTAAGGGTTTCCATCATCATCAGTTAATAAAACCTTTTCTTTTTAAAAAATCACACATTAAACTTAAACTATTAAAATTGTAAACATATAAAAATATGTAGTCATAAAAATGAAAAAAAACAAAAAACGTTTGTATGTGGCTAGCCACAGACACAGTACTGTAATGAAATTATTTGAATTTATTTAAATGTGCTGTTGTCTAAGGATAAGAAAGTCTGTCTTTGATAAGAAAGTCATCAAATGTTTGTCTGTACATTAATCAAACTAAACTTTTGTCTATACTTGTATATATAATATTTTTCTAAAATATTTAATTTTTTATTATTATTATCACATCCTTTTACAATTTCTATTGTATTTAAATTTGTATCTTAATTGGTGATTGAATGTTTATTGATTATTAAATAATCTGCAAGATTTGGGAAACCTAATTTGTAGTTTTTATAATTTCTAAAATGTCCTGCAAACCTTGTCCTAAATGATCTACTAGTTTTCCCAATATAAATTTTGTTACAATCATTGCATATTATTTTATAGACACCACACAAATTATTCGGATCTTTATCATATTATGGATTTTTAAATGTTTTATTATATGTTTGTGTGATCTACAAGCTATTTTATATTTTTTATCTTTGTAAATATTATCAAGTTTTCAATAATGTTGTTAGTGTAGGAATATTTTATATAAATATTTCCATCAACACTTATTATTTATAGGTATCAACGTTGTTTCATTATTAGATAATAATTTGTTTTTCTTTTTTTTATAAATATTACCATTAATGTCGTGTTATATCCATTTTTTAATACAATACTTTTATAATATCTATTTCTGAATCTAGTTTTTCTTTATTATTTTGTATGTAATCTATTGTTCTATTTAAAATGTTTATAAATGTATTAATTTTGTGTGTCCAAGGATGATTCGGGGTGTATGGGTTGCATGGAGGAATAGCACCTCTTTCCTATGCATGACAACCACATCTCAAGATGGTCATGCAGGACTGGTTCCCACATGCAGCCAACTCTCACTTTTGGCTCCAAGAAGGCTAAATAATAGTAGCCGGCTGCATCCTGGTAAACCATGTTGGTCCATAGGCTAAACATAGTGAGGGTCTCCAGTGATTGCTATTTACTAACTGGTAAAGCAGCGTCTGTTCTTCAGGTTAGGGCGGCTGTGAAAAACGTGTTCCCCATGTTAGGGGCAGCCTATTAATATGTTTGGGCAGCCATACGCCTAGGTGGAAAGCAACGGGAAACTAACACCTTATATTATTCCCCAGGAACACACATGATGGTCCTCAATGTTAAAGAATCTAGAGTTAAACCTTACCCTCAATCGGTTCTCCGGGAGGAGGAAACATCGAGGTCAAGTGCAGATAAAATTAGAATTGGAGCTTGGAATGCTTTAACGTTACTTAAAGCAGGAAAGCTAGAGAACGCAAAAAGAGAAATGGAAAAGAATAGGTTGGATGTGCTGGGTTTGAGTGAGGTTAGGTGGGAAGGAAGGGGGGAATTACAGAGTGAAGTCTTCACTCTGTACAAAATCTTTTATTCAGGTGGAGAAAGGAGTGGTAAATATGGAATGGTAATTTTGCTGAGCCCACAGATGACAGACAGTGTAGAAAGAGTAAGATATGTCGATGAAAGAATATTGTTGTTGAGATTGATGGGAAAAGGAAAAGATCTAGTGATAATATAAGTGTATGTGCCAAAAAGCCAGCATCAAGATGAGGAGATTGAAGAATGCTATAATAAGATTCACGAACTGATAGATGGGGAAAGGAGAGGAGCTTGCATTATAGTGATGGGAGATTGGAATAAGATGGTAGGAGAAGGATTAGAGGGAAATGTTGTGGGAGACTTTGGGTTAGGTATAAGAAATGCAAGAGGGGCAAGATTGGTGGATTTCTGCAAGAACTCTTTGGTAATTGGTAATACACTATTCCAAGCCCACAAGAGACGCTGTTACACATGGACATCAAGAATAAATGGAGAGAGATGTATAGATTACTTTATAATAGAAAAAAGGTACAGAAATTGTTTAAAAAATTCAAAAGGGTGTTCGGTGTTCAGGTGCAGATACAGATTCGGACCATAATCTTGTAGTGGGAGAGTTACGGTTGAAGATGAAAAGAGTGAACAAAGGGAAAAGAGTAGAGAGGTTAAATAGGGAGGTGCTGAAAGATGGAGACAAAAGGGAAAGGCTAAAGGAGAATTATTTGGTAAATAGAGGGAGAATAGAGGACACAGACCCAAACATGAAATGGATATATATGAAGGAGGATCTAATAAATGCCATCAAAGATGCTGGGGGTAAAAAGCAGACTACGAGGATAAAGAAAGAATGGGTTACAGAGGTGATGCTGGATAAAATGGATGAGAGAAGAAAGTGGAAGAATGTCAGAACAGAAGAGGGTAAGAAGATGTACAAGAAACTAAATAATGAATTAAGAAGAGAAACAGAAAGGGCGCGGCAAACATAGTTGATGGAGAGGTGTGAAGATACTCAGAAACTGGAGAGGGTAGGGAAGTGTGAAGAGATGTATAGAGTAGTTATGGAACTGGTATTTAAAAAGGGAAAAGTAAAACTAGAATGAAAATAGCGACAGAAGATAGGGAGGTGGTTAATGGGAAGAACGAGGTTCTAGGTAAATGGAAACAATATGTGGAAGTACTTTATGAAGTAGATAAGAGTCCAGAAATCCTAGGAATTGAAGATGAATCAAAAGTGTGTGAGGAGGAGAAAGGTTGTTACATTATGGAGGGAAAGGTAGAAAAAGCCTTAAAGGAAATGAAGAACAGGAAAGCATGTGGAGTCGATGAAGTACTGGCTGAGCTATGGAAAGGTTTAGGGGAAAGGGGAATTAAAGATATCATAAGCCTGTATAATTTTATATAAGAGAGTGGTGATTGGCCGGAAGATTTTGTAACTACTATTATGGTCCCAATCAAAAAGAAGAGTAATACAGCTAAGACTAGAGAGATCAATTGGGGAAGAGCAGTTTGGGTTTAGAAGGGGGAAGGGAACAAGGGATGCAATAGGATTAATAAGAGTAATCAGAGAGAGATATATTGAAAGGCAAAAAGATTCATATGTGGTCTTCATAGATCTGGAGAAGGAATTTGACAGAATGGAATGGAATAAATTGCTGAGAATCTTAAAGGAAAGAGGAGAGAAAGGAGATTAATAAGAAATCTGTACTTGTCACAAAAGGTAAAAATAAAGGTTGGAAATGAGTTATCGGAGGAAAGCAGACTTGGGAGAGGGGTGTGGCAGGGATGTTGCATGTCACAGACTCTGTTCAACTCTTACCTAGAAGTGATAATTGAAAAAATTGATAACATCGCTGATGACATGGCAGAGTGAGAGGAATAAATCAAACCTGCAAGGAGTATAGGATGAAGATAAATACACAGAAGACAAAAAGCATGATAATTAGCAGATCAACCAAAAGGGAAACGATTAGGATTGGGTGAAATAAAGTTGAGCATGTGACATCCTTCAAGTACCTGGGGTGCATCATTAAGGAAAATATGAAGTGTGATCTGGAAGTTAAAGTACAAATTGCTAGAGCAAAGGAAGCATACAGCAAAATGAGGAGACTGCTATGTAGCAAACTAGATCTGCGACTAAGGAAAAAACTTGCGAAATGTTTTGTGTAGAGTGTGGCTCTTAATGGGGCAGAGACATGGACCATTAGGAAAGGAGAGGAGAGAAGATTGGAGGCCTTTGAAATGTGGATTTGGAGGAGAATGGAAAGCATCAGCTGGATAGAGAGAGTTTGGAATGAGGAGGTGCTTTGTAGAGTAGGAGAAGAGAGGGCGATTATTAAAATTATATACAAAAGAAAATGCAGTTGGTTGGGACACTGGCTGAGACGTGACTGCCTGTTGGTGATGGCATTGGAAGGATTTGTAATGGGGAGGAAAACAAGAGGTCAGAGATAAATGAAAATGATATACAATATAAAAAGGGAAGAAAGTTAATATAAAATGAAACGGATGGCACAGAATCGAGCAGAATGAAGGGTAGCCATGTGAAAACCTGCCTTTGGGCAAAACACTTATTATTATAAGGATGATTCAAACTTCTGTTAATAGTTATTTTATTAGTTTTTGGTTTCCTATATACAGATATTATAATTTCTATGTAAAAAGTAATAAAATTATAACATCTGATAACTAATAACATATTGGTAAACAAAAAAATCGATGGGTTTTCCCTTATCTGTGGTAATATCAGAAATTTATCAGCAAGTTTGAAAGTAAAATTGTCGATGGTATCAATTACGTGCATAAAATTTTATCATGGGTCAGATATGTAGATGATCTTTTAGTTATATATGAACAAAGTATAAATAATGAACATGAAATAATTTTAAATAAATTAAATTCTTTTCATGAAACACCAAAATTTACATATGTAATAAAACAATAGGAAAATAAAATATTTAGATGTAAATGGATGAATGTTGATTGATGTGGCACCTTTTGTAGTGGACTGTCAAATAAATCAGTTCTTATTATGGTTCTTATTGTTGTGGCTCAACTGGTCCCAGACACGTTATAAACACACAGAATGTAAATAGTAAACAAATGAAGCCTTTCACAATCTCATCCATCCCCCCCCCCACCTTGAAGAGGTTGCTTCAAAATACCACATAAATATACACATTAAACAAGTTAATGCCTTATGTTTTCTTAAAAGGAAATTGGCAATAAACATAGTTTGTTAACTGGTCTCTTCAATACACCATTTGAAGTCTTGACAGTGACAACCTGAACCTTGTTATCTTCTGCTAGATGAAGTTCTACAATACAGGCCATTTTCCATTGTAGAGGGGGAAGAAAGTCTTCCTTGATGATAACCATGTCACCAATGATTAAATTACGTGAAGAAGTGGTCCACCACTTCTTTCTCAGCTGTAATCCATTCAAGTAGTCTTGCGACCACTGTGACCAGAAGTGTTGCAACAACTGTTGGATTTGTTGCCAGTGAGATAGTTTATTTGCTGGAAGATCAGATATGGAAGGTTCAGGATTAGTTGTGAGTACATCACCGATTACGAAGTGAGAAGGAGTTAAAGGAGAAAGATCGTTTGGGTTATCTAACAAAGAAACTAATGGGCGTGAATTTATGCATACCTCTACCTGTGTTAATAATGTTACAAACTAAACGTAAGTTAAAACTGATGTCTTCATGATACATTTTTCGTGTGTTTTGAAAAGTTTGACTGACAACTCCCATAAACCTCTAAAATGTAGAGCCTTGGGTGGTATGAAATGCCACAATATCCCCTCTTGAGATAGAGAGGTTAAGAGATAGAACTCTTGAATTTCTTGTTCTTCTGTAACTCAGCTAGTTCTAGCAGTTCTCGCTGAGCACCAACAAAATTAGTACCGTTATCCGAGTACATATCTTTGGGTTTCCCCCGTCTTGAGATACATCTTCGAAGTGCTGCCAAGAAAGACTGTAGTAAGATCTTCTACTAGTTCTAAATGTAAAGCCTGTAAAGTGCAATATAACAATTTACTGTTGTAGCTTCTCTTTGTTTAGTTAATTTAACATGAAATGAACCACAATAGTCTACACCCATGGTATAAAAAGGACAAGGTGGTGTTTGAACACTTGATCTTGGTAAATCACCCATTATTTGTGTCTGAAGTTTTGGATTTACCTTGAAGCATGTGATTCACTGACGGAATATTTTACTAGCTAAACTCCTGCCATTGATCGGCCAATATTTTTGACGAATAATGTTTAACAATAACTGTGGCTCTGCATGAAGCTTTTTGATGTGAAAATGTCTGGCAATCAAATCAGTAAATTTATGACTCTTTGGTAAGACGATGGGGTGAATTTGATCTGGAGTTAAATCTGAGTGCTGTAATCTTCCACCAACTCATATTACATTGCTTTTGTCTACGAATGGACTTAAGAGAAATGAGTTTGCTGGTTTTGGTTAGTGGTTTTCCTAGTTGCAAATCATTAAGCTCACTTGGAAACGATTCCTTTTGCACAATCTTCACTAAAGAACGCTCTGCTAATCAAAGTTCAGAAGCTGATAATGGACCGCGAAGATGCAAATTTTGTGCTTAGAGTTTTAATAATGCGTAAATAGTAATTCATTACATGTTGAGCCCCTTGTAAAACTAGAAAAATTATTTAAATTGATCATTTGGTTTTCACCTGTAACACATGATAACACTGTACAACACTCTGGAATTTGATTGCCAATTGGTAGACTAACTGGCTCTTCTGAAGATTCCTGTGACCTGTACAAAAATGAAGGACCCTTCCAATACAAGTGCGCTTTGTAATCTCATCTGGCATTAATATGGAATGATGACCATTTATCATATTCTCCCGAAAATGTGGGCAGCTATATAGCTGGTAAGGAAATGCGAGGATAAGCCCAACTTGACTCCTTATTTTCTTCGGTTGTTTAATGGTTTACACCGATAGTGTCAGCCATAGTGAGTTGCTGAATTTTAGTTTGGGCTTGTGTAGTTAATTGATAGAATGTATCTTCAAATTGAGCCGTCATCACCATGGCTTTCAGAATTATCTAAAATGTCAATTTGTTTGAATTTTTTAAAAATCCGATAACAGTTCTTGAAATTTAACTACCTTGATTGATGCGACACCTTTTTTGCACTGTTTTTTTGACACACTTTGTAGTAAACTGTAAAATAAATCAGTTTGTGTTGTTCTGGCTCAGCTGGTCCCAGACACGTTATAAGCACACAGAATAGTAAACAAAGGAAGCATTTCACAATTTCATCCAGTAAATATTAAAATAAATGAAAATAATCAAATAATAACTGCAGTATATAAAAAACCTACCTCAAAGGAAATTATTATGAACAAAAATTCCAACCATCCTTGGTCTCAAAAAATTAATATTTTTAAAAACATGATAAATAGAGCAATAAAATACACAAACGATAATTAGGAATTATATAATAAAGTAAATAATATAAAGAATGGATATACATCATTTGACTGATAATATATATAAAAAACATAATTCCAAATACTTCAATAAAGTAAACCACTACATTAAAACCCATAAATGAAAATGAAAATATTTATATAAGTTACTCCTATACAAATAAAATTATAGAAAACTCAATTAATCTTTATAATAATAAAAAATATAAACCAGCTTATAAACCTGATAACCACAGAATAAAACTTTTCAAATATTACAATAATAAAATAGTAAAAATAAGTATGATTATTCTGGTATTTATAAAATAAAATGCAATAATTGTGAAAAAATATATATTGGAAAAACAAACAGGTCATTTAAATAGGTTTAATGAACATTTCAGGTCATTTAAAAATAAAAAATAGTTTTCTCAAATGTAGAAGACCATTTAATAATTAACAAACATAACTAGTTTGGAAAATAATTTATAAATAATTGAAAAAATAAACATTGAACATGAAAGTAATAATATAAATTAGAAATTTTAGAAAGATTATATATATATATATAAACGTAAATTTAACCTAATGAATCTGCAGACAGAATCTGATGGGGACAATCTTTTTTTTTGTCTTCAGTCATTTGGCTGGTTTGATGCAGCTCTCCAAGTTTCCCTATCTAGTACCAGTCGTTTCATTTCGGTATACCTCCTACATCCTACATGCCTAACAATTTGTTTTACATATTCCAAACGATGTCTGCCTGCACAATTTTTTCCTTCTACCTGTCCCTCCAATATCAAAGCGACCATTCCAGGATGCCTTGATATGTGACCTCTTCTTTTAACTATATTTTTTCAAATGCTTCTTTCTTCATCAATTTGCCGCAACACCGCTTCATTTGTCACTTTACCAACCCATCTGATTTTTATCATTCTCCTATAGCACCACATTTCAAACGGTTCTAATCTTTTCTTCTCAGGTACTCTGATCGTCCAAGTTTCACTTCCATATAAAGCTGCGTCCCAAACATATACTTTCAAAAATGTTTTCGTGACGTTTAAATTAATTTTTGATGTAAACAAATTATATTTCTGATTGAAGGCTCATTTTGCCTGTGCTACTCGGCATTTTGTATTGTTCCTGCTTCTTCCATCTTTAGTAATTCTACTTCCCAAATAACAAAATTTGTATAACTCCATAATCTTTTCTTTTCCCATTTTTACATTCAGCGGTCCATCTACTTTATTTTTTACTACATTTCATTACTTTTGTTTTGATGTTTATTTTCATGCAGTAAATAGTTCTTCATCCATGCCATTCATTATTTCTTCTAAATCTTTTTTACTCTCAGTTCAAATTACTATATCATCAACAAATCATATCATCTTTATCTTTTCACCTTGTACTGTTACTCCAGATCTAAATTGTTCTTTAACATCATTAACTGCTAGCTCTATGTAAAGATTAAAAAGTAATGGGGATAGGGAACATCCTTGTCAGACTCACATTTTTATTACAGCTTCTTTCTTATGTTCTTCAATTATTATTGTTGTTGTTTGGTTCCTGTAAATGTTAGCAATTGTTCTTCTATCTCTGTATTTGAACCCTAATTTTTTAAAATGCTCAACTTCCTCTAAAACACCACTTTCTAATTCATTTCCTCCATATAACTCTTCAATATATTCCACCCACCTAACGACTTTTCCTTTCATACTATAAACCAGTGTACTATCTTTGTTTAATACATTATTACAATTTAATTTATGTATCCCAAAATTTTCATTAACTTTCCTGTATGCTCCATCTATTTTACCAATGATTATTTCTTTTTTCACTTCTGAACTTTTCTTTCGCTAGTTTGCACTTCCTATTTATAATATTTCTTAATTGTTGATAGTTCCTGTTACTTTCTTCATCACTAGCATTCTTACATTTCCTACATTCATCCATCAGTTACAATATATCCTCTGAAATCCAAGGTTTTCCACCAGTTCTCTTGGTTCCGCCTAAGTTTGCTTGTATTGATTTAAGAATTTTCTTTTTAACATTCTTTCCTTCTTCTTCTACATTTTCTACCTTATCTTTTTTACTCAGACATCTTGTGATATCCTCCTCAAAAATCTTCTTTACCTCCTCTTCCTCAAGCTTCTCTTAATTCCACTGATTTACCAGAGAACTTTTCTTCAGGTTTTTAAAATCTAATCTACATTTTATTATCACTAAATTATGGTTGCTATCAATGTCTGCTCCAGGGTAAGCTTTGCAGTCGACGAGTTAATTTCTAAACGATGATATAATCTATCTGATACCTTGCAGTATCAAATGGCTTTTTCCATGTATATATTCTTCTATTATGATTTTTAAACTGGGTGTTGGCAATTACTAAATTATACTTTACGCAAAACTCTGTAAGTCCGTCACCTCTTTCATTCCTTTTGCCCAGCCCATATTCACCCACAATAATTCCTTCCTCGCCTTTTCCGATGCTTGCATTTCAATCTCCAACTATTATTAAATTTTCATCCCCTTTTATATATTTTAATTGCTTCAATTTCTTCATATACACACTCTATTTCATCAATATCGTGGGCAGTTGTAGGCATGTAGATATTAACAATCGTTGTCGGCTTAGGTTTTGATTTTATCTTTATTACAATAATCCTATTGCTATGCATTTTGAAATACTCTACTCTTTTCACTATTTTCTTGTTCATTACGAAACCTATTCCTGCCTGCACTTTATTTGAAGCTGAGTTAATTATTCTAAAATCAGCTGACCAAGTTATTTTCCCCACTGAACCTTGCTAATTCCTACTATACCTACATTTAATCTATCCATTTCCCTCTTTAAATTTTCTATCCCACCAACCTTTTTTAGACTTCTAACATTCCACTCTCCAACTTGTTGAATGTTATTTTTTAATTTTCTGGTGATCTCTTCCTTAGTAGTTCTCATCTAGAGATTTGAAAGGGGGACTAGTTTGCCTTCGGAATAATTTATCAAGGAAGGTGCCTCCATCTTTGTTACATGAAAATGCAGAGTTACATTTTCTTGGAAAAAAAACAGCTGTAGTTTTCCATTGCTTTCAGCTGCGTAGTACTCAGAAGATTAAATGTTGTTGATATGGCTGTTTAAGTCCTCTTGACCTCCCTTAACAACTACTGAAAGAGCTGCTGTCCTCTTTCAGGATCATTCCTTAGTCTGGCTCTCAACAGATATCTCTCTGATGTGGTTGCACCTTCGGTCCAACTATTCTGTATCACTGAGCACTCAAGCCTCCTCATCATCGGCAAGGTCTCATGATTCATTGAGGGAGGGGACATTCTTATAGATATTATTTAAGTTTGTAATACATCGATAAGAAATTAAAAATATTATAATGTTTTAAATTTTTTAAAAAAATTTTTTTTATTGACTGAACAAATATTTGTTCTAAAATTTTAACGTATCATATGTATTTTAATGTGTAAATGTAAAAAAGGAACAAATTTAATAAACATTACTGAAGATGGGCTTATGCTTGAAAGCGCTTTAATGAAAAAAAAAAAAACGTACAGTAAGAATGTTCTTTAATTCTGTACTTTGTGGAGGGGCTGAATAAGTTTATATTATATAATTACCTAGAATTTACGTACAGAGGAAATAAGGACTACAAAAATTTTAGTTTAAATAAATACATTTTTTTGTTTAATATGTAATTATACAAAAAGTTTCGTACATACAACTTATGATGCGGGATCCTGCGAAATTACTCTTATAGAAAAACAACAAAATAAGGTAAGATATTTCTTAATTCTGTACTTGAGTGGATCAAGTTGATTTACATTTTATATTTATTAGTACAGAGGTGATATGGATCTTGAAAGGATTGATTTCAGAAAAATAATTCATATATACAAATATATAAAAGTGGAAGCTGATTTTCATTTCATACAAGGAACTTTACAACAAAATCATGAAACTAATAATTAGGTCTGAATTATGGTGACAAGGATCTACCAAAGTTGTACTGCTTGTTGAAATGATGCAACTTGTCAGTAGTTAAGGCATCACTGAAACTGAAATAAGACAAGCGTAATTTCAGGATTACACAATGTTTAGCTTTCATACTTAAAAACAATTTAATTTATAAAATAGTAAAAATTTTAAATACATATATATTTTTGTTTAGTCTTCAAACATTTTTTCTCCACTGTACTGAATACTGTAATTTATTCAATTATAAAATTAAAACTAACAATTACAGTACATTAAAAGTAAGATACGCTTACCAATTGTAGCACTTTCAAAGTAACTACTTCATCATCAACAGTTGAAATTAAAAATTACAAATAAAATATATCTGCATGTACCACTTGGTAATTTAATATTAAAATATCTTTCCCATGCTATGACAAAGCACTATATGCAGATGTATTTTATGCATAATTTTAAATTTTAACTGCTTATGATGAAGTAATACTTTGAAAGTGCTACAGTCGGTAGGTGTCTCTTACTTTAATGTACTGTAGTTGGTGGTTTTGATTTTATAAATGATTAAACTTTATATAAATATATTTACATATATTTTTTAAGCTAATTTATTTAATTCTAAATTTTCTTTAATATAACATTAAACAGGTGTAATGTAATTTTTATTAGGTTTTAATTTGTGTTACACTAAAGTGAGAGCCAGTTGAATGAATATTGTGTATACATATTTTTATACAAAGTGTTCTGTTATCATCATAAAGTAGTGTGGTTGAAGCTGTGTAAAATTATCATTTTTGTTTTACTGAATTGTAGCTTATATTAATCTATTCATTTGTAGCTGAATGTAGCATTTAAAATATTTTGTGTATAGTTGCATCCATTTTCATTAAGTGAGGTTTACAAGTAAACCTAGAATGTATTACAGCTATTTCACTCTAGGTTTACCAGACTAGGATATAATGTTAATAAGAACCTTACAATAAATAGGATCTGGGAGAGACACAAATGAGTATTGAAACGGAGTGCTACACATTTTGTGCTAAATAAAGTCTAAATAATAAATGTTAAAAAAGGGGAAAATGTAGTCTAGTGAACAAATCAATATTCCTCTTCAATAAGATAGTATTAATCAATAGTACTTAACCCAATATTTCAATAAGATAGAATAGCTTATTACAGTTGTAGGATAGCTTTATAGAAAATGATATATATAGAATTTTTAAAACTAGCCTAAAAAAATTAAAAAAAAACATGGTTTTTCAATGCCAGATTTGTACTAATCAGCCTTTGCATTTTTCCACATGCCATAAAATTTTAAAATTAATTTTCCTTGCACAAATTTTGAGCTTATATATAAATTAATATTCATCAAAAAATAAAATATTCTTTTATATGATTAATTCAGAAATAAGTGACCTACAAGACAAGATAAGATTATGTTTTAGGACAAAAGTAATCTTCTTTGTAATGACCATGATATAAATTATCCATTTTCACAAAACTGTTTCATGTAGGCTCACATATGATGAAAATTTATAATTATAAATTTATCATACATAAATGTACTATTGAAAATGTGTTTATTTTGATTCACAAATAACAATAGCTCTAATTAATCTACATATATTTATATTATATTATTAGATTATATTGATTAGAGTTACTAATCAATATGAAGCCAACAAAATTACTCAGCAGCTAATTAGCAATGATGAATTTATAACGGAAGGAAATTTAATCCTTCATACAGGTGTAGATCTAAAATTTTTTATTATTTTGGTAACAAAATCTAGATAAATACACTAATTTTCAATATAATTGTTGGCTATGTATATTATTTCCTATTTATGTGTAATCACTATTTTTCTTTAATGTTAGATACAGATTTTTTACTCTTAGAGTATGGTAACTCCTGTAGTCTCAGGAGATTAAGTCTTCTCTGGAACTTCACATGCAACTATAATATGAAATATCTTAAACTAAATTTAGTTTATGGATGATAATATCATACAAAAATGAATATAAATGAATTAAAAGGGATAAAATACAATAATAATAATAGAATTTACCAAACAAAAATGTATTAACAATAACTTCTTACACACACACACACACATATATATATACATATATATATATATTACGCAAATAGTTAAAAATATTTCCATGTTTATAGTAGAAGTGATTAACTAATATTACAAATAAAATTTTAATTTACAAAATTCTTAGACTAGAAAATACAAAATAACTTAATCATGTAGCTATAACTAGTATGGTAATATATTATTAAATGAATACAGGATTTAATTACTCAATATTGTCAAAAGTCACTGAATACTTTCTTGGAGGGTGTGTATGTATATATATATATATATATATAAATAAATCTCAAATGCACCAAATATTATAAACTACATCTTTCAGCAAACCAATAATACTACATAAATACAGTCACATTGTTGTTCATTATTCTTAACTAACAACTACAACACAGTTCATAGTAATTTAAATAGATGCTCCATATATATCAAAGTACATAATCATTACTTTGAGGATTGTTAGCCAAGTAACTTGCAAAAATTCCTTTCTCTACTTATCTCCCTTAACTGCTAAATTAGTAGTACACCTCTAGGACCTGTATGCTGAGAATTTATCAGATATTTCACTCAGAATGATTTAAAAAAAAAATCACTCTCATAATTAGTAGAAATGAGCATATCATTTACAGCCAAAAAGCATTCTTTTGATTAGCACCAGCACCTAACTTACTTTGTTTTAGGGTATAACAAACACATGTATTCATTACAAATACTGTGCTTTGTAAAATTATAAATCAGATCTTCATCTCTGTTTTCAACAAACATCATTAAAAATTAATCTTCTCAAACAATAAATCACAGATCTGCAAATAGATAAAAATTTATTACAGCATAATATCTATGAATCTTTACATATTAGTAATTACTAAAATAAGTTGAAAAAAGCTAGACTGTTTAATCTCAAACCTAGAAATGCATTAAGTCACTGAATAATGGAGTTCAGATTACAGTTCATAAATGTCAAATGTAGCTTGCTAAAAGTATTAAGAACTGAAACATCTTCATTCATTTGAAGCGATGACTAAGTAAACATGAATACAACTATGCTTATAATGGTACACGGTGCTTAGCGGCAAACAATTTAACTTAGTTACAGCAATAGATTACTGACGTAAAATTCACTCAAATTTATTCTGTAGAATATTAACTCATAATCAATCAATCAGTATGCTACTAATAACTTTTTAAAAGGTATTAGTAGCATCAGATTGGTTTTTTTTGTGAACTGGACACTCCTCAGGCGCAAGTAAAGGTCACATATTAATTTTGATCTCTAGAATATCTCATGAAGGTTTATTTAATTTGATTTTGTATATAGTTAAATCATCCATTTTCATTAAGTGAGGTTTACAAGTAAACCTAGAATGTAATACAGCTATTTCACCCTAGGTTTACCAGACTACAACATGATGTTAATAAGAATCCTACAACAAATGGGATCTGTGGGACATAAATCAGTATTGAAGTCAAGTGTAAACCTTAAATGCTGCAGCTAGGTCTCATTCTGTTAACTTTCCATACAGAAATTGCTGATGTAACTGCTTCACCACTCTGACTGTCAATATATAGGAATTGCTGGAGTAGATTGCAATGTGTAATGCAAGTTAAACATACATTTAAATGAACTAAAACCTATATATACAACAGTGGTCCAAGTAGAGAACAGTCATAAAAACTGATATTTTATACGCTGGTCTTCCCTTAAGTCTAAATAAAATGAGAAAAAAACATCTTTTCCAGTAAGCTTTTCAATTTTACAATTTGTTAATTTGTATAAACTATTTAAAAAAATAATAAAATGTATTTTAATTATTCATCATATTTAGAACAAATTAAAAATTCACGGTACAGTAAAGCGGGAATGTGTAAGGAATGTTAAGAGCGCTAAAAAATACAGAAAGTGACTTAATATGATAAGGAGAGCAAGCCTAAGATGGTTTGGACATGTTAAGAAAATAAATGAAGAAAGAACAGAATTGGAAATGTTGTCAGGAGGTATATGGACCGAGAAGAGGAGAAAAAGTTGGGTAAATAAAGTTAAGCAGGATATTACAAGTTTGGAAAGTTTTGAACGAGTGAATAAGCAGATTCATTCAATAATACTGTATAATATTAAGACATTTTATCCTGCTATCGATACAACTCCTGATATATACGAACACCTCCTCATTCAACTAAGTTCTTTTTATACATAGGACACTTGTATTTCACATAATATAAAATCATATCTTCAAAATCCTGTATCCAACTAAAGTATTATAACACAGTGGAACATTAATTATCCAAAAAAATTAAATTATTAAAAAGGTTTGGGCAAGATATTTTTCAAAAAAATATGAGAAAATATTTTTGAATGTATATTATTACCTACTGAGCGGCAGAAAAAATATAACTGTTTACGTTACTATAAATTAATAAACTTATTAAATTCTAATTCAACTGTCTAACTACTGCCTCATTCACAAATGAAGTGTTACAAAGATCTGGTTTATTGGTAATGCCAACTTAGTTTTTTTTTTATATCACATGATTTTCAAGTGAGCCAGAAAATAAAAAATTTAACAGTAAAAAAAATAAACTAAATAATTTAGGCATAAAAACCATATAAGTAATATTAATGACTTAATTATTTTTAAAAACACTGTAAAATAGTTTAACGATTTTATTATAACACATTCTGCCCAGTTATCTAAAAAAAAATTATATTCAAAACTGGATACACAAAACATATTTTGGATATTTGATCCTCTACTGTGATCTCAAAGTTAAATAACAAACTACGTTAACGTAGTATATAAAATTTTTTAATTTTTAACTAAAAAATTCATCATTTGTTTAATTTAACTTAACTATCATATAACTGTACAAAATAATACACAACATATTTTTAAATATACATGTATTAACATAAAGATGTTGTAATTATCTATATAGTTTTATAACAATAAATAATAAATTTATCAAAACAGGTAATTTATATTACAATACTGGAATGTTTGTCATGAGAAACAAAATTTATCTTTCACACTGAACTCAATGAAATTAAAAAATATAACCACTTATATACAGTATATTGCATAACATATATTTATAAACAGAGCAAGTCAAGTAGCGTTACAATATTTTCCAACCTAATCGGTGAGATCACACTTCTCTAGTTGATTTCAAATTAAGGTTTCTATTTTTCATCATTTAAGGTTTTA
This sequence comes from Lycorma delicatula, assembly GCF_047948215.1. NCBI lineage: Eukaryota > Metazoa > Arthropoda > Insecta > Hemiptera > Fulgoridae > Lycorma > Lycorma delicatula. Next base: position 13,147,686 of record NC_134458.1, on the reverse strand, counting down.
TTAATACAGATCTATACTTATGCATTTTTTCACATTGTTTTTTAAACAATAATAACATAAGAAAGCTGTAAAAGGTCTGGTGTATTTGACTAGTTTAAATAAACTATATTACACCATAAAAATAAATTCAGAACGACAAACAAAATTGTGTTCAATTCAAAATGTATTAAAAATTCAGTTCAATTTTGTTCACTGGCTACCCAACAAACTTGTTTATACTGTGGTAAAGTTTAAAATTACACGGATGACTCAACAGATCTATTATGTTAAATGTTTTATGAACCTTGTTTAGTATAATGTTTGTAATTGTACATGACATTTCAATTTTTTTTTTTATTATTCAGTAAAAACAGAGAATGATGGTTACTTTTCAGACAGCCTGTGCTACTATTCATCATAAATTGTATACTATTGGATAGCTCTTAAAATGAATGCAGAATGAAGGATTTATATAAGAAAAATATTTTTCATTATAATTATTAATTACAATGAAATAAAACTTACTACTATGAAATAAAACTTAGTTTTTATAGAAAAATCAAAAACTTTCTTTGTAAAACTGTTGAACTACTTCATTGTAAAAATGTAGTTAAATTCGTTTATGAAGATGTTGTTCTCAGATTTTGAGGATAGTTTATACGCTATTTTATATATTGATCTTTTTCATAAGTATGGTGATATACAGGCACTGATATATTTTACTGATTCCTTTCTTTTAGTGTAGAGAAAGCATATCATAAAGTAATGACATTATTTAATTTTACTGTAATGCAACAGCATCTAAAAAAAGCATGTAATAAACAAAAAAAATAATAAGTGCAGTAGATTATCAGCTATGAATAGAATTAATCATAAATAATTTTTATGTATGCAGTGAAAACAATTTTTTTGTGAGCCGTTTGTATTCTACAAAAAAAAGAAATTAAATGTTTATAGGATCACATAACTCAATAAAATAAATATAAATACACAAAAGCAAGAGAAAATCTAGGGATAAAAAATAAATATAAGCTCTGAACTAAAGGATCTATACCAGGCATATCAATAAGCCTGATGATAGTAGAAATAATAGGATAAAAAGTTTCAAACCTATGCATCCCAATGCCAAATATACATCAGTAATTTATGAAGAATATTTTATGATGATTACTTATTTTAGAATCGCTCTTACTTTGTGAACGTGAAAGTTAAAATTATTTATGTTAGTGTACTTTTAAAATATGCTTATTTTTTTAATACTAGTACAATTTCTTATATTAAGTAGGATCAATATATTTAGGAAAGGCATTTTCAGAATTAAAATTGTGATCCTATCTTTGAGAAAGTATAAACAAGAAAGTGTGCAGGCAGCATGTAACCCGAGAATTTGAAATATCTGATGTATATGATGACGTAGTTAAGGGGTAAGACCTTAAATGGCACACCAGTAGTACTTATAAGGTAATGTGTCCAACACCATGTCTAACCACCTTCAACTTCATCAGTAATGATGAATTATTCAATATAACTAGCTGGTTATTAGTCAATAACTTAAATTTTGACTCATCCCAGATGCATTTGAAACATCTTTAAACTAAAAAAACCAGTACTCTATCGCTGAAATGGTGTAGTAATGACCATTTATGGTCAAAATATAAGGTAGTTACATCATATATATATATATAGTTAGTATATAATTGCATCATAAAATATTGAAAGGTAGTGGTTAAAACCGCTACCCTTGAAAATAATTTTGAAGAAAAACATTTTGAATAAACTTACTCTATACATTCAAATTATAAGATAAAAAATACTAATATTTTATTATTGGGTTCCATATAGTATTTAATTGATAGGTTAAAGTTTTACAACATTTACAATATACTATAACTAATATTAAATAATAACAAAAAATATAAATTTTCAATTAAATCTGAATAAGTACTAATGTATATAACTTTTAATATTTTATATACTTTTAGATAACCTGGATTACCATTTATACTGAAATTTTCTCCCCTGTTTGATCAAAATAAATATGTCTTGCTATTTATTAGAGAATTTTTTACTTCTGTTTATTTTTTCCTTTTATTTAGTTTTCTTTTTACAAATATTTTAATGATAATTATGCTTAATGTTTCTTTTTAGAGCTCAAATTATGAAAGTTAATAAGGTTCTAATTTTATAAACAGAAATTATAGGTTAACCTGGTCTGCTAATCACAGATATTTCTACATAATTATAATAATACTAATAATAATATCAATTTTTAAAAGAAACAGGCAACAATAACTAATCTAATCACATAAACTTTAAACACATAAAAGGAAGACTTTTAAAAATACTACAAACTGAAATTTAGAATAACAAGGAACAATTATAACAATACTCATTACAATTGTTAATCATAGTTACAAGATTTGAAGGGTCACTTTATTGCTATCATAACAAATAATATCAAAAAATTCTTTAAACATATTTTAAATTATATGCTATACCCAAAAACTGAAATAAATTTCTTATGAGTTCAGCAGAAGTCTCGTATACAATCAATCTAACATATAATATCAAGTGAGAACTAATGTAGGGAGCACATACAATGTTGATGGAAAAAAGAATTAGAATAAAGCTATTGTTTTTATAATTAATTTTGCCTAACCTAATATTAGACCAGATAAAAGAATTCAGGTGAAAGCAAATTAATGATTTTTAATGGACAACATGAAGACTTGGGGGTGAAGATACCGATATAAAAAAAAATATAACTAGATGAGTGGAATGACAAATGAAGCAACATAATCAAGGATTAATAAAACAAAAAGTGAGGCTAAAGTAGTCACAAGAAAAAAAAAACGTCAAAAATAATTTAGCAATGGAAGTGTTTTTAAAGTAGAAATATCTATTTAGTTATAAGCCGATACTATGATAGAAAAGGAGATGACCGAGAAGATAAATAGGAGGCCGAATAAAGATTATCAATATCTATTATCAGGGAGTATGTACTACACAAAGCAAAAATATTCATGTACAGTACAAGTTGTGATACTAATTTTCACCTTTGAAAAAGGTACAGTGCTCATATTACAATTTGAAGTTTATAAAAATCTTGTTTGTTAGAAACAAAAATATTGCTTAATTGTAATAAAGCAATATCCCTGCCAATAATAATGCAATTTCCTATCAAATAATATCGAGTTTAACTTCTACAATGAAATGATTTCTTCAATAGTTTTTTGTGTTCTCATTTTTGCTGAACAACTTGAAGATCAAAAACCATATGACAATACAAGATACAACCATACTTTCACTATATGAGTTAAATCTAAGAAATAACATTTTCATATAAGTAATGCAATACTTAACAAATCAATTTAACTAAACGAGTTACAAATTTGAGATTTATATTTTCTTAAGTTTTTTACAGTAAAATTTTAATTTCAAATTAGCTTTTAAATTTTGAATTAGTTCTAATGTATACATTATGCTACTGACTTCCTAATTTACAAAGTCAAGAATTACAATCTCTTAGTTTAAATTTCAAGAATTTCCCCGTATAATTTTTTTTAAAATTCATTTGAAAAACAATATACCTGAGTTTTACTGCATTAAAACAACAAAAGAGAAGAAAACAAATGATTTTAATAACAAAATATACCTACTTTGTATTAATTTCTCATAAAGTTTTAAACATTCTCTGAATATAATTACAACTAATTAAAAATTATGAAAAACTAAAACTGAATTTAAATTGACTCAAATATGTCTAACATTACTTTGAGATTTTGATTTAAAATAATATTAAAATTACTTCAATAAAAAAAAAGAACATTAACTAAGCTGAGCTAAGAAAAAATCAACAGTCATGATAAAATAATACAAAAAACAAAATTCTAACTTTGATATACTGTAGGTGTCCGCTGCTACTGTGTCATAAAAAGTATTTCTCAAAACATGGATTCATTATAGCACAGTTAACAGGTTAGATGTTACATACTACAATAGCAATCCTTTAAATCTGTATGGACAGCCTGATATGTTATTTATTCCTATTGAATCCCAAATAATTTTGAAAATAATCTGAATGTTATATCAAATGAAGGTTCAATGTTATTAACTAAAGGAATATAAAATGTTGCAGTACAGATAAAAAGAAAATCATCTACTTAAATATTTGAGATACAACATGAATCCACTGAGGTCAATGTGCTTCAAAAAGGAACGGCTTATAAACATTCAAAATAAAAAGGATATATCAAGTCATCAATGATTTTTAGGAGGACATGATCATTTGATCATTTTGGCACCAGTATTACAACACATTCTGAAGGTAGGCATGAATCTAACATTGATAATGTCAGAACAATTAAATTATTCTTAAAATCTAGTGATCATCAATTCCTAAATAAAGACTAATACTTGTTTTTTTTTTTGTTTTTTAATAAGTAAATACAAAATGATTTTGGAGGACATCTCCCATTTAATTAATTAACATTTGATAATTTTTATAATTACATGGGCTGTTAAATTACGACAATTTTTAAGATAAAACTTTAAGAAAAAAAAAAACAAGCTAACTCCCCTGATAATGCATATTTCCTATATTAATTTAAAACAATGACTGTAGACAAAACCAATTAACTGTGCTGAGCAAGGGTTAAAATTAACACTTAAGAAAAATTAATTAATGCAAATTCATTTAACTTGTTTACTTCAAAACAAGATCTTCTTAATTTAATTATTCCAGTCTACTAATAACGCCACCTGAAGATCAAATAATTTTGAACATACAATAACATTATTACCTAATTCCATATATATTGATACAAAATTAATAATATTATTATCATATAACCTATAAATCCATACATGAAATACATTCATTTTCAGAATTAAATAAGAGAGGTGATGTTTTTAAATAAACTTGTCAAAATTTCATTATAAACAAAGAAAAAAAAAACCGTTTGTTATTAATTACAAAAAGAAAAAAAACATAAAATAAGAAAGTATTCAACAAAAAATAAATCATTTAATAAAATATGCACGATAATTTAAACTACAGTACTAATTGTTATTATTCAGTGTTCCTCTCTAGGAAAACAATTTAAAATGATTATTTCAGTGTATTATTGTGCAAAATTTACAAAAAAAAGAAAAAAGAACAGTAGATGAATGACATGTGAAAAATTAATGGTACTAATGTTACCATAAAAATACAATATAATCACAAAAACATCAAACTTTTTACATAACTGTTGTAAAATATTAATGAAAACAGGCACACTGACATCATAACACTGCTGTATTTAAACACCATTACTAATACTTGCTGATGTTGGTGGTTTGAGTAAATCATAATACTGAATAAGGGCTTCACGTAGCGATTCAGATACTTGGGCTGATGTTGTTGCTGTACAATCTACCAAATAAGGATAAAGGCTTATCAGCTGGTCCCACACCGTACTATTCACTAAAAAAAAAAAAAAATAAATAAAATAAATGACTAAAAATATAACAATACTTTCATAATTATTAAGTACATGATTATATGTATTAAATAAGTAATAGGGGCTTTGGTTCAGCCTGCTTCACCTGGCAATCATGTTAACAGTTCGCACATTGTGTGAATGATTTCAGGCTACCCCCTACACTGAATTAGATCGATCCCACATGCCAATATGCAAATGCTTCTAACAGCACAACACATAAACTCTCAATGAAAACACAAAACGTTTACTTAAAAGCAGATATACAGTGGGTAATTAAGAAATCAAAATAAGTTCATTACGTTCTCTTAGATTTCATTAAAATATCAAAACTCTATTTTTTAAAAATGTTTTTCAGAGTCAAGATTCCACTACAATAAAATATCACAAAACTTTATAATTAGCTTCATAAAAATCAGAGAAAAAGTCAAGTCAAAAAGTAAGAGCTCTTTTAAAATGTTATTTCTTAAAAACTGGATACAAATCTTACGTTGTTCCATAAAAAGTAATAGTTAAAATACTGATCAATATTTATAATAAATTTGTAGAAACAATTTCTTGTTTGAGGTGGTATAGTTGAATTAGTCTTCTCTTTCACCAGTCTTATTAAAGGCACATTATTTTCATAAAATACAAAAAAATAACTAATTTTTCATCAAGACAAGTTTTAACCCTTGTACTATGAGACAGCAGGTACGGTGGTCTTTACTCATAAGTCATTCCACTACAAGTGAGATTATAACAAGTATTATTTTAATACAAATCACAAGTATCCATTTAATTTAATGCTGTTTCAATATTTCTGATCTCAAAAATATTTTTTTTTTTTTTGTTTGAAAGTTGCATAGCTGTCTGCTTATTAAAACTAGAATTATGATGCATGAGCAGTTAGTTAGCAATATGAACTGCCAATAAAAACGGTTGTGACAATAAAGTTACAAGTAGAATTACTTAGATCTTAATTAATACTTACTTTACTACTGATCAAACATTTGGCCAATTTTAATGAAACAGATGACAAATTATTTATTTTGAATAGATTTAATTAATGTACTGTGCATGTAAAAAATGAGTCCACAAACCAGTATTTCTTAATTTTATGTATCTAGAGATAATTTCATAAATTAGGAGACTTGTTTGATTTCTTTCCTGCAAACTAGTTCAAATGATTTTAATCAGAATAAATACAACCATTCTCCATTATTTACTAGGGATGTTAAGAAAGTTCTCAGGCAGACACAGAGATGCTGCAAGTATGACCAAATGACTATGATATTTGTCAAGTGTGATCCTGTATATGGCATGCTGTGAACTTTTAGATGGATGCATTTGGTTTCTTGTTTGTGGTAAAGTGAGATAAGGAACAAGTTTTGATTTTTTCAGAAAAATGGATAAAACTGAAGTTTGGGCTGTTATAAAGTAATTCATTTTAAAAGGTTTAATCCTCAGACATACAAAAAGAGTTAAGACTCCACTTTAAAGGATTCCCCTTCATTTTTTATGATAAAAAATTGGTGCAGAATTTAAACATGGTTGTACAGCCATTCAAGATTGTGAAAAGTCGAGTCACCCAAAAAAAAATATGATCAATAAAATCATTACAATAATCTACTATAGTGTATTAAATAATCACGGACTGAAGGTATGCAGGCTTGCTGACATTGCAAACATCTGACAGACTATGTGCAGTACATTTTACATGATGTTATGGGTATGAAAAAAGCTATTCAAACCAGTGGGGAGGTGCCTTGTTTATTAACAGTTGACAAAAATTTGACTGAACAATTCTCAAGGGTGTTTAAACTTATGTAAATGTGATTTCATTGACTTTTTTTGATGTTTTATAACATTAGATAAATCATGGATTCACAATTAAATGGCAGAGACCAAACAGTTGGTGAGTGCAGTTGAAAGTGTGCCAAAGCAAGTGAAAATGGTTCCATCAGCAAGAAAACGTCATGGCAACAGCTTTTTGGAGTTCTTGTGATGTGGTGCTTGTAAACTACCTGGAAAAAGGCAGGACCATCACGGGGTAGTATTACACTTCACTACTGAACTGACTGGAGGGTGCTACTCACGCTAAACATCCACATCTAGCTAAAAAGAAAGTGCTGTTTCACCAGGATAATGAGCTTATACACATGTCTTGAGTTGTTGCTCCAAAACTCTGTGATCTACACTTTGAAGTGCTTCCACAGCACTGTATTTGGCATCCAGCAATTACTTTCTCTTCCTAAACCTGAAGAAATAGCTTGCTGCCAACAAAGATTCACTTCAAATGATAGGATCAAAGCTGAGACAACAACTTATTTTACATAGTTGGATAAATCATGTTATATTGAGGTTATTACAAAATTGGAAATTCATTGGTCTATATGTATCGAACTGACTATGATGTAAATAAAAAAAAAACCCTGAAAAATCTTCCACTTTCTTTGTCAAGCTGAGAACCTTCTAAACAACTTTCAATAATATTAATACATTCCCCTTTTTTTATTTAAAAACCTTTTTTATACCTATTTTCACAAAAAAAGAGTGGATAGTTTTAAAAATAATAAAATGCTGCTGTATTACTAACAGAAAATTTTCATTTTGGTTTTCAACTATTATTATTTTTTTTATCAGTAGCATTCTTTTTTATCTTTTATTTTTTATAATTTGTTTACTTCACTGGTTCTTACTATCATTGATAAGCATTTGATGCTGAGCTGTGTTAGTCAATAATTAGTTGTTGTCATTGTAAATATATGTTCAACCTCTTTAATAATTAAAAATTTCTTAAAAATAAATAGTTAATAGTAGAGTAGAAAATAAAAAATAAAATCTGACAACAAGGTTGTTATAGTCTCCTAGCACTGATTATGTATTCTTATATGGTGGAAAAATAATGGTACATGAAAAAATTGATAGTTTTAAACTTTGATCGGTTCCACCCCACCCTCAATATTGCCCCCAAATGAATTTTTTTGGTCTACCTGCACTACCACTATGCTTAAGAAGCAAAAAAAATCGGTTAAAAAAAATATGCAATAAACAAAAGATATCACTTTTTGATTTTTATGGAAGGGGAGAAATTTGGAAACAAAATTCTTTTTAAAATGCACAATAAGCCTGTATGAACTTAATATACAGTGGGGTTATGTTTGCAAAATTTTGAGAAAATTGACCCCAAATTGCCCATATGCAGGAATCTCTGTGCCAAATCTCATCAAAATCAGAACCCAGTCAAAAGTTATTAAGCTTCAAACACGCTAATACTATGAACATTACCCCCCATTTTTGTTTTTTGGAGTCCCTGGATCACGAAAAGTCACGAAATGCAAAAATAAATTCATATCCCATTTTCTGACTGATTACCACACTTTCCCGGTTGCAGCATATCTCAACCGGGCTATTTCTGAAAAGAATTAACCAAAAAATCAAAAAAAATTGAAACCAAAAGGATAAATATAAATCAATACATTCCCAACCCACCGGGTTGGTCTAGTGGTTAACGCGTCTTCCCAAATCAGTCGATTTGGAAGTCAAGAGTTACAGCGTTCAAGTCCTAGTAAAGCCAGTTATTTTTACACGGATTTGAATACTAGATCGTGGATACCGGTGTTCTTTGGTGGTTGGGTTTCAATTAACCACACATCTCAGGAATGGTTGAACTGAGAATGTACAAGACTACACTTCATTTACACTCATACATATCATCCTCTGAAGAATTATCTAAACGGTAGTTACCGGAGGCTAAACAGGAAGAAGAAAGAAAATCAATACATTCCCATCAAATATACAGGTGTGTCAAAAAAATGAATACACACTTTGAACTCTCATACAAAATTTATTTTCCTACCAACAAGGTTACATTTCTGAAAAAGTAAGGCTACAGCCCAATTTGAAAAATAAATGTACTTTCTAGTCAAACTAAATGTTTCAAAGATGGTTAAGGTAAATGTTCAAAATGGTGGCTTTCAGCAACCATTCATTTTTGAGTAAACTCAGAAGGTCGATCAGGGCAAGCTTGCACGGCTACAAGTGATGAATTCTCAGGTGTAGTGCTAAATTATTTCAGTGTTCACCACAAAAATCTTTAAGGCAAGGGTCATGTGAGAGTGGTGTAAATGCTAGTATTGTGCAATGCATTCTGAAGAAAGGCAAGCTGCTTGTGTACATTCCAAGGCTGGTGCAACAGCTAAGTGGTGACAACTCAGATCACTGGGAACAATTTTGCGAATGGGTTCAGAGGATGGTTACATGTGAACTGGGATTTAAAGGTAGCATTGTTTGGTTCGATGAAGTGCAATTCCAACTTAATGGAACTGTCAATAGGCATAACTGTTTGTACTGGGCTGAAGATAATCCCCTCATTACTGTTGAAAAGGCCGTGAATTTGCCTGGTTAATGTGTGGTGTATGTTGTGTCCTAAGGGACTCATTTGGCCTTTCTGTTTTGAAGGTACTGCAATCGAAGAAAAGTGCCAAACAATGCTTGATTATTTAATTTTCCCTTACATTCATGCAATGTATGGTAATGATAGGTTTTATTACCAAGAAGATGGTGCCCACTGCACGTGAACATATCAGGATCAAAATGTACCAAGCCAATGGATAGGACACATTGGACTAATTGAGTTTCCTACAGGCTCTCCAGATCTTATGCCACTTGATTTTTTCTTATAGGGCACAGTAAAAGATGAAGTGTACTGTCGTAAACCAACTAACCTGGACACATATTGGGATAAGATTCAAGTGGTGTGCACAGAAATTGCATTGGACACTTTGGTGCAAGCTATGGAATTAGTTGTGACTCATCCACAGAAAAGTATTTTTTTTATTGTTTTTTTCTGGGCGAAAAACACTTTGTCATTATCATCACTCAAAATAAAACTGTATAGAAGAAAATAAATAGCAACAAAAACTAAAAAAAATAAACAAAAACTTACAACTAATATCACAGCTGTAAAACTAAAATTAAAAATAAGCATAAAAATAAAAAGAATTTAATAAAGTCCAAGAGGGTTCTAAAGGGTCCCAACTTGGATAACGGGAAGACTAAACAATTCACATAAAAAATTAAATAGCAACACCTGGTCTAAACCTTTCTTACTATTGCCCAGAATTTGGCGAATGTTTCTATGTAATTTAAATTTATGACGCAATGCTGCATAAAATATGGAATCCACAAGTATGTTGTGCACAGTCATGCGGCAATTGCATTGTGCGCATAGTGGGGCATGCCCTGCTGACATCAGGTACTCATGTGTGACTCTGGTATGTCCTAATCACAATCGACAGAGGACCACTTCCTCACAACAAATTTTTCTGCATGAGGAATCCCATGGCAACACAAAATCTTTAATGTGCCGGAGTTTAATATCAATGGTAGCCGTCCAGTCACCTTGCCAGTTTGCTTGAAGAGACTGTTTTACACAATTAATAAAATCAGAAGTAATAACACGAGTAGTGCAGGGGGTCGATTACATGCATCTTTGGCAGCAGAATCTGCACGTTCATTAACTGGAATTTCCATGTGGCTAGGAATCTAACAGAAACTCACTTGTGTGTTGTGACAGTTCAACTCAGCGACTGCATTATAGATTTCAGTGACTAAAGGATGTCTAGAGTAAAACTTTTCTAAAGCTTGGAGTGCATTACAAGAGTCACTAAAAATAAGAATATGATGGTATTTTGGGTTAATGATATTCAATGCCTTATTGACAGCATACAGTTCAGCATTAAATATACCTGTAATATTAGGCAGACCAAACAAACAGATTCTGCTATTAAGAATAAATGCACATCCAACAGAATCATTCTGTTTCAATCCATCTGTGTGTACTACTGTGTCTAGGTTTATTTTGGAGAGAATATAATGAAACCTTACTGAAAGATGGTAGGTGGTGTTGATTGTTTCTTGTATATGGTAGATCAAAAATAAAATTTATAAGGTTGATTCTTCACAGAGGATATGAAAAGGGATACATTGGAAAAATAGAAGATATGTCCACGTTTAAAAGCTGTAGTAAACGCCGGGTACATACATCCATGCATATATGTGCATATCATGTGGATGGTCTTCATATCTTTATAAATTAGGATTTGCAAGAAATGCAGTAAAAGCCGGGTGATTCGGTTGCACTTTAAGACAGGTAAAGTAAGATGCTAGAAGTCGGTCGCATCTATCCGAAAATGATGGTTCACTGCACTCAACAAGTGTGCTAGTGATAGGGCTTGATCTAAAAGCATCTGTAGCAAGACAGAGAAAAGCATGATGTACAGCATCTAACATCTTCAGTGTGGTATTACATGCTGAAGTGTAGGTGATACAACCATAATCTAAGCGGGAACAAATTAAGGAATAATAAAATTGCAACATACATGACAGATCGGTTCCCCAATTGGTGTTGCTAAGGACTTGCAGTTTATCCCAAAGTTTGGAACATTTTGTTTCTAATTCTTTGATGTGTTTGACCCAAGTAAGGCAGCTATCAAAAAATAAAGCTAAAAACCTGATATCAGGAGAGATAGTTACTAGCTCTCACTAAAGAAAAACTTGCAGAATGGAAGGATCTCACAGCCGAGAAAAGACTATACATTCTGTTTTTTCAGGTGAAATGGTGAAGTCAGTAACCCTGGACCAAGTTTCAAGGTGAGATATGATGTTCTGTAGTAGTCTCTCTGCAACTCTGTGGCTGTTGAATGGGACATAATATATATAGCAAAGTCGTCGACAAATAAACAACATGAATCAGGGAGTTCCAAGCATTTAGTAATACTAAATGATGGCTATAAAAAATAAGGTGGTACTTAAAACACTTCCTTGAGGCATTCCATTCTCCAAAATGACGCTACCCGATAAGGAATCTCTAACACGAACACAGAATATTTGGCCATTTAAGAAACCCCTACTAATTGCAAGCATACAGCCCTTGACTACCCATACTTTAAGGGTATTAAGAATACCACATCGCCAGGCCGTGTTGTACGCTTTTTTGATATCAAAGAAAATAGCTACGAGGTGCTGGCAGGGTAGGAAAGTGTTTTGAATAGCTACTTTCAGTGACACTAAATAGTCAATGGAAAAATGACCTTAGCAGAAATCACATCATTCTAGACATAGTAGGCTATGTCTCTCTAAGTATCATGTGAGCCTGCGGTTCACCATTCTCTCCATCACTTTGCATAAAATGCAAAGAGATAGTCAAAGAGACTATCTCTTGTCAAAGAGACTTGTCAAAGAGATAGGGCGGTAGCTTTATCAAAGAGCTTTCTTTGTCTTTATCAGGTTTACGTACTAATACAACAATGGCTTCTGACCAGAATGAAGAGAAAACTTGTGAGGAGACTAAACTATTATAAATACATAATAGGTGTTGTAGCACAAAATTAGGAAGGTGTGAGAGCATACAGAGATGAATGTTGTCAGGTCCATGGGAGATGTCACATGAGTTTTTAAGTGCGTTTGACAACTTGTTGAATGAAAATGGAGCTTTTAATTCACTAGCTGAATTACCAATGTTTAACGATAATAATTCCATCTGTAATTTGTACCCCTGAAATTCATTACTGTATGATGAGCTGAGGGACACCAAATGGAAACAATCTGCCAAAATACTTGCCACAATAAAAGATGATATAAGGAGTTCTTCATGAATGAATCCGAGAACGGATTGTTTTGGTGATCTGCAGATTGTATAGATCTTTTTCCACACAGTAGACGTGGGAGCAGTGCATGAGATGGTGCCCACGTAATTCTTCCATGACTTCCTACTAGTGTCTAAGAATACCTGACAACATGCCGCTCTAGCCTTACAGTACAAATCTAGGCGTTCATTTGTAGGCCTACGGTTAAATTTTTGTATTGCTTGTCATCGATTGCTAATAGTGTTTCTGCAATCAGCATTCCACCAAGGAACAGAAAGATGTTTTGGGTTTTCCGATGTTTGTGGGATATATCTATTAGCATTGTCAAGTATCAGACACGTAAAAGAGGTAAGTTTGTCAAGGCTGTCTTCACCATTGTCATGCTGTGATGGGAAGGCTTTATGGTAAATGTTTCAATCTGCCTTTTCAACAATCCATCTCCGTGGTCTTTTATTCACCTTGTGATCTACACCAAAAGCTATAGCAATTGGCCAGTGGTCACTGCCGTGAAGGTTGTCACAAGCAAATCAATTAAGATGAGGGAGTAAATTTGGTGTGCAAAAGAAGAGGTCGATGTTTGACAGTGTACCCGAAGATGAGGACATAAATGTGTATGACCCATCATTCAGTAGACAAAGGTACAATTCTTGTATCACTCTATTTATCATATTTACTTGAGATGAGCCCCAGGAAATATTGTGGGCACTGAAGTCTTCTACTATTAACAACGGCGATGGGATTTGTGTGAGATTCGATATTTCTAGAGCATTGAACTCAGACTTCAGTGAGAAATACAAATTGCAGATATGCCATTCAAAGGGGACTGAGATTTTAACAGCGACAGCAGGAATGAGGGTAGCTAGTTGTAGCCTCGTTCCACATGAAGATAGCACCACCACTCTCTCTACTATCTAAGACAGTCATATCTCTCACATGTATAGCCTCTGAGTGTTACCGCATCTTGATATAATAGATGCATTTCTTGGAAGCACATTATTAATGGTTCATGTGCGCACATCAGCACTCTAACATCTTCAATGCAGGACCAAAGTTTTCTAACATTCCACTGAGTAATGTTCATAAATAAAGGTAGTTAGATGCAGAAATACAGGTAAATATATGACAAAATTAGTTATAGGTGATCTGGTTTTCTTTTTCGTATTTTTGATTTTAAAGAACTCAGATGTTCTGGGGTCAGGCAGTTCCTCAACCATATCCTCCAATAAATGCGGTGATGGAGAAGGAGATTTTGGGGGATGGGAAGTCGTTGATGATATCCCAGAAGGGATGGTTGTGTGGGCTCCCTTAAAGGGAGCTTATTAGATGGCTTACTGCCAACTCTGCTTACTCCTGCCTGTATAGCTAAAATTTTGGGAATTTGGAAACTTGTAGGAGATTGTTTTGATGTAGAGATGGCCAAAGATACATCTGGTTTAACCAGGCTCTGTGAGTTAATTGTCTTTTTATATTTTCTGCGTGCAGCCAGAAATGATAGCTTCTGCTTAGTAAAGATTCTGAGATTGCCTTCTTTAAAAGTTGGGCAATCTTGGGAGTGGGCTGTATGTGAACCACTACAGTTCACACATTTATCATCTTCTTGGCAGTTAGTCATTGTGGCCTTCCTTAGCACATCAAGCACAGATCTTTGTTTTCAAGCAAGATGTTGTAGTGTGACCATATCCTTGACATCTGAAACATCGCTGTGGGTTAGGTATGAATTGTTGTACCCGAACCGACAGGTAACCCACTTTAATTTTCTCTGGTGGTACTGGAAGATTAAATGTCAATATAAGAGATGGTGCTGGTTCTTCCATTTCGCTCTGCTGTTTCATTATATGCTTTATTTCTACAACATCTTGGGGATGAAGCTCATCAGCTGTTTCAGTGATATCCATATCTAAAAGGTCTCAGCAAAAAATTACTTCCCAGCTCATATTTAAAGTTTTGTGGCATTCTGCACTAATATTATGGAGACCTAAGATAGATTGACTCTGTTCGTCATTAAATGTTTCAATCAGAATAAATCAGTATTGCAATTTTCTAATGTTCTTCAGGGAGTCACTTGAAGTTGTTATAACTTTGTTTATCAAGAAAGGTGAGACTTTTTGGAGGAAGCCACCTTCCTGATTATTGCAGAGAACAATGAATTGGATGTTTTTATAATTAAGATTTACTGCATCAGGATTTAATGCACTCTCTTCTAACAGGCTATTATCCTCATCAGACAAGGCTGAACGAAGTCTCTTCACAAGATAAAATTGGTGGTTTTTTTCAGATAGACCACCAACCATCATAGGATGTATTTGTGGACTTGAAATTTTGGTCAGAGTACTGGCGATATAACAGACCATTCCAGTAGAGCAAACGTGTACTGGAGCTACAGCTAAATGCAATTGGTTTCACCCAGGTGCCCAGAGGACATCATTTGAGACTCACTATGTAGAGCCATTCACCCATTGGCATGACAGTTTCTATCTTGGGTTACGGTTGCGTTTTGTAAGGTGTGGCAATGCCACCAAATGTATGTGAAAGAGGAAATAGTGTATAATGTTGTTGTATTGTGTAACGGTATATGTTGTAATTTGTGTAGTGTTCTTAGTGAAGTGTATGTGTATAGTGTAAAGTTTTCTGCAGTTCTGGGTGTAGTGGGAAGAAAAGGTGCAGAGGCTAAGGCTATGGGGATGTCAACCCCCAAAGTCTTAAGTTATAAGACTCCTCGTCGAGGTCAGCAAAGTATTGATGCTGAAGGTCACCATTTTGAACATTTACTTTAACTACCTTTTGGATTATTTGCATTCAGTTTGACCAGAAAGTACTTTTGAAATTGGACTGTAGCCTTACTTTTCCCAGAAGTTTAATCTTGTAGGTAGGAAAATAAATTTTGGCAGTTCAGTGTGTATGTTTTTTTTGACGCATCTGTATACTGATAATTGTATTACTTTGCTATAGATAAAAAGTACAGTTTAAGCCTATTTGGTTGTTTTGTATGCACATACCAAACACACACTCAATCTTTTGCTTTATTTTACTATTTCTGTTATTTTTCTCACTTTGTTTCTTTAACACATGTTAGCTTATATGAAAAAACTGATCTCTTGCTTGTGTTATGTATACTCCACTGTATATGATTTATATATATATATATATATATATATTAAAAACTATTAACTGGGTATAATTTGTGCTCCTATGATGTACAATTATAATTTAAACTTCAATAGAAAATTTAACTACTCGCTGATGAAGTAATTCCAAAAGTTGTTGTGTAAAATACAAATAATAATTTATTTGTATAAGTACTACTATATTTACTATTGTACTATTTGTACAATATTATGTAATATTATTAGTCATATAACTTTGAAGTTACATGTATTTTTGTAACATGAGGTTACTCCAGGCAACTGAAGAATTGTAAAATGGGTGAAGTTCAAAGTAATCTTCATGCAATAATGAACACTTACAAACAACTTTTTGAACTTTATTTGAATAAGTAATAATCAATAATATAAAGATTCATTACCTTTTTCAGGTGATTTTTTCAAAGAAACTACGAGAGTAGCCACAGCCTTCAGGACAAATGATATTTCTGATAATCTATATCTGAAAACATTCACTTTTAGGTTCTTCACTAATAAAACAACACATATATAATTAGCTTGTATACAAAACATATTCACTTGTGTGTAACTATTAAAACATCATAATTGGTTAATCACACCGCTGATGAACTGTTAGCAACTGACCTTAAAGATCATAAAAATCACTAAATAAGTCTTACGCAAAAACAAATTCAGGATTCAGAAATACAACCAGATCTAAATACAACAGTTAGATTTCTCCAAGTATACGCAGTATACTTAAGTATGCATAAATTTTTTCCCAATATTTTATGATTTTTTATTAATTTATTTTGTATATTTCTTTTATATAAATGAATACCTTTTTAAGAGGCAATGAGAGACATGTTTGTTACCCGCAATAAATGCTAACATTACATGGTGAGACTTCATAGAATATTGTTTTACTTCAGTGTCTACAGGAACCAGATTACAAAACATGGGTCCAGCTGTTATCCTTATTCAATTTGCAGGATGCTATTATTGTGTGATTTCAACTTTTTAAAAAAAATTAGAAAAATTAAAAAGTGTATATAAAATCAGAAAATCTAACTGCATTTAAAAGAAAAGAATTGTTTAGACTGCTCTGAAACAAAATAGTTTTTCATTAAGTAAAATTGACAATAAGGCTTTCTTCCCTACTTCAGTAATAAATTGACTTTTCTTTTATATTTTCTACATTACATAGTCATTCCTATTTATTTACATTATACGTAATTTATGTTACAAGAGGTGGATCAAAAAATAAGTTACACCCTTGCTATGTTCTTGAATTAAAAGGGATATATTAATGTCTTGTGGTGGAAGCTCTGGTTGTGTTGTTGTCTTCAAACTCCCCCAGCAGCAATTCTGTATGACATTCAGTACGTGTGTAGTGTTGTGAATATGGCATGTCCTCTACAGGTTTCATCCAACATAGAAGTATGTTCAATAGTCCAATTTTTGTGGGCAAAAAATTACAATTATTGTGAAATTCATTGCCAAATTGCTGAGGTATATGGTGCCAAATGTTCAGAAACTGAAGAACAAATGTGAGTGATGAACTGTGTGCTGAGCGTCCTTCAACTGCAAACATGACACGTAACGCGGAAAACGTGAATGAAATGATCTTGAATAACCGATGCATTAAAATTAGAGAGATTGTAAGTGAACTTAACATCAGCTATGGTACTGTGTTTGCAATTATTCACCATAAGCTTGGTTTACTTAAGATGTGTACACAATGGGTGCCACATCTGTTGACCAACAACCACAAACACAACGTTTTGCATCAGCTCTTTCTTTTCTTCAATGTTATTCCAGGACTGGTCCAAAGTTTTTGAAACAAATCATTACAAGGGATGAGAGCTGAGTGCTTCATTACACTCCCGAGATTAAATGAGGATCACATGAATGGAGACACAAACATTTACTGCAGCCAAAAATAGTGAAAAATCCCTGAAAGGGGATGCTGACAGTCTTTTTTGATTCTGAGGGAGTTGTTTACAGTGAATTTAAGCCCCAAGGAATAACAATCAATGCCTAATTATACTGTGAGACTTTAAAAAAATTGCATAAAGCCATTAAAGATCAAAGACCCATAAGATTAAGCGATGGGGTTGTTCACGACAACACTACTCCTCATTCAGCTCATGTGACAAGGAGTTACTGCAAAAATTCAAGAGGGAACTGTGGTCTCATCTGCCTTACAGCCTCGACCTAGCATCCCGCGACTACCACCTGTTTGATTCTCTCAAGTGAGACCTGGGAGAAGAGTGTTCGCTAATGATGATGAACTGAAGGAAGCAGTCCTGAAGGAAATTGGGCAAAATTTTTTTGAGAGTGGAATTGAAAAACTTGTCATAAGGTATGAAGTGTTTAGAAAAACTTGGTGATTATGTCGAAAAATAGATAAAAATATATTGTTTTTCCTTGAACAAAAAAAAAATTGTTTATAAATATGTGTTTGTTTCATAGAGGGGGTGAAACTTACTTTCTGATCGTCCCTCGTATATCTCTAGCTTTTATTCACTTATTCATTATTATCTACAAATTAAACAACCAACTAAATTATTTATGAGGTGTAAATGTTGGTTTGTAATAAAAAGTAACAATTATCAGCAAATCAGACTGTATATGTATAACAGATACAATTCTCTTATTAAGTAGCTTATTAACTGTTTTGCCAGCTTTCTGATGTAGTTTGCTTTTCCTTGACACTAAAAAGCGACGGCTGTGACAATAAATAGTTCTGCTACTTGTGAAGTCTAATCTATGATTCTATTTTTCTATAATATCTTTTACAATATTATTTATTTGTTTTAACAAAAAAACATATATTCTATATTCTTGCACTCTTTTTGCATGTATTTTTCATAATATATCAAATATTATGTTATATTCCTTTTAAGAAGATATTTTATTATCATTTCCACTGTTTGTTTTTCTGCTTTTAAATCACATGAAACATTTACATTAAAATTCATTTAAGGCAACAATTGTTAAATTATATTCACAATTTATACATTTTATTTTATAAACAATACAATAGATACCAAAAGTAGTTAGGTTAACTGATTAAGTATTAATCACACAGAAGTTTATTAATAATGACTGATTACCTGGGAAGGGGACATTTGCCACTCCTGTTTTCATCTTTAACATACTGTTGAAGGACCTGCTGGAAACGATGTAAAAGGGCAGTAACGGCAAGGCGACCGGCTAGTCCTTCTTCATTTGTGGCATCATTTCTTTCATTAGATGCATTGTTTGAATTCCCTGATCCAATATTGTTCCCATGGCCATCTTGGTCCAGTCCCTCTAACAATGAGAATTGCAGTAATGTTTCAAAACAAACTTTTGCTAGTTCTTCTCTCAAATGTGATTCTACTTCAGAGCCTGTAAAACAATAATTTAAAGCACATTTAAAACTTACGGAGTATTAAGGCAAAAACTTCCTTTTAAAAGGGAAAAACTATCTATGAGAAAAGATCATTCTTTCTCATTTTTTAACAAGATTTATTACATTTTATTTTTACTATTTTCACTTATTTCAAAGTCTAGTAATGAGTCTAAATTTTCATGTTATTAAAATCTGTATAGCAGCCTTATGTTGGGTATAATCTGATGGAAAGCTTGTTGAATAGTCTTTGAAATCTGTTTCTGTACAGTAACTGTTCTTGTATTGTTATATAAAAATTATTATAGGATGTTAAAACAAAGTAACCAAAAACTGGATGCAGTCAACAGAAATTAATTTTTCCTGCTGGAAGACTGAAACCCAGGATTTGATACATTAGAAAATATAAACATATATTAGAATGTATGAGGATAAAGGAGAGGAATTAAGTATCCTCTTTTATAGTAAAATATAAAAAAATTATAAAAGGTGGAATGATACAGTTGAATGAAATAAATATCATAAATAAATATGCATGTTGTTGAATGCAAACCTTTTGAAAGAAGGAATCCAGGGAGAGCAAGATACTTAAAAATAAAATCAGGCTAACTTTGAAGAACAGAAGGATGATAATGGAAGATAAACTGTCCAGTTTAATCTTATAAATTTTCATGAGGAAGCATTAGATAACATGAAATATCTTGGTGTTTCTTAGAAAGATTTATACAGCATTAATAGAAAAAATGAATGTTTACTAATTTAGTAAGGAACAATTTAGGAGTAACAGTACAAGGTGAAAAGATAAAGATGCTACGATTTGCTGATGATATAGTAATTCTAGCCGAGAGTAAAAAGGATTTAGAAGAAACAATGAACGGCACAGATGAAGTCCTACGCAAGAATTATCGCATGAAAATAAACAAAAACAAAACAAAAGTAATGAAATGTAGTAGAAATAACAAAGATGGACCACTGAATGTGAAAATAGAAGGAGAAAAGATTATGGAGGTAGAAGAATTTTGTTATTTGGGAAGTAGAATTACTAAAGATGGACGAAGCAGGAGCGATATAAAATGCCGAATAGCACAAGCTAAACGAGCCTTCAGTAAGAAATATAATTTGTTTACATCAAAAATTAATTTAAATGTCAGGAAAAGATTTTTGAAAGTGTATGTTTGGAGTGTCGCTTTATATGGAAGTGAAACTTGGACAATCGGAGTATCTGAGAAGAAAAGATTAGAAGCTTTTGAAATGTGGTGCTATAGGAGAATGTTAAAAATCAGATGGGTGGATAAAGTGACAAATGAAGAGGTATTGTGGCAAATAGATGAAGAAAGAAGCATTTGGAAAAATATAGTTAAAAGAAGAGACAGACTTATGGGGTACATACTAAGGCATCCTGGAATAGTCGCTTTAATATTGGAAGGACAGGTAGAAGGAAAAAATTGTGTAGGCAAGCCAAGTTTGGAATATGTAAAACAAATTGTTAGGGATGTAGGATGTAGAGGGTATACTGAAATAAAACGACTAGCATTAGATAGGGAATCTTGGAGAGCTGCATCAAACCAGTCAAATGACTGAAGACAAAAAAAAAAAAACTAATTTAGTTTACTAGTCTAATTTTTAGGAAAAAACAATTATGATGAATAAATAAATGTATATATATATATATATATATATATATATTTATTTATTTTATTATTTTGTAGCTAATTCTGATAGTGCAGAATGTACTAAAAATGCCACTACCTTTTTTCTAATAAAATAACAAAACTGTTATCATTATTGGGTAATTCTGCTAGGCAAACTGGAAATGTAATACAATACTTTGTAATAAACAGTATGTGCTTACCGATGTAAGCTGCATTCTGTGTTGATAAAATTGAGCCTTTGTTGAGAAGAACAACTACTTTTAAAATAAATTCTTTGGGAATTGTACTTGAATGGGATAATACTTCTTCCTTTAGTAAGTCAATCACTTGACAGTCTACGCTTTCATCTTCTAATAGTTCATCAGGTGTTTGTTCTGCACTCGTAGGTCTACTACTGAAACAAAGTAAACGACATATAATACAAGCAGCATATTAAATAAAAGTGAAAATCATGTATTCCATGTACTGAATTTTTTAAATGTCTGATTTCTTCACTGATGCGTGCTCTGTATATATGCACACAAATAGTTATTATAAGTACTAAGTGTTTAAGTATTTTTTTAATATCTTCCAAACAAGTTTTATAACAACCAAAACAGCATTTATGTTGATAAAAGTATAAACTACTGTGTTTATACTTTTGCAACTCTACATGATCACAGTGATCACACACACTTATCCCACCTTTAAACTGATCAAGTCGCTTTCTTTCCTGTAGCACATAAAAGAAATATAAATAATGCTAACATAATACAGGACACTAATTTATATCATTCATGTAAGCATATTCTTCTTTTTATAAAACTGTAAAACAGTTAAATTAATAAATACTGTATTTTTTTAATTTTGTAGAAATACATCACATACAAAGAGCAGCACGTAAGAGATCAGACATTATTGTTAATTTTATCGTACCACTGTATATTAAAACTGTATTTCTCACCACATTCTTCATAAATTAAAATTTTACTTGGGAGTATACCTGTTATAAATAATAGGAACTCTAATAAATAAGAGGTGTACAATATCAATTCTAACCCTTTCTCTGATTTTTATATTAAAAATGGGGAATTTTCTATGTCCTATTTTTAATAAAAGTTTCAGCCTTAAGCAGCACAAACTATTCAAATTCTCTGATAATATGAAAAACTGATTTATTTCAAACTCAACAATAATCGGAATTCATTTTTTTTTATAAAATTGAGAAACTAAAATAGAACTGCTTAATGAAATAAAAATAATCTAAAATTATAAATTTATAAAGTTCAATAAATTTTGGAGGCTGCCTATATCAGGAAACTGCCTCTTACGTGCATTAAAGTATAGACAAAAGTGTAATTTCTTAAAAGATGTACTGGATGGTAAGGATAATGGTAGATCATTAACACTTCAAAAATTTTAAACAGTGTATTCAGGAATTACATCTTATGACCTGTTTCACTCAACCTCTCTATATAACCCTAACCCAACCATAGAACCTATCTCCTTCCTAGACCTTCCTATAGGTGAATAAAATATAATCTTTTTGACAAAGGCAAGTTCTCAGTTAAATATAGAAGGCTTATCCATTTGCTCTAATACCTGTTTATCACATCATTCACAGAGTACACTTTCAAATATTGCAGAATGTTCTTACTGGCAATTAGTTCTTGTCACCCTCTTAATTCCCTGCAAAAATTGCATCTCAACTTCCTATACATGAGTTCTTTTAGTACCAGATATTCTTTATACTTCACATTCATACAGCAAAGATGGTTCAATAATTAATTCATATAGTTTGGATTATTTTTACTCTAAATGTCAAAATAGTCAACATTATATTAACAGGTGTACCTACTAATCAGCATAACTGTTGAAAACATGTATCTAACATAGATTCATATATCTACACATCTAATACATATGTTTCCTACATCTGTATTAGGCTGATATGAGATATAACAGCCTAAATAACTGAAATTAGTAACCTGCTGAATAATTTTATTGTTATCTTGGATCTAATACTCTCCATATAAAATATTATCACCTTTGTTTTCTGGTTGATAATTTAGTAAATTTTAAACTTGCCCATCATTATAAACAATGTATACTCTTGCTGAATTATTATAAATTATGAAAAAATGCCATATTTCTTAATTAAAATAGCGCTACTAATAATCTATTAATTACTTCTTTTTAAATTAATCTGGCAAGTTTCAATAGAAAAAATACTAACAGGAACTAATAGTAATGAAGTGATTAAGATAAATATCCTCATCCACCAGTATATTATGTGGTAGACTTTAAAAACACCAGAAGAAATCCAGTGTTAATTAAAAAAAAAATAAAAACAAGTTATTAATAAAATGTTTATAATAAAAAAAAGACCTCTTTGGGAAGAGTAACTGGTCCAGAGTAACTGCAAGCTGTGGCCACATTGACGTAAATTGGTGGTAATGTTGCCTTGCCAATGGGATTCCTGTAGATAGTATACTCATTAAACTTGAAACAGCTAATTTCCAAGTATCTGTATACCTCCTATCATATCTTCTTGACAATGGCACATTTAAAACCTGCGTAAAAATAACAAATCTTACACAAGATTTTAAAAGTAATGTAAAAATCTGTATAAATTATTTATTTCTAATTACAAAATAATTTTTATGAAGATTGGATATGTTTTATGAAATATAATGTAAAACAATGCAACTGCTAAGCATCCTTGCTATTACCTTATAATTAAGGTCGTAGTTAAATGGTACAATAATAGTTAAACGGCACTGTTTAAGAAAGCAGTGTAATTGTATTTTTTTAACAAGAAAAGCATTAGCAAAAGAAAAATGTACTATGTTTAAAAATGGCTTAAGATGACAAAGGTCTTAGTTTGTAGAAATTTTAATTTTCTTGTCATCAAAGAATTAAGTTAAAAATCTCTTTTCTATATACACAGGATCTGAAGGAAAATAATTAGGTGAAAACCAGAAAACTAAATTTTTAATTTCAAATGCCAACTGGAATACACAAACAACCGAGAAAAAAAGACATTAAAGAAGTTTGAAACAGGACACCTTCTCTAAATGAAGAAAAAAAACATTTTACATTGTAAATAAATGTGAGCTACTTGGAAAATATGACATTCTATCAATAGATGAAAGTAAAAATAGTTAAGAAAGGTAAGAAGAACTTTATTTAAATTTTTTAGGTTGATATTTTATGAAGTTCATTATTTTTATAAAAAAAAGCAATAGTCATAGATAGAACAACACTATGTGTATTATACATTTTTACTTTTAAAGATTAATTTTTTATAAGTAAGAAGTCAGTTTTATGCATAAGTAAATTTATAACGTCTATGATTATGCTTGCTAAACTTAAATGGGCAGAAAAATTCTTTAAAACTATAGAACTTAAAACATTTAAAATTAATTTTGCATGTGAACAGAGTAACAATTATTTACTAAATAATACCAGTTCATATCTTACTTTGTATCATTAAAATTCTGAGAAAATATAATAAAAATAGTTTAAGGAAAATCAGATTGAACAGTATAGATTATGAACAGAGGTATGATCCTGTATTAGAAAATAATGAGACAAGGATCAAGTTATATATATATTTTTGCGAATTTAAAAATACTAACTTTGAAAAGTCTAGAAAGAAATTAAGAATATTTGCATAGAGTGAACAGTTTACACAGTTAATCACTGGCAATGATGTATCCAAAACTATAACGTACATATAAAACCAACTCAAGGAAACAAGGTATTTGCTGATGATAATAGAGAAAAACCAAGATCTGAACCAATGGAAAATTTGAAAATAGAATAATAATTCAAAAAATAAAAAGAGAGTAACAGAAAATAAAAGGGTTAAAATCTACAAATGACTTTTTCTTTGAATTAAAACTAAATGTAAACCAGAAAGAATAATAAATAGTATACACTCGAATGCTTAAAAATAAATTCTTACTTGAAAGTACCATGTATTTCTGAATGCAGGACGACTGATTTTCAGAACAAATGGTTAACATATTACAGGTAACAGAAGTTGTCAATAAAAGTAACAGTTCACAAAAAATAAAATCAGATACAAATCCCACTTAGTCCTCCTCACTGATATGATCTACAAAATCTGCAGTGTCACTGTCACTGTCATTATGATCTTGCTTTTTTTCCCATAGTAGATCGTCTTCAATCCCTCTAATATATTTGTTACACAGCACTTCTTAAAGTCGTTTATGATTGATGTTCTGGATATGCGTGTCCAGGCCCCCCCAAGGACTGGGACTCACGTCTGTACACTTTCTTGCCTGCCTCTAACTACTAGTGAGGGGGAACCAAGCCGATTATGTTGTTCTTGGGCTCTACATGGCAGCCGGGACTCGGTCTTTTGATTCCCCAGCCTACAGACCCCAGGGTCCCTGGCTGATCATCGAAGCCGATACACCTCAGCATGCCGGTCCTTCCAGCTGGGGCTGTCTACCTGCCCTAAACTGCAACCCCCTTCACCATCTTTTTCCTTCAAAATTGTCCTCGCCAAACTGTTAACGGCTCTCCAGTTTGCCGCTGAAGCCAGTATAATCTACACAGTGTATAATCTTCTGGTGTTAGATCAGCAACTCCCACCCTGACCTGAGAATTTTGCCATTTCTGGCAATGGAACTTGGTGTGCTCCGCTGAAGCTTGCTTGTGACAGTACATACATGTTGGCAACTCCCTTCTGTCTATTCTACACAGGTACCCCTCGAAATTGCCATGTCCAGACATGACCTGCCATCAGATGATAATTTAATTCACTGTGTTCCCTAGCAAGCCATTTCCCCAGGTCAGGGATAAGTCTTCTGATCCAGCTTACTTTAACAGTAGCCCTCTAGCTCTCACTCCAACATCAAATAACAGACATCTGGCGTCCACCTTACTCACTCCCACAAACCGTTCCGTTCTCTCCGAGATGAGTAAGTTCATGTGAACCCCAGAAAGAAAACATGCAGCATCATATGAAAGTGTCCAATAACCCGTAACAACTCCTAGTAATGCTCTTCGGTGGACCCTCCAAAAGACTGTTGAGATTTTGCTGGATGTTAATTGTCCTGCCCCAAGCCGGCGCCATGTACAGAAGAACCGAGGCTACGGCTGATATGATTACTCTTCATTTGGCCGAGCCAGGAGCAGCCCGCGAAGACAAAAGTCTATTTAAGGCGTCCACTGACCTTTCCACCTTATTACAGACTTCTATGATGTGTTCGCCAAATCTGCATGCTCTATCTATTGTTACACCATGGTATTTGACCTTATCCCTCCAATGCAACAGCTGGTCACCAATTCTCAGTTCTATTGGCCCCACCTTGCATCTTCCACTTAGGGTTATGAACTCACATTTGTTAACCGCCACTTTCAGTCCGTGTGTTTGCATCCACTGGTCAATTAAAGATAAAACAGAATTGCTCCTTGCCTGTATTTCCTCTTTTGTTCTTCCACTGACAAGGACCACAAGGTCATCGGTGTATGCAATAGTCTCCCCGTCCATGCTGGCAGATGGAAGTTCAACATGCTATTATAAAACACGTTCCAAAGCATCTCAAATATCTGAAACTGGTAGCCGTCTTGTTGTGTATCAGCTGTGGCCCACCTATCCTGTAGATAATCTCCAACCTGCCTGCACAGGTAATTACTAATGCCCTTCTCTCTCAATGACTCCATAATGGATCCCTACGGTATGGAACCAAATGCATTTTTTACATCTAGAAAAATCATCGTTGGTATATTCCTTGTTCTCCATGTGCCCTCTATTTCTCTTGGAGCCCAGTTTATCACTCTTGAGATCGCCAGGGTGGTCAACTTTCCCTTAGAGAAGCCGTACTGGTTTGAGTGAATACCCACCCCAGTTTTTAGTTCATCTATTAATCTTACTGCCAGTATCCTTTCCACCACTTTGGCCATGGTATTTAACAGTCAAATAGGACAATATTCTGCTGGCCGACCAGCTGGTCCATCCTTGGGGAGGAAGACCACCTGTGCCTCCTTCCAGCAAACCATGAAGGAGCCACTCTCCAGACCACTATCAACCACATCCGTGACTTCACACGGTATTTATCTCACAAGGCTTTTAAGGATCAGTGCAGGAATCCCATCAGGTCTAGGACTCCACTTGTCACCCAGTCTACCAATTACCCAGGTCAACTTATCCATCGTGAATCTACGAGTCCTGTGGTCTGTCTATGTCTTGTTCCCGACAGGGAAAAAGTTTCTTGACCTCTCTTATTGCACTCTCCTTCGTAAGTACGGGCAAGCTTCTTCCTAGCTTCTTTGTTACTATGATACACCTGCCCCCAGGGATTGCAATCCAGGTCTGCACATAAATCCAACCATTTTCTGCGTTTCTCTGTCTTTATTTCATAATTGAGTATCTTTCTGCTGTCTTTGTAATGGTGCATTGCAATGAGGCACTCTTCCCTGCCTGATCTTCTGAGGCAGTGCATAGTTGTCTTTCATGCTGTATATCCTGGCGCAACTGGACAATCGCAGATTCCACCAGTAGGGTGACCTGTATGCTCCCCGTCCAATTGAGTTCTTGCCTATTTCTTGTTTTATAGTGACCTGCAGGGCTTCAGGAGTCAACTAAATGCCATCATTGACAGCTCTGGACACGATTGTGGATACTATTTTGATTTGTCTGTAAGTCAGCCTTGGGAGCAGTCCCTGATCTCTTCTTTTGAATGATCTGTCTCTAATCTCCAGCCAGGTTGCCAGATGATCATTGGCAAAGTTATACCAGAGTACACACCAATCAGACAGGTGCAGGTCCGATCCGCCATCCAAGATTGTCAAATTTAGGATTGAAGCGTGACTTCTAGCCTCGAACGTGGGGAGTGGTATCATTTATACAATTTAAACTACTGACTACCATCAAGTCCTTCAGTAACTCACCCCTACAATTAGTGCATCCACTACCTGTTGCCACTGATTTACAATTGAAGTCTTCCAGCAGTATTGTCTTCTAGGTTGATCTAGTTATTATCTCATGGAGATCATCTATGAAGGCCTGATACTTGGCGAGTGCACAGTTTGAGAAGACATATGCTCCTATTACCACCACATCTACCAACTCCAACAACACAATGCCATCTCTCCTTTACAGGAATTGCCAAGAAATCTGTCCATTGATGTCTTGGATAGCTACATCAACTCTTCTGTCTGCACATCAGTCGCTTCCTGCGACTACATACCTATTGGGCTCAGTTGCCACAATGAAATCAGCCCCACGCCTGCCTCTCTCATTTTTCCTCTTTAGTCTCCGGTAACTACCGTTTAGATAATTCTTCAGAGGATGAATGAGGATGATATGTATGAGTATAAATGAAGTGTAGTCTTGTACATTCTCAGTTCGACCATTCCTGAGATGTGTGGTTAATTGAAACCCAACCACCAAAGAACACCGGTATCCACAATCTAGTATTCAAGTCCGTGTAAAAATAACTGCCTAATTTTAATTGTCCCATGCCTGCCTAATATTAATTAAAATTAAAATTTGAATTTTTTTTCAGGTAAAATGTATTCCCCTGAAAATCAAATAAAATTTTCGACAGCAGGGAGTAAGGAAGATGTATCCCCCAAAGATCAAATAAAAATTTCAGGGGAGCCAAAATTTGGAAGGGGGTCAAAGGATGGGAATGGGCAAGATTCGCCCAGAACCGGAAGGATTTTGAAATTGGGGGAAGGGTTCAGAAGATATGAATGTTTAAAGATTCCCCCTTATACAGGGTGTCCCATATAAAACGCAACCCATCAATCACTCATCCATGAAATTTCAAGTCAAGCTTACTCCCCTACTTGTTACTGAAATGGACCCGTCCAACATCTGAACATCACGGCGACACAGTAGAACACTACCGATAGTAACAACAATGAAATCATAACGTTCAGTGTATTGCTAGAGACAAGATGGTGTTTTCGCTAGATGAACGTGTTTTCATTGTTGAGTTGTACTTCAGTACGAAATCAGTGGTTGCAATGCAAGATTTGTTTTGCCATAAGTACCCAGATAAACCAGCTCCTAACAAAACATCAGTATTAAGGTTAGTTGCAAAATTTAGAGAGACTGGTTCTGTTAATAACAAGGAACACAAAAGTCAGTGTTGAATACAGATACAGTCACTGAAATCAAAGACCGATTACTCGCCTCACCAAATAAATCGATCAGACGTTTGTCTGCTGTAATTAATTTGTCTAAATCAACTGTTCATTGGGTGACCAAACAATTACAATTACGACCTTCTCGCATTCAAACGGTTCATCAACTTCTTGAGCCCAACAAAGAAAAACGGCTACAATATTGTCAATGGTTCCGTCGATTTCTTAATTAATGTTATGGATTCGTTATTTTTCACAGATGGAGCACGGTTTCATTTGGATGGCTACGTAAACAGCCAAAACAGTAGAATTTGGAGTGCTGAAAATCCCCACGTTTATCACGAAAAACAATTACACCCGCACAAGTTGGGAGTGTGGTGCGCAATATCGCGGAAGAAAATAATCGGTCCTATTTTTTTCGAGTACACCATTAATGGAGAACGATATCAGGATATTCTATTTCAGTTTAGTGCACTCTTGGAAGAGGAAGACAGACACTGCTGGCTACAACATGACGGTGCGACATCGCACTACGCAGGTTCAACTTCTGATTTCGCTGAGGAAGTCTTTGGTTATCGTGTTATTGGTCGAGGGTTGTGGACACCAAGATCTCCAGATTTGACTGCGGCGGATTTTTTTCTATGGGGTTACCTCAAAGACAAAGCCTACAGAACACTTGAACAATTGAAAGTCAATATTGAACAAGCTGTATTAAATATCCAGCCACAAACTTTTAAAAAAGTTGCAAGAAACGCTGTAAAAATAATTGAAGCTTGTATTCAAGAAGATGGCGGCCACTTCCAATGTTTACTCTAAATGTAAGGTAATGGATGGTAATAATAAAAATTACATTTACATTTACACATGCCTTTTTATTATTTCAATACCTACCAATATAAGGTTGGGTTGCGTTTTATATGGGACACCCTGTAGCTGTAGCACATAGAATAATTCACAGTACTCACTGAGAACAAGGAAAATTTTATAAGTTCTTGTTTACCAGTTGTGTTGTGACGTGATCTATGTGAATTCACCTGTCCAAAGACTTAGAAAAATTCTGTTCCACTCTGTAGGTTATGTAAAACTCTACTCAATGCTTTCTTATGGGAATAAAACTGTTCTGTGAAAAAAATGTAAAAAATGGTATTAATCCATGACCAAAACTCAAAATTTTACAGACACGTCCAGAACTCACTAACCAACAATACCTATACCCATGAATCAATAAAAAACACCAATAACTGTACAAAAAACACTTTAATCGCAGAGCGAAAATACACGTCAATTCAATGTGGAATCTCCAAATGGACTAATTAGGTAGGTTAATACTTTAAAATAAACAGATATTAAGATGATTTTATGAAGAGAGAAGTATTCTGTAAAATCTTATAAAAAGAATCTGCCTCTATTTGTCTAGGTTAATGGATCATACTTTATGGCATAATTCTGGATTACTTCTTAAATTAGTAAAAAATAAGGCATATGTAATAACTGAAGGAAAGCAAAGAAAAGCCTAATTAAATAAAAACTTACTTCTAATATTTCTTTCAGGATATTTCCTTCAATTGCAGGAGACTCATGAGCCGTCTTGACATATAAAGAAATAACCATTTGTAGAGCACGTTCACCAAATGGCACATAATTCATTACAACCCATTCATTCTGAAATGAGAGAGAAAATTAATCATTACATATTTTAAAAATACTAAGGCATTTTTAATTTTAATCCTTTAAAAATATAATTCAAACTTGGTCCATCATTATAAAAATTATATACCTATGTAAACATTTTTACATTAACTTCTATGTTTATTAAAAAATTTGCTTTTTTGTGTAATAAGAGGAAATAAATCTAAATTTTGGTGACTACTCATTCGTAAAATAATAAAAAAAAAACATTATCATCCTTATATCCATTTACCCAACACAGTTAATTTATTTATATTAAAATTATTAAACTCATATTCAGAAGGAAAAGGAGTCTTTTAATGTTTAATTCTCAGTATTACATTGTTGATAATTATACTAACAATTAAAAGAAGCTATATAAAAAACTACAACTGATCAGTATTAAAAATTTCTTATCACATGAATTTTTTTTTGATGGCGAAAAATTTGTGTTAACATTGCCCAGAATAAAACATTTTAAGAAAAAAATACTAGGCTAAAAACTAAAAACTTAAACAAAAACTTATAAATAATATCACATCTAAAATATCTCTTAAAAAACATTTAAAATTAATATCAGTCGTAAACATAAAATTAAAATAAATGTAAACATACAAAATATAAAGTTAAATTAAAAATAAACAGAATTTAACAAAGTCTGAGAGGGGTGTAAAGGGTTCCTTCTCAGATAACAGAAAGATTAAGGGTCTAATATAAAAACCTTAACTAATATAAAAACTAAGTCTACATTAAAAACAAAAATATAAAAAATAACCTAAAACTTACAACTAATAACAAAGATAAAATATCACTAAAATCTTTAAATATCATTAAAAACTTACAGCAGGTATCTTAATAAGATAAATTTATTTAAAAGAAACACAAAAGTAAAATTTAATGAAGTGCAAGAGAGGTGTAAAGAGAGAAGTTCAGATTGCAAAAAAAACAAAAAAACTTAAAAATCATAGCAATTAAAGGGAAAAGAAAAACAACTACATTAAAATAAAACTCTTCAACACCAAAACTAAATATATACACCACAACATTAAATTTTGTGTAAAATATTAACACTTTGTAAAACTAGCAACACCCAGTCTAAAACTTCCCTTATTATTGCCCAGGATTTGATGAATGTTTCTGGACAATTTAAATTTATGACACAAGGCTGTGTAACATATGCAATCCACAAGGATGTGGCACACAGTCAAGCAGCAGTTGCATCATATGCATAGTCATGCATTTTCTGCTGACAGGAGGTACCCATGATCCTGATATGTCCTAACCGCAATCAACAGAGGTCCACTTCCTCAAGATGAATTTTTCTTGAGTCCCATGACAACACAGAATCATTAATGCGCTAGAGTTTGTTATCTAGTGTAGTCATCCAGTCACCTTGACACTTTGCTCGAAAAGAGTGTTTTATGCATTTAATAAAGCTGGAAGCAACAAGAGTGGTGAAGGAAGGCTGACTATTTGTGTCTTTGGCAGTAGAATTTGCATATTCATTACCTGGAATTCCCACATGGCTAGGAATCCAGTAGAAACTCACTTGTGTGTTGTGGTTCAACTCGGCAATTGCATTATGATTTCAGTGACAATAGGGTGTCCAGAGTACAACTCTTCCAAAGCATGGAGTGCACTACACAAGTCGCTACAAATAAGAATATGTTAGTATTTTTGGTTAATGATATTCAGAACCTTACTGATAGCCTAAAGTTCAACAGTAATGACACTTGTAACACCAGGTAGACCAAATATATAGGTTCTGTCTTTAACTACAAATGTGCATCCTATGGTATTATTCTGTTTTGATCCATCAGTTTAATACTATTGCATCTGGATTTGTCTGGAAAATAGTAAAACATGTGCTGAAAGACAAGAGGAGCTGTTGATTATTTTATTGTGTATAGTAAGGTCAAAATTAAATTTGATAGGGTTGATTGGCCTATAGGGCTGATCGTTCTATAGGTTTGTTGAAGGATATGAACATGGATAAATTGGAAAAATAGAAAGTGTATTAATATTTAAAAGATGTAGTAAACACTAGGTATGAATACCCATACGTGCTGTATAATGGTCCTCATACCTACGTAAATGAGGATTTGCAAGGACTACATTAAAATTTGGGTGATTCAGATGTGCTTTAAGATGAGCAATGTAGAATGCTAAATGCTGGTCCCATCTACCCCAAACTGATGGCTCACTACAGTCAACAAGTATGCTTATGACAGGGCTTGATCTAAAGGCATCTGTAGCAAGATGGAGGAAAGCATAATGTACAGCATCCAGCATTTTAAGCATTGTATGACGTGCTGAAGAGTAGGCGACACAACCATAATCTAAATGGGAACAAACTAAGTAATAATAAAAATGGAACATACTTGACTCCCCAATTGGTGTTGCTCAAGACACGCAGCATATCTACAAGTTAGAAACATTTCGTTTTTAACCTTTTGATGTGTTTGACCCCTGTAAGATGGCTATCAAAAAACATCAGCAGAGATAGCAATTTGCTCTCCATTGAGAGACTTGTGAAATAGAAGGGTTCTACAGGCGAGAAAAGACTACACATTTTGTTTTCTTAGGAGAAAAGGTGAAGCCGGTAACCTTGGACCAAGCTCCAAAGTGAGATATAGTGTTCTGAAGTAGTCTCTCTGCTGTGGCTGTTGAACAAGACGTAATACATATGGCAAAATCATCAACAAATAAAGAACATGAAACAGCTGTATGCATACATTTAGTAATACTGCTGATAGCTATAGCAAACAAGGTGATACTTAATACACTTCCTTGAGGCACTCCATTCTCTAAGGTGACACTACTCGATAAAAAATTTCCAGCACAAACACAGAAAGTTTGGTAATTTAAGAAACCGCTAATAAAAGCAAGCATATTGCCCTTGACTACCCATTCTTTAAGGGTGTTTAGAATACCATGTTGCCAGGCTGTATCATACGCCTTCCTGATATAAAAGAAGATAATGACACGGCAGTGGCAGAATAGGTAAGCGTTTTGAATAACTGCTTCCACTGACACTAAATGGTCAATGGAAGATTATCCTTGGCGGAAACCAAACTGTTCTGGAGAAAAAAAGGCCATGTCTCTCTAAGTTCCATGTAAGCCTGCGGTTCACCATTCTCTCCACCACTTTGCATAAAATATCTGTCAAGGAGATAGAGCGGCAGCTTGCAGGGACATGCTTTGTCTTTATCAGGTTTAAGTACTGGTATGACAATGGCTTCTGACCAGACAGGTGGGAAGACTTGTGTGGAGAATAAACCATTATAAATACATAATAGGTGTTGTAGTGCCCAATTAGGAAAGTGTGACAGCATACAGAGACGAATGTTGTAGGTACAAGGGAGGTGTCTCGTGAGTTTTTTAGTGGGCAAGGCAACTAACTCATTGAATGCAAATGGAGGATTTTATTCACCAACCGAATCACTAGTGTTTAACGATAATACTTCCATCTCTATCTTGTACCTCTGAAATTCATTAGTGTATGATGAAGTGAGAGACACAGAACAGAAACAAAATTCTTATTAACGGAAAAAAAATTATATTAATGAACAAAAATTTTTTAAAGAGGGTGAATTATTTAAATATGTTTTAAATATAAACAAAAAGAGATAATAGATATAAATAATTAAAATATAATTTATCCTTATAACTTGGTTTCAATTAATTTCATTTTACTCCACCAGAGTAGATTTTACATTTTAATTCAGTATACTGATAATATCCGTACAGTTATGACTGTTATTTTATTATAATCTTGACCTTATTTTGTAATATTTTAATTCTTCTGACAATGGTTTAAGAACCAAAAGATCTTGAGATTTTATATTTTAATTACTGGTAAGCTGGATTTATAAATTTTATTTATTTTTATTTTATTAGAACATATCAGCGGAAACCATGTTTAAGAAATTTGTAATTATATATATAGAATTACAGATAGATATATTAAAAATTATTTGTAGGTAATCTGGTTTTTCTTTTCAGAATTTTTAATTTTAAAAAATCCCAATGTCCTGCGGTCGAGCAGTTCCTCAACCATATATATTTTAGTATATGAGGTGATGCAGGAGGAGATTTTGAAGAATGGGAAGTCGCAGATGACATCCCTGAGGGGGTTGTGTGCGGCCTCCCTTAACAGGAAGCTTATTAGATAGTTTACTGCCAGCTGTGTGTACTCCTGTCTGCAGAGGTAAAAATGGGGACTTTCAGAGGGATCGCACTGTTGGTTTCACTAGCTGCAACTAAGGACTTCTTTTCATCTTAGTTAGCTCTGAAATAGTGGCTGTAAGTAAAGCAACTTGATCAGACAACATCTGAACAAGTTTCTTAGCTCATTGCAGGATCCGCACTGCTGACTGATTACCTGAATTTGTAGGACTTTTTTTGTTGTAGCGGTGACAAAGATATATCTGGTTTAACAGGTTCCATAAGTTAAGTGTCTTTTTATATTCTCTTTGAGCCAGAAAAGATAGCTTCTGCTTGGTACAGATTCTGAGAATTGCCTGTTCTTTTTTAAACATTGGGCAATCTCAGGAGCGAGCTGTATGTGAACTACTGTAGTTCACACATTTTTCATCTTCTTCGCAGTTAGTGTCATTGTGGCCTTCCTTAGCACATTTATTTCTACAAAATCTTTGGGACGAAGATCATTAGCCATTTCAGTGACATACATATCCAAAAGATATCAGCAAAAAATTACTCCCTGGCTGCTATTTAGAGTTTACACACTTATTTTTATACCGCCCATATTAGTGAGATGCAAGAGAGATCAATTCTGCTTGTCGTTAAATGTTTTGATCAGAATCGATCATTCTCGTAACTTTCTGATGTTCTTCGAGGAACCACCTGAACCTGTTACAACTTTGTTAATCAGGAAAGGTGAGACCTTCCTGATTATTTTGAAAAACAACAAATCGAATATTTTTATAATTTACATTTAATGCATCAAAATTTAATGCACTATATTCTGCATGACTATTATCCACATCAGACAAAGCTGATCAAGGCCTTTTTACTAAACAGTTTTTGGTGGTTTTTTCAAATGGACCACCAACCATCATAGAATTTATTTGTGGACTTGAAATTTTGGTTCCACGAGTACTGGCAATATAACGGACACCTCCAGCAGAGGGTACACGTACTGGAGCTAGAATAAATATAATTGGGTTCACCCAGGTGCCCAGAGAACATAATTCAAGACTCACTATGTAAAACCACTCACCCATTGGCACAATAGTTTCCACCTTGGAGTGTGTTTCATAAGATGTTGCAACACCATCGAGTGTAAATGTAAGAAGAAATAGTAAAGGTGTTGTTGAGTAGTTCTGTAAGGGTATATGTTGTAATTGGTGTAGTGTATGTGTAAAGCGTAAAATGTTGTGCAGCTGAGTGTGCAGTGAGAAGAAAAGCTAAAGAGGTTAGGGACTTTGGGGACGCCAACCTCCAAAGTCTTAAAGAATGACTCCCCGTTGGGAGTATTACTGAGATTAAATTACCATTATTAAATAATAGAAATTATTTAATAGTAATTAAATTACCATTATTATTATTAATAGCAGGATTAATGATTTACTGTCCAGCACAATCACATTTTTCTGTAAATAATATGGGATGAAATGATCAAACTAATATCAAACAGTTAACAATAAATTTCATTGGAAATAGATAGCAGAGAGAACAATAAACAGCATTATTGAAATCTTGAATTCATACTTTAGGTAGATTTCATAAGAAAGCTACCCATTGTAATGTGTACCATGATTTGACTTCAGGAAAATTTTTGCATATCTTCACATTTCACATCACCCAGGCCCCAAAACCATGTCAGCTCAAAAGTTTATATATACATTTATATATATAGTAATATTTTTTTGAATGTTACCATATACACACCTAACATAATATCGGCGGACAGACATGGTAGCAGCTCAGATGTCAGCGGGAGCACAGTACACGTACACGTACACGCTGGTACAAACTTGCAGTTCTCTCAACATAGCGGCGCTATGGCCCCACCACTCTCAGGCTCCAGTAAAAGAGCGTGCATAAGAGTGAATTTTCAATTCATTGTCGACCACCACCTGGAGAAGACCAAGAAGAAGAAGATGGGAGAAGACCAAGAAGAAGAAGATGGAAGAAGACAGAAGTTCCCTGGCCGCCTCAACATGGGATCTCCCGGCAGATGCCAACATCCCCACCAGAGCCAGCAGGCCTGGCCGGCGCACCAAGGGAGCTGCTGGATGCAGACGCTATCTTCCCGCTCCATCTTGCTGAGCTTGAATCACCCTGGCTGGCGGACTCAGCAGCAGGAGCCGGCCCAGCATGGGGTCGCTCAGGGAAAATTGCCTCGGCCGTGCCGGCAAAAGATGACCGAACCCAACCCGACACTGTGGGGCTCTGGGAACTCTGTTACACTGTAGTGGGGACCCAACTGCCAGTGAGGGGAAGCTTGGTCTGATTTCAGTGGTTGAGACGCAACTCCCTGACTACAGCCAAATCAACTTTGCTAGAGACCAGCTTCTGGACCCAACAGCTCTTCTCAAAGCTAATGCAAAAAACAACCCTTTTCAGGGCTACTACAAAGTTTTAAATTACAATGAACTGTCAAAGCCAATTGATGACAATAGCCCTTCTCAAGACTATTATAAGGTTACATAGTGCCAAAAAGCCATTCAGCAACAATATATATATTTCACTTTCTTGTGGACACAATATCTGCCATAATTTTGCGCCAATCACTTTCAAACTGTTCTTTAAAAATAACTCGTCCCAAAATCTCGGTTGATTTCGTTAACAGCCAAAATCGGACCATGAGGGTGGAAATATGGGGGGCTTTTTCGAAAAAACAAAATGTTGCTATAACTTTCTTATTAAGTAAAATATCTAATTCATTTAAAGTTCCTACTATTCTTTGGTTAAGAGCCTAAAATGTATCTAATTAAAGTTTTTTGAATCACCAACCATTGGCCCAAGGAATGGAAAAAATGGGGTTTTGAAGATAAAAAAAAATCATACCTCCCTTAATAAGCACAGTATTGAATCGGTTTAAAGTGGTTGTTAATCCTCCAAACATTAACTAAAACTTTTGTCTGAAACAATTTTTGATATGACCAACCCTTACGGCAAGGGATGACCGAAACTTTGCTGGAATTGTAAGATGGGGCTTTTCAAATGCTAAACATGTGAAACATTTTTTATGTGCAACCATTGTCGTATTGAGTAAATTTGAAGTTTTTCTTAACTTTAAGGTGGAAATCTCTTTTATCCCCTACTTAGCGCCGATGAAATCAACCTACGCCTTCCGGCATGCCGAAAGGGATTTTTTTTTTATACGAAAGTAAATATAATTTGATACTTTAAAAATTATAAGAAGAGAGATTAGGTCAGTTTAATGGCCACAATCTTTAGCAACAATTTGTTTCACTACAAAAGCACAATGTGCCAGTTATTTATGTGATGGGTAATAAGACATAATCATGCTGAAAATAGCAGTATTAGCATTCATAATTAGTTAAGTGTGCACAGAATTTATAATCAAAGCTTCTGATATACACATAATTTTTCACTTTTATAAAAAAAATACAGGTTTTGCAATTTCATTTCTAAAAATAGTATACCATACTGTGTTTTAATTTTCAATTAAAAGCAGAGCCTCATGTAAGTTGTTTTCTAAAAATTACATGACCACTGTGCTTCAGTTTGTTTTGTTTAAAATAAATTAAAAAAAGAGCTCCAAAAAAACAACTTCTTCGCAATAATCCTAAGAGTTAGTTACATGTGTTACTAAGAACTAACTGTGAGCTTGTAAATGAACATGTAATGAATAATATTCAAAAAATTGATAGCTGTGATATACAGTGAGGATTAAATGCCAATAGCAGAGAAAAAATTTAACAGTGAAACCGGAAACCATGAATGGCTAGAAATCCTAGGCATATTTATCTTTCTATTAAAAAAAAAATTATAACATGTTTTCAATAAATATAAAAAAAAGAAAAGTAGAATATAATACCATATGATAACAAGGCATGTAAGGTGTCCTCTGAAGGCTTTAAATTTATATGTTTAAACTAAAAGCAAAGTAATTAATTTAATTGACAGCGAAGCTATGTTTTAATAAAAATGCCATCAAAATATATAAAAAATGCTACACTGTACAAAATATTTAAACTAAAAATCTCTATACCACATAAAAAATAAAATTACTGTACATAGTATAAACTGTACAATAAAAATGCTTATGATAATCATAAAATTGGACTAGCTATATAGTTACATCACAGAATCCATAAAGGATAATAAAAGAAAAAGTACACTTTATATAATAGTTCAGTAATATATCAAACAAGCATTAAAAATAAATATCCAACATTTTAATATGTTAAACCTAACTAAAAAATTGTATTTCGGTAGTGTTAGACAAAGTTTGCTCTATCATAAATTTGAAATTCATCTATCATATAACACAGCATATTATAACTCATCTAACACATTATCACAGTCTTCAAATTATAAACGTCCTCATTTTAAAGATAAATAAAAAAATATTATATATATATATATATATATATATATATATATATATATTGTCACCGAATGGCTTTGACGGCTTGTTGTAATTTCTAACCTTGTGGTAGCCCTGAAAAGGACCGTTTTTTGCGTTAGCTCTGAGAAGAGCTGCTGGGTCTGGAAGCTGGTCTCCGGTGAAGTCGACTTGGCTGTAGTCAGAGAGTTGCGACTCGTCCATTGAAATCAGATCAGCCCTCCCCTCAGCAGCAGTTGGGTCCCCACTACAGTGTGGCAGTGGTGTCCCCCAGAACCCCACAGTGTTGGGTCGGCGTTGGTTGTCTTTCACTGGTGCAGCTGAGGCGATTCTCAGTGAGCAATCCCATGCTGGGCTGGCTCTTGCTGCTGGGTCTGCCAACCAGGGTGATTGAAACCCAGTAAGCTGGAACAGGAAGGTAGCATCCATGCACTTCCAGCAGCTCCCTTGGCAGGCTGGCTGCTCCAGCAGGGATATTGGTGTCCACCGAGAGATCCCATGCTGAGGTGGCCAGGGAACTTCTTCTGTCTTCTTCCATCTTCCTCTTTTTCTTTGTCTTCTCCAGGTGGTGGTTAACCATGAATTAAAAATTCACTCTCGTGCATGCTCTTTTATTGGAGCTTGAGAATGGCGGGGTTGCAGCGTCGCTATGGTGGGTGAACTGCTTGGTCATCTGCGCAGTGGGAGTGATGCTTGTGCCAGCACATATGTATACTTTGCTCCCTTTGAAATCTGAGCTGTTGTCGTTGTCATCTGCCAATATTAAGTTATGCATATACATGGTAACAAGATCTAGGTGGCCATTTTACTGGTCCATTTTGACCAATCCATTGCTTACCAGTGATTCCCAAACTGTGCGCTGCGACTCTTCACATGGGCACTGTGAAATATTGTGAAAGCTTCATAAAAAAATTGAACCAAGACATTTATAATTAATAATTAATGTTAATAAAGTAAAAAAAATGATGAAGATAAATGAGTTTTATTTATTTTTATCTCTTACTTACGAGTAGTCATACTTTTACTTAGGATAGGGCGCCACAGAAAAATATTAATTGAAAAAGGGCGCCGTGACTTGGAAAAGTTTGGGAACCACTAGCTTACTAAATGGATTGGTCATTTAGTAAACAATAGATTGGTTATTTAATGATTCATCACATCATAGCAAGTAGGTGTGTCATCATTGAAAAACCACATCTGCACTTATATGCAAATGGATATCTCCAAGAGTTCCATCAGATTTGTTTGAAAAAAATGCAAGTACCGCTCTCCACTGACTATGTAGTAAGAAAAAAGGACCTATGAGATTATCACCAAGAAGACCACACCACACATTAAATGAAAAAGTGTGTGTTGGAAATGACTTGTAGCAGTCTTATGGGGATTTTCTTCTCCACAAGTGTGAGTGTTTTGATAACACTGGTCCACAAGATTTTTGTCTCACGAGTACTAATAGGTGAACTTAATGCAGTTTTTTATCCTGTTTTCAAATATGTATTCAGAACTTCTCCATCACCCACAGTTGTTTGTTATTTTAATTCGTTTAAATATTTTAAAACGTTTTTTTCTTCCATTTATCCACTGTCAAGTAAAAGCTCTTAGAGCACTGTAAATATGATAGAACCAAATGAGCTAACTCAAAGGGTAGCACTGCTACTGTTGTGCAGATTCAGACTTGTATAGACATGTACAAACATGATCTAGTGTAGCACACAGAATGATGTCAGTTGTGAAATAGTAGTGAACCAGTAAACACATCATTGTGAGTGCTTTGAGTGCCTGAATTATTGTGTATTACATACTTACAACTTTATTTCTTTTAATTAGTTATTAGTTACAAAATGCCTAGAGTTTGTTTAAATCAACCTAACAATTTTTGTTATGTATTGAAGTGGCGCTCAAGTCCCAATGGCAAAACCTTACTCGATTAGTAAAAAAAGTGTTATGAACTTTATTTTGGGTGTAAAGTCAGGGATCAAACAAGGGCCTGGGCCCCACATATCTGTTGTTTTTTGTGTTCTAGGCTTCTCACTGTATGAAAAAATGGGACATACCACATGCCATTTACTATCCCTATGATTTTGGGGGAACCCAAAGATCACTCTTCTGACTGTTATTTCTGCTTCAAACATTAAAAGGATTTTATCAAAATCAAAACATACCATGGTGTACCCTAACTTGCAATCTGCTATGAGACCAGTTCTACACTGTGAAGAACTGCCCATACAAAAGCCTCCACAACATGTGACATTACATGAAGAGCTCAGAGTCTGATGGAAGTAAGGAAGAAAAAGAAACAGATTCTGGTGATACAACTTTTGAACAAAGCAGTTCATCTGAGCCTCATTTATTGACTCAAGAAAATCTTTATGATCTCATAAGAAATTTAAAGTTATCCAAAAAAAAAACAGTCTGAAATACTTGCTTTCAGGCTCTTCAAAAGAATACAAATAAATGTATTTATCATAATCATCATTCTGAATTTAAAGACTAGTTTTCTGAAGAAATTGACTTAGTGTTTTGTAATGACATTTCTTCTCTTATGGAGACTCACTGTAATGATCATAACCCAACAGAATGGCACTTCTTCATTGATTCCTCTAATTTAAAAGCTGTGCTTCTGCATAATGGCAATAAATTCCCATCATTACCTGTGGCTCACTTTGCTAGTATTGGTCTGCTTGGCATTTCTCCTGCCACCACCCCATTCGGTTGCCCTAAAGCATAAGAACGAATGTCTGTGCCATAACGGCTACTGAGCCTAGAAACAGTTTAGCAACCAGTGTCCTAAATAGCTCCTAGAGTTTACCTAACAGTGCGACCAGACTAAGCGCGGTGCCATACACCACCAGCTTACCTGTGCCAACTGCTCACTTTTCATATATTTACTAAAATGGGTAGGTGCACCTCGTCAACTACTAAAAATATATATGATATCCATAAGTTAAAATTTATGAGGATTATTTTTTTTCAAGGTCTGATCGGTCGCAAAATAAAAACCCGGCCAAAAATTGGATGAACCTTTGCGCATATGTGTTGCGGAGTGTCTCTAGTATGGTCTTCAATCATGCCATGTCACTTCATTTAGTTCTGAACACGCAGCTAGCACGTAAACATGACTACAATAGCATCTCCCGCCAAGTGTGAAGTGCGTGTGGTAATTCGATTTCTTCAGACTGAGGGGTGTAATGCAGCTGAAATTCATAGACGAATAAGTAATGTGTACGGTGAAACTTCAATGAGTGACAGCAAAGTGCGACAATGGTACAAGAACTTTAAAACAGGACATAAAATGTTCATGATAAAGGCGGTCAGGGAAGGAAGCAAGTGTCAACCGATGATCTCGTTGAGCGAGTGGATAAGGCAATTTGAGAAAATTGTCGGTTCACAATTTCTGTATTGAGTGATTCGTTTCCTGAAATTTCAAGGTCAGCTCTCTACACCATTGTGAGTGAGAGACTTCAATACCGCAAACTGTGTGCGAGATGGGTTTTCAAGATGCTGTCCGACCATCACAAAACAATGAGAATGGACGCCTCCCTAACGTTTCTCCAGCGCTACCACAATGAAGGAGAAGATTTTTTGAACAAAATTGTCACAGGGGATGAGACATGGGTCCATTTTGAAACTGAAGAAACAAAATAACAATCCAAACAGTGGATGCATTCTCATTCTCCCAGTAAACCAAAGAAGTTCAAGCGAACCTTCTCCAACAGAAAGTGAATGGCTACTGTGTTCTGGGACTGGAATGGAATTCTCTTGGTGAAATTCATGGAACGTGGCACGATCATTACTGCAGCCTCATACTGCGTGACTCTTTAACGTCTACGAAGGGCAATTCAGAATAAGCGAAGAGGAATGTTGTCATCAGGCATTGTCTTTCTCCATGACCATGCTTGGCCGCACACTGCAGCTGTAACAAAGAAGCTCCTGCAGCATTTTCGTTGGGAAGTGTTTGATCACCCACCATAGAGCCTGGACTTGGCTCCATCCAATTATCACCTCTTTGCTCACATGAAACGCTGGCTAGGGGGACAACATTTTGGCACAGACATTGAGCTGCAGACCAGCGTAGAAACATGGCTGAAAACACAGGTGGCTCCGTTCTATGATGAAGGTATTGGAAAGTTGGTACCACGCTAAGACAAATGTCTAAATTGGAGTGGCGACTATGTAGAGAAATAGCATAACTATGTAAGGACTTGTTACAAATAAAAAACTTTTTATTTTCACTGTGGTTTTAATTTCGTGACCGATCGGACCAAAAAAAAAATAAATAACCCTCGTACTTTTTCAAGAAAGCACCTAGGTCACTGAATGCCAGAAAGTATCTGTCCACCATATTAAATTGCTTGGAGCCCTAATTGGCTGGTGGTCAGCCATATATTTCAAGGTTAGCTGCCCACAGCAGTGCATTAGGAGTCTTTCCCTTAAGTAAACTACTACTGATGTCGGTTGAACATAGCAACTGCATCAACGAAACTCCCACACGGTCTGACAATGCGCGAGAGCCGCATTGACTCGCTGCTTGCAAGTGGCCAATTTTCCCCTTGATCTCTAAGTTCCATGGTGGCCCGGTTTCTGCCCCCCCCCCCCCCACCGCCAACAGCAGGGCAGTCAAACATCATGTGTTCATTTGACTGGACCTCCCCACAGACACACAGCTCATCAGCTCCAGGCGAAACCGAAACAGACATTGGTTCAAATTAACATGGTTGGTAAGCACCTGGGTACCTGTTGCCCTTAAATACGAACTAGTATGAAATCACTCTGCTAGTATGAAAGAAACATATGAAAACTTTAAATTTATATTGGAAAAGCTTCAATATGCAGTGTCTGAATGGAATATTTGTGGTGATTTG
Organism: Lycorma delicatula; assembly: GCF_047948215.1. Lineage (NCBI taxonomy): Eukaryota > Metazoa > Arthropoda > Insecta > Hemiptera > Fulgoridae > Lycorma > Lycorma delicatula. The sequence continues at coordinate 13,103,241 of NC_134458.1, read as the reverse complement.
AAGGCAATTGCACTTATTCTTGGTCTGCAGCTTGGTTACACAACGTACTATTGTTTTTTGTGTGAATGTGATAGTAGGGACAGAAAAAACCATTCAGTTAGAAAAGAATGGCCTAAATGTGAATCACACATTCCTAAACAGAAAAATTTGAAACATGATCCATTATGTAACCCTAAAAATGTGTATCTACCTCCATTACATATCAAACTAGGATTAATGAAGAATTTTGTCAATACTCCTGGTTTCATGTACTTTAAACAGAAGTTTCCCAAAATTAGTGATGCAAAATTTAAAGAAGAAATATCTGTGGGTCTACAAATACAATCAATAATGCATGATGAAAAGTTTGAGGAATTATTGAATCTACTGGAGAAAACAGCTTGGCAAGCATTCAAAAATGTTACACAGAGTTTTTTGGGAAATTGAAAGGCGGAAAATTACCATGATATTGTCAACGATCTTATAAAAATTTGTGTTATATGTCCTTAAAAGTACACCTCCAGCACTCGCACTTAGATTTCTTCCCAGAAAATCTTGGTGCAGTGAGTGATGAGCATGGGGAACACTTTCATCAGGAGATTTCAGCTATGGAAAAGAGGTATCAAGGCAAATGGAATCCTAATATGCTGGCCAATTATTGTTGGACCATCAAGAGGGATGCTCCACAGATGAAATATAGCAGAAAATCGTCATTTCTTACTTTCTAAATGATTCAAAAATTGCCATTTCTTGTAAAACCAGATTCATCAGTAATTAGAATATTACTAAGGAAATCGGAATGATGTTCACATTTTCTAATTAACCATCGGCAGAATTTCATCTGTTAATCAAAATCAGGTGGTAATAACTGTTATTCATACACAATTCATACACTTGTATGAATTGGTATAATTTTTGTTCCCATAACATTCACCACACACTTGATTGCAAAGCATGACAGCGATATGACATCCTTCTGATGGTTGAGGTGGGAGATAATTGTACTGCATTCAGTATTGCTTCTTCAGTGTTGGCATTTCTCACGAAATGTTAAAGACCAGCATCAAATTGTTGTGGTTTAAGCATATCTGTTTTTTGAACTCATCTCTCCAAAGCCTCAAATGTTTTACGATCCGATATTTTACAATCTTGACAATTTTCCTGGTATTCATGCATAGCAACCAATCCATTTTTATTTACTGTTGGAGCAAGTTACAAAAATAAAATTACAAATAGCTCGTTTTTGCCAAAAGAATATTGGACTTTATTTTTAACAGAATGAAAAACAAACTTTCAACCTTTTCTTTAAAGCATAACCTTAAAAAATTAAATGAAATTACGAAATAAACTTAACTTAATCCTGTACAGTATTTATACAAGGATATCAACTGAATCAACATATCTGTTATAATATTAAATGACAAACACATTAATTTTTCAATTAATTATTTTGAAAATGTTTTGTATTAAATACGAGTCTAAAAACAGTTCAAAGAACAAAATACATTGTTATTCAAACTACAAGATGGAATACAAAAGCAATAAATATTACTAGAACAAATCACAATATTAATCACAAAGAAGTCCAAAAACATAACTTCACTTCTGGAGTTATTTTTTTTAGATTAATTTAAGAAAAGTAATATGAATTCAGTTAATGAATAAATAAGAATTAATCTCTGAACTTAACAAATTAAATTAAATTAAATGATAGAGTCACTATTTGAAAACATTTCAAGTAAAAACGTAATTTACCCTAGGCAACTGACTTTTAAACAAAGACTTTTAATGAACAACCAGAAAATTATTAATAATAGTTATCATTAATAACATATAAAATGTCACACATGAAAAATAACACAACCTTTATTTAAGCCACCTTTCATGACTACGCTTGAATGAAGAAATGGTTTTTTAAGCCAATCTTGAATTTCAAATTCATAATGTACAATTAATTGAGTATTTCACTAATTTTACTAATAACACAACTGTTTAATATAATATATAATGAATCATTTTAATTTGCCTTAATCACACATTATTTTGTAAAAATGAACTCGTGAATTAAAGCACACATATATACATACAGTTTATCCTTGGCGTAATCTACAGTGGTCTATCAGAAAATACAGAGATAACACTTGGTTATAAACAGTTTGGAAAGATCCTGCTTCGATGAATTTGGCTGGTTTGTAATAACTGAACCGACGAATATGAATGCACAGAGATGATGATCAGAAACGATGGCCAGAGAAAGACTATGGTCTGAGAGAGACAATGCACAACGAGAGAGTGACCACAACGAGAGACTGCTGAGAGTGACGAAGAAGAGGTGAAAAGTGACAAAGAAGTAGAAGTAGAAGTGACCTGACTCTAGTGGTGAGCCGGCTTATATAGGGTAGGTGAAGCAGAGTGAACTGTAAAGAGCCGAGTGATGTCGATAGAAGCCGAGTCCATCTGAAAGGAGCTGTGTGAAGGGTGAGGAGCCGCTAAATCGTCAGGCGCCGAGTGAATGTAACATGTTTACGTTTAGTTCTTCTTCTTTATTTTATTATTATTATTTTTAAACATTATACACATGAAATAATACAGAATTAAATTTTAATAAATAATCAATACAAAAGTCATAAATAAAAATCAACTGAGCATATATTTATATGTATGTTGAATGGAATGCATTAATTTCAGTGTATGAAAGAATTTCTTATTTATAATTAAAATATTCATTAAATCGAAATACTGTTAAATTTTAGATGAAAACAAATCAAATACCAAACCAGTTGAATTAACTTAAAAACAGCTTTACGCAATGGCGTAAACATTTAATTTACCGTAAATTATGTCTGTCAACTCTCCAAATGAAAACAAATTTGTTGTATCACCCATTGTGAATGACTGACCAAACAGTAACAGCACAAACACTGCTCAAATGAATATTCAAATGCTAGACAATACACTTAATTATTGATCAGTTGTTATGCTAATCTATGAAAAAATAATTTTTTTTAATATGTTTTAATATGAAGTCTTTCAGATCTATTTTTATAATTTTTAGTATTTGTATGTAAATCGTTCTGTTTATAATTGTATCACTCTTTCGATCCAGTTTGTGTTTTTTTTCTAATTAAAGTTTTCAAATTTGTGTCAAATTTTAATAGACATTATTTACATAAATTTTCTGAGAATTAAATTCTCTACAAAGCTAAGTAGAAATCTTTATTTGTTTATTGGTAAATTAACAAACTTATTTTATTCCAAACCTAAAGAAGTGTATTTTCCAACAAAGCTTTTTCATATTTTGAAAGCAGAGCTAAACATTATGTGAGTTGAAACTCACCAATAAACTGTTTTCTAACATATGTTTTTATGAACTTTTTTTCTTATTTTTGGCTATAGAATCATCTCCCAAGAGACTGCTGTGCAACTTTGAATCACCCTTTACCAGCAAGGCAAATTTCACTCAACATGGTGTCAACAACTTACACAATGAGCATACATGGACAAAAGTACATCCTCATGAAATGGTAAAAGACAATTTTCAACAATTTAGCGTCAATGTATGGTGAGACCTCCTACACAATCAGCTGTTTAGAACATTTATATTACCTAGCCGCTTAATATATAGCTGAGGTCTTCTTTCACTTTCTTCAAGAAGAATTGCTGCAGCTGTTTGAAAATGTTCCTCTAGTGCTAAGACGCAAAGTATACGTCCAGAATGATTTCGTGCCTTTCCACTTCTCTTGTGTCATTTCACTCACTTAAATCATCATTTCTCTGAGAAATGATGAAATGGTCATGGAGGTCCACATTCCTGGCCATCAAGATCACCTGATCTAACACCTTTAGATTTTTGTGTCTGGGGATGCATGATAAATATTGTACACAAAACAAAAATACATTCTTATGTGGAATTAATTATCCGTATTATGGATGTGCTGAGCAACTTAAGGGCAGACCTGAAAAATGAAAAAGAGCAAAAAAAGCAGTACAGAAGTGTGCCAAGAAATGTGTTGAAAATTGCAGGCTTATTTTGAAACATTTATTATAAACTGGTACATATAATGCACTTTGGTCTAGTGTACCATTTCTTAATAAAATACAATTTTTTTAGCCTTTCATTGTTTTATTCAACTTATCCTATGCAATTTTCTTCAGAATTAAATTTTGTATAAGTTTTGTTTAAAAGTTTTATATGTTTAATACCCAACTGATAAAGTTATTGTATACAGAAAAAACAGGATTTTTACCCCAAACTACTGGTTTTCACCCCATATTTCTCAAAAACTACTGCAGATACAGTTCTGGGACTTATTTTATTTTATTTTTCAGGTCAAAAACCACAAGAATTACTAATTCTGCCCCTTAATTAACATCCTAAAAATTTCAGAAGACCTCATTTCATTGAGGTAGCTGAAATCTGAGCAAAATAATTCACTAACCAGTAACTTGCAAACAAACCAATTTAGGACATAAGTATGTTTATATGAATTTTTCCATTATTTTCACAAGTAGAATAGGTTATGAAAATCTTGTGAGAACAATATCAACAATGAGTCATCCTGTATATGAAAAAAATGAGATATAATTATATAAAGCAGAACAGAAATACGGTGAAGCAGAGAGAACATAAAGAAAGATAACATACACCCCCATAATTGCAAGTACTAACTGACAATATATTTCTATATTTTCTTTTTTTTCTAACAGTTGTTCCCAACTGTTAGAACAGATGCTTATTTCTAATCATGTTGTCAATTACCAATCAAACAAACATTTAAAAACTGTTCAGTGGAACAGAACCAAAATCTTTCACAGAGTCAACTAGTATAATAAAAAAAGTTGTTTATGTTAGGTTTTGTTATTTTATCACAACAATTAAAGTAGGCAAAATGTTTATATAATATAAGATATACAAGAAGAACTTACTTACCAATCTATCCTCTAATTTATCTTGATTTGGAGGTTGGTAAGCACATTTACTAAGCACTAACAGTTCCTTAAAAATGGGACAAATCATTCTCTTCATATTTTCCTGATTTACCATTGCTTCCTAAAATTACAGTAAAAAATAAATAAAATGATGATAAATCAATAAAATGCTCCTAATTCTTGCACTAATTATTAACAGCTGCTAATAACATAAGATGTTAGTCAATGCTATATTATAATACACTTTTACTGAAAATGATTTACTGCATTCAATTTTTTCACTACAGTCATGCACAAAATTAGATGAAATTCTAAACAACAGAAGAAAAAAAATAACAGTTATTTTTGACTACAACTCTAAAAGGAAATCTCCCATTCTTTTAGATTATTTACATTCTAGTAAAAAATGTGGAGAGAATTGTTAAATATGGACCTTTTTAAAATAACTTAGGAGCTTTGAATTTTTTCAAAACATGATTAGGTAAGTTTAAACCTAGTCTTAAAAAAAAACTAAACAATTTCATTGATAAAAATTGGCTAAAATATACATTTTTTCAGTTAATACCATTTTCATATTTTTTTTTGAAATTCACATATTTTGCATGTGTATTTTGCTGACAGCTTTGAAAGTTCTGGTCATACTTTAAGGAATCATCCAAATGCATTTTACAGACAGTTTTGATTTGACTTAAATATTTAGTATATTTTTTTAGGTTTACATTAATATCATAATTATGTTTTATCTTAGGAATGGGCAAGTATGAACAATTACACACACGTCACTAGGAATTTGAGAAAAACTTGTTTTATTGTTCCACCTAGGCCTAAACTAGAGGTTTCAAGGAGATAATAATGATAAATTTAAAGTGAAAAAAGATGTACAACAAGGTAACCTTTATCACCAAAGTTATTCAAGCAGTCTTAAAATTTACTATGAACAAATTAGATTGGGAAAACAAGGGAATAAATATAAACAGGAAAAGACTGAATCATTTTAGAATTGCAGTAATACTGTAGTTTTAGCAAACTCGGAGGAAGAACTGAAATCAGTGTTAGAAGAGGTTTCAAGAGAAATGGGTCTAGCAGTGAACTTCAATAAAATAAAAATGTTGAGTAAAATAGCTGAGGAGGGGACAGTGAGTACAACTTTGAGAGGCATGGAGATAGAGGTGGTAGGTGAGTATGTGTACTTGGGGGAAAAGGTGAATGTAAGGAGTACAGGAATAAGAATAAGGTCTGATGGATATTTTATGGAATAATCAAAAGATACTTACAGAATGGAATAAAAAGTGAGAATAGGTAGAGGTTATTTAATCAGTGCATCATTCCAGTACTGATTTATGGATGAGAAATGTAGCCGCTAACAAAAGAAAAAGTGGAAAAATCAAAAAGCAGAAGATGAATGGAAAGGTATATACTGAAAATAAGGTGGACAGACATTGAAAATAACAAGTGGAAAAGAGAACAGATAGAATCTGATGTTGGAATCAGAATAGTGGAAAATAAATGGAAATGAGCTGGACATTTAGTCTGAGTATAGGATGACAGATGAACTAAACAATAATAGAATTGAGACCATATGAGTGACATAGACATAGAGGAAGACCTTTGGTCTTCCTCTATGTCTATGTCACCTTGTCTAATATGTCTAATGTCATCTTGAGAGGAAGACCTTTGGTCTTCCTCTCAAGGTGTTAGATGGACAACATTGCAAGGATAGCAAGAAATAACTGGATAAGATAGACTCAAGACAAACAGAAATGGTGTAGGCCATTTCTGTCCGGCCATATTTGGGGAAGGCCTACATCAGTTACGAGTATATGGTATCAACAGGCTGAAGATTTTTTTTTGGGAAATTCTATATATTTAAAAGTGTGAAACAAATTATGATTATTAATTTTATAGTAACTAAAAAATGGCACCATTTTACCATATATTATGGTAACACCAAAACTGCCAACAGATTATTTTTTTAATGGCCACAAAACATCAAACAAGAAGCAGTTATTTTACAGACAATGAACCAATCACTGACAAATGTATTACTGTTTAGAGGAATTTAGTTTGTTTCAACATTATTATTTATTAAAAATATACTTTTTAATGAAATATTTACTTAAACCTTTTTAGAAACCTTATAGAAATTATCCTGTTTATGATCTGACAGGATGCAGTCGAACAAAATTTCAATAATTTTTTTTGGGGGGTTTTTAACATAAAATAATTTTTATAATACAGGTTTCCAAATTACAGGTGATAAACTAACTGTAAAAAGAATCCTGGTTTCATTGAACAACAAAATTTTTCCAATTGTAAGCAAAACAGACACAAGAAATGCGTAGAGCTCAGAAGTAGAAAAATAGCATTTGCTAAAAAAAAGACAAAATTAAATAATTCTCATTGGCTTTTAAATACACCTAGTTATGTAGTTATGTTTTGATAAGATGCATATACAATTCCTTAGTTATTAAAAAATAAAATCTTTTTTTTTTTTGGTTGTATTACTTGTACTGTAATCTACTTGCAGGTAGAACTTCTAACTTTTCAAATCCTTAAAAGAGCAAAACATTTCCTACAAGACTGCCAAAAAGAACTTGACACAATTTTATTCATAGTATTTTGTCATAATCATTATAACAAAATTCTTAAATTACTGAAACCATCTCATTGGTGGGAGGAGGCTGGCAGAATGGTTTAAACTTCAGTACACCACATAATTCAAGAGTTTTTCAATGGATTATCCTTAAGAAAACTTGAATGGGTCAACATTAGAGGTGGATTTCAGTAACTGAAGGAAAAGTTATTTGTCAGCCTGAGTAAAGACTCTTGAAAAACTATGAGCAGAATGTATGGAGGGACCAAGAAGTATTCTTTTGTGTAGCCGTTTTTAGCTCATTTTGCTGATACTCTCTTGCACCATTCCTTTTTTACCATTTGGCCTTTTCCCTTATCCCCAATTTCTTCCTCCCAATCTGTATTCTATGGGTATAGGCTAGGTACTCAATGGATCTGTACTAGGAGAGAGTATCAATGGGCACAACTAGATACTCAGTTTCCTATCCAGTGGCTGTATAAAAACACCAACCTAGGCTGATGTGCTAATCAGGTAGACACCTTAATCCTTCCTAATACATTCATACATACATATCCAAAACACTGAATACATTTATGACAATAACTGTTTTAAACATGTTGGTTGAGGTACCAATTACGTATATCCAATATGAGCATTTACAGTAAGACATTCTATTCTCCCCTTGATTTCCCTTCTCTGTGGAAGGTGTATTTTTCAACTATCCTTCTTATTTATCTTTTTTTATATCATACTGAGTAATTTTAAAGATTAAATTATGATGTTAGAAAGTTGGATTAAATTCGCTATGGACTAGGTGACTAGTACTGCACCATTTGAATAATATAATATTCACCTAAGTTTCATCAATGACAAATAGTGTTGGAAGAGCGAGACCTAAGCTTACAAGACACAGGTTTCTGTAATGCACCATTGGAAATGCGAATACCAGACAGTGGGGACTTAACTCCCCAACTCACAAAAATTACATGCATTAAAAACAAAAAAAACACAGCAATTGTATTAAGTGCTTTAGAACAGAAATCCTACACATGCACTCTTAAACAAAAATCACTTTAAATTATATCAGATAAGCTTTTAAATAAATTTAAAAATCTTTACATAAGTTTGAGTACATATGTGTACAGTGTATTTGATTAAAATTTCACCGATAGAAAGGACTTACTCTAATAAGTAGATCAATAGAATGAAGAATTCCTTCTTGCAATTGAGTAAGAGATGAATCCGATGGTATAATGAATAATGACATCTCACCTTGGACTGGTATGCTTACAATGCGTTCCATTACGTCACATAATTTGTCCAAATCGGTAGTTGAAAATCTGAAACATACAAAAGATCATTTTAATAAACTGTATAAATTTAACCGTCTATTATGTATAATATATTCAGTTCATGAAAATTCCCTTAATAGTGAAAACTCTTTTTGCACATAATTTACCACCATCCTCCTGTGGTATCATTAAATGCCACTAATTGCGTAGCAGCTTTATATTTGATCCCAGCCATGATGCAGACTGCATGTACGGTTAGAGAAATCATCTTGAATTAGCTGTTGAATATTTTGATAGTGGGTCATTCCATGTTAAATCAACAAGGCCCACAACCTGACCAACTGGGATTTTTTAGAAATTTGGTATGAATTAACTGTTGACAGAGTCATGAGAAAATATTGAATTTCAAATCTCTATCATAAACCATTTCGTTTTTAGAGCCCTTCTAATTTGCTGGAAAATGACAAATTTTGATTTGTGGCAGTAGTGATAGGTCGACATAACTTTGTTATTTATTAAGGTAGAATGATAAAATTAGTCTCATTTTAAAGTTTATTTGATGCTCTTTCATATGATACACAACAAGCCTATGTTTACATAGATTTTGATTTCAAAGTCACCACCTTTAACATTGAATTTCAGAAAAAAACAGGTCTTCAATTTTTTAATAAAAAATACATAGGTTATTCGTCATTGTATTATGAAGCAGTTGAAAAAATTTGAAACTGGGACTGCTTTGGGTTCAGGAGATAAAAAATAAAATGTGTATCAATGCTTTAGCAAAATATACTTTTTTTAAAATTTCTAATTAGTTTTATAACAAGACTGAAATGAATATTAAGTCAAAATGAGGTTGAAAATCATCACACTTCATGCTTAAAGGTAAAATTAATTTAATAATTTTAAGTAAAACAATAAATCTCATACATTTTTAAATGATCTAAAAAATTCAAGTGTAAAACAGAATTACGAGGGATATCTCTAAAGTAAAGACCGCTGGGAAATGTCTCTCCTTAAGGTTGGTGAACCTGTGTCATTCATGGCCACACTAGTAATGTATACACTGCATTGTTGTCTGTAAGTTGTTGCGTTGTACTATCTTTGATTATGTGTGAGTTATTATGTTATAAAATGAATAGGAAAATTGATGTTGCTGCCAACTGTGAAATATGTGCAACCATACGTTTAAACCATCAAAACATTATGCTGGCTGAAATTTATAGGTAGTTGGTTGCTGTGTATGGTGATAATGAAAAGAATGAAAGAAACGTCTGAAAATGGTATGAAAGATTTAGAAATAACAGAATTAATATGCATGATGAAGAATGTTCAGGGAGGCCCTCGATAATTACAGAGGAATTGTTGAAACATGTTGATGATGAAATTAGAACAGATCATCGCTCAACGATTTCCGACCTGGCCCTTCTTTAATTTACGATCACCCACCATATAGTTCGAACTTAGCTCCATTTGATTACCATTTGTTTAGGAAATTGAACGAATTTTTGAGTGGTAAGTAATTCACGGGTGATGATGAACTTAAAAATGCTGTTAATCAGTGATAGCAGAAGAATACAACGAGGGTGTATTGAAGCTGGTGTATTGCTATGATAAATGTCTTAATTCATGTGGCAATTATACAGAGAAGTAGTATAAGGTATGTAGTTTAAGAGAAATAAAAAATATTTATAGTTTTCAGAATAAATTTTTTTATTCTGCCTTTAACGGCCTTTACTTTAAAGATAATCTCTTGTATGTATATAATATAATTCTCAAGACTCACTTCTAATACAAGACGCTACAATGATATAAATAATAACTGTACAACTAATAATTAAAATATAATAATGTATGTCTTTAAATAATTACAGTTATAGTGTTTATGATTTGGACATTTTGACAGTCTTAAAATCTTACACAATTTACAAAAAGTAAGACAAATCAATAAAAAATTCAAATTAAAGTTTTTTACATTTTTAAATTAACTGTTTCTTTCCAGTAGTTGTTATTTTAAACAAATATTTAAATTGCATTAATTTTAGCAATAGTCTGATAAAATATCAGCAGCACCTATGTATTGTTTAATGCTAATGTACTGATTAATTTTTCAAAGAAATGTTTCTTAATAAAAATTTTTTATAATAATGATTTAATGCAATCTAATATTTTCATAGGCTTTCAATTATTATACCAATAACATTAGTATTAAGTTACATTTTAAAAGTGTTTATGTGCTTACTTGAAATACTGATTATTTTGCTGCCAGTTTTTCATTTGCCTGAGTAGTTTCCTATTCAGATAATCTATATGTACATCCAGTAGCAGTTTTCAGATTAACTTTTGTTAGTACTTCCTGTCGAGGTAATATTAGAATATCATTGTGTCTGAAAAAACATAAGGAGATGGACCTTGAAGGTGAAGAAAACTTACTTCCACTTCTTCTGTCGATTCATTTGTAGATAATACACAAGTTAACCACCAAGCACCATTATAAATGCACGTAACAAAACCTTTTATACAAGAAATTTCAGGAAAACCAACTTATGTTTCATGCAAAACTTTATGCTGTTCATATTCTTCATTTTCAGAAATAATTTTTGTTTTAAGATATCCTTTCCTGACTGGAAAAAGGCATGCAACTTTTGAGTACCTGGGATCGCCATCGCTTTTGCTAAATGAGGTGCTAATTACTTTTCTTCTTTCTGATATTCTTTACTTGAAAAAAATATGAAATTCATATTTTAATATTTTACTGAGCCCAATCATAAAGCTGAGTGACTGTTGTTATTTGATCTTGGTATGGGTGTTGTAAAATTGATCTGATGCGGCAAAGAAGTGCCAAATTCTGCCTTGGCACTCAAGTCATCCATGTGATACGTTAAATTCACAAAATCTTTACGATTTTTATATTATGCTGTTGAGCCACCTAAGAAGCACATTAGTTTATTCACAATATTATACTTTTTTTAAAAATTGAATTAGTTTTTTTTTAAAAAGGTGAACTGATATTGTGTCATGCTTATGGCAGTTCCACATAACAACTAAATTATCATTTAAAGTATCTGCAAATTCTTAGCTTTTAAAATAAATAGTGAAAGGATGAATTGTAGCCTGTCGATTGTTCCAGTGAAACCCTTGGGCTTCATCTTCTAGCACAAATGAATAATTTTCAGCAAAGTCTGCGATACAGATTCTGGGTTCAATTACAGTTTTTAAATCTTTTAAGAAGTTTAACTGCTGAGAAGCAATGAATGAATAGCAAATGAGAATTGATAATTTTTCAATAAATGTCTCTACAAAATCTTTTGTGTTCTCCACTGTTTCTAAACTTAATGATCAGTTGATATCCATTGCTTAAAAGTTATTTTGTCCACACAATTTTCAACAAATATTGAATCTAAAATGTTTTTAAAATTGTCAGAATCTGCATAATTCTTAAATTCAAAAACATAAATTTTGAGAGGTGGAATACAAATAATTTGTGCCATACAGTGTTTATAAGTTAAATGATTGCTGCAATCGTTTGTTAAATAATTTAACTTACAATCTTTAAACATTAATTTCATGTTTTGATGGATAACACACACATACGCTATGACTTCCACTGCCACCTGCTAAAACACAATTTTTAGGACGTAAAGCAGCAAAGGTAGAAAACCCAATTTTAATACCTGTGAGTTTCTTTAAACTGTTGATGTATCTTTCAGATTAGCCCGTACTATTCTTTTTTGAACTTGAATGTTTCCACAAGGTGATTTGATTGGGATACAATCTTTTTTGCCAGGCATTACATGACTTACATCATCTGATTTATAAAATGCCTGAATACATCCAACTATGTTTGGATCAAGACACTTTTCAGGTTTAGGGTTTGATGATGACAGAACTTGTTCTTTATCTAGCTGTTTTGTTTGTTGTATCATGTAATTGTTAGTTCCGAAAATTCATCTTACTTTTTTTTGATGCTCCAACTTTGTAGAAAAAGAATAAGAATTGTTATTTTAAGACTTCTGTCCATTGTACAGTTAAACTTTTCTTTCAACTGTACCAAGATTTTGCTATCAAGTTCAACTTGATATGAAGTCTCAGAGTTTTTACTAGCTATATTGAATATTTTTTCCTATCATTGATGACTCAATTTTTGCAATATTTTTGGAAGGATACATTTTCTCTTGTAATCTTTTAGATTTTACAGCTGATTCCCCAATACTCACTAGACTCTTAATGAGCCTGTCTAATGCATACCTCATTTCACCATAAATGGCTTCACCATCATCTGCTTCTTATTCTGAAGCTTTATTACTAATTGAGTCAAGTTTTTTCTGAAACTTATCACAAATCTCCCAATCACTTTCCAAACTTGAAATTATTTGTTATCCATGGTACACTTTTCTTAAATTCTTTCATTATTATGACCTACTTCTTGAAATGGATTACATTTATTATTGTAAAAAGTTGCCACACTTCAAAATATTGGTTTGCTTGGCATTTCTCCTGCCACCACCCCATTTAGTCGCTCATAAGCGCAACACCGAATTTCTGTGTCATTTCCCTTAAGTAAACTACTGATGTCGGATGAACAAAGCAACTGCATCATGAAATTCCCATATAGTCCAACAATGCAGCTCTTGCCACATTGATTCACCGCTTGTGAGTGGCCAGATTTCCTCTTGACCTCTAAGGGGGGCCCAGTCTCTGGACCTCCCAGCAGATGCACAGCTCATCAGCTGTCAGGTGGAACTGAAACAGATATTGGTTCAAATTAAGATGATTGGTGAGCACCTGGGCATCCATTGCCCTTAAAAACAAACTCAAGGCATACCATCCCCCCAGATCCTGTATAAACTTTACAGGGATCTTTCCTTAGTTGTGGTGTCCCATTCCAGCTGCCATGCTTCCATCATGAGGCTCTGCAGCCTGTTTCGCAGGTGGGAAATTGGCAACTGAATGAAATTTAAATTTAGTGCATTGTGATCATCGTTCCGCTACAGTACTGGCGTGGCCCACATAGCTTGGCCTCCCGGCCTATTTGCAATCTCCACATGGCTGCCCAAACTTTCACCACTAAATTAATTGGGAAACCATTCCCAATACAGTGGTAGCCTCGTGGAGGTTGTTTTAAGTATAACAATGCATACAATTAAGGCTCTGCGCTGGGCACTCCTTAAATTTTGAAGAAGTACTCTATTCATATTCAACCTATGCGCTCAAATGGGCACCAGACACAAGGTCATGCTTTCGACAACACCTCGGTACACCATTTACAATTGACGGCCAGACAACCCATAGTCCTTCTGAGCATCATCCTAAGTAAGGATCAATTTTTCAGTCCTATTTGAGAAACCACTCGGTCAATATCTATGGGACCACAGCCTGCACACCAAGGAAGAGCGTAGCCCCCGCCCTAACGCCAACCTCTGCTTCACCCTCCAAAGCTTCTGGAAACAAGAGTATCCAGGAATGCCTGGCGAGTCGCTGCAGATGTTAATGCGTGGTCACAACCGCTAAACCCACATCAAACACTGGACAGCATGTGCAATGGCTTTGGCTGGTAACATGATTTTGCAAGCTGCTTGGGGCTATGCTGCAACTCGCACATGAAGTCTTGCCATAACTTGAGTCTGGCTTCCTTGATGGCATGAACATACTCGTTACGGGTGATCCGCAGATGCTCATTGTGCTCATCATCAACGATAATCCCCATTAGGGTGCAACACTGGTATATTCTCCTAGCAGACCTAACTCTTGCGTGTGGCATGCTAAGGTCAGAGGACCACCACTTTTTCCCGGGTTTCCCCCTGCGTTTAACAGATGGCTCCCCGGAAGCAGCGGCCATGACAACTCCAGGGACTCCCTGATCAGTGGATTCACCACTACCTAAGGGTCCGTCCATTGGCTGAGGCTGCCGTAGAACCCTATCGCAGCATCTTGTTGGTCTGGCCAAATTTTTCAGCCATCAATTCCACTTACTCTCTGTGCTTCATGCCCCATTCCAACCCTGCAAGGCAACTGCGCACTCGCACTGCAGCCTGTGCTGATCAAGACTTTTAGGTTATAGCGACCCTAATCTGGAGCTCTTAGACCACCTCCATAAACGATCTCATAGGTTATAAGCCTATGATTGCTCACACTGGCCTCGGGCCAGACAGTTCAACTACCTGTGCTTCCCAGCAAGTCGCCCGTCACCAAAGTGACATTGATGTAACATTCTCCCAGTTTGGAAGAGAAAGTTGGCGGTTGTTCTGCATCATTAATCAAGTAGAGGTTCCTGGTTTCCACCAACTGTTCGAGACCAGTGCTTCTGGGGTCAGTGAGTGGTGATCCCCAGGCAGAAGACTTTGAGTTCGCATCCAGAATCCTGCCCAACTTTTCCAGCAAGTCTTCGATATTCCAACCAAGCTGGAAGTATCCAGACACTAGTACGACATTGAGCGTACCCCTCGTGACTCACACAATGGTGAATTGCTCATCCGACCATTCGAGCATCCAAGAAGACAACCAATGAATCAAGCCAACCACGACCCGTGGAAGCCAACCACGTGAGGCTCCTGGACCAAGAGGACCTTGAGGTTGTACTCCTCAAGGAGCCTCATGGCTTCACTGGTGGCCGCCCGGGCAAGATGTATACTCAACTGTCCCAGGCGCAAGTGTTCAACATAGGGGAGTCTGTCCCCAAAGGCTTCCCCCAATTCAGGCAGTTCCATAAGCTGTGTTTTTTACAGCTCACTCGTGCAATACCATATGCCCTGCACTGTCTACCACTGTACCACAGACCTGGTACCCAGCATCGCTGCCTTTCACGAAGGTACAGGTGGTGCACTTGTCATGGCAATTGGCTGCCATGTGCCCTGGAAGAGCATAGTGACCACATATCTCCCACTGCACTCTGCAGCAAAGAGAGATGTGGCTCACACTTGTAGAATCAGCCAACCTCTATATGGTCGATGACCCTACATGAGGTCCATCTGAAAAATATATGTCCACTGGCCACCAAGACCTGCCAGATCTTTGGTGAGGTCTCCAACACCCAGTGACTCTTTGGGGCTTCCTTCCTCCCGAGCTACCTGACCACCTTGGTTTCCTGAAAGAAATCCTTAACAGACATATCCAGTGTAGGATTTTGCCCGTGCATGGCCCTGAGGATTTTGGGCTCCTCCACCTTTGTCATATCATATACCAATATCTGCAGCCTCTGCTCGTCCGTTCCTTGTCAGAATGTCGACCTCCAGCAGCTGTTTCACCTGTCACTCATTTATTACTTCCAAGATGACATTATGGTCCCTGTACAATTATGGTCCTTGTTTTAGTGACCCAGGACACTTGGATCTTTTCCCTCCACGGTTCCAGGACCTTCTTCAGTGTTAGCTCTGTCACTAATGACAAAGCCCCCGGACCAGGTTTTAGCGGAACCACCTTAACGGTAGCGTGCATAATTTTAGCCACTGGCGGCCTGAACTGGCAACGGTGAACTAATCCACTTAAGCGAATGTGCGGCAGTTACTGCAGCGAAGGAGACATGCTTTTAACTTTCTCCTCTACCTGTTTAATAGACTTGTGGAGCTCAACCAGAGCCTCACCTGTCACTGGCTTGAAGCCCTTGACTCCCTCCACAACCTTGTCTACCTTGTCGGACAGTCGTGAAACAATACAGTCCAAGGCAAGATTAGCACCTTGGAGTCCCTCATATTTTAATGACAGATCCGAGACCAATACTTACTTCAAATGATACCTTACTTTAGAAAAAACTGTAAGTAACTACACCAACACTTTTTTCCTGTTTAGCCTCTGGAATTACCATTCAAGTATTACTTCAGAGGATAAATGAGGATGACATGTATAAGTGTAAATGAAGTGTAGTCTTGTACAGTCTCAGTTCGGTCATTCCTGAGATGTGTGGTTAATTAAAACCCAACCATCAAAGAACACCAGTATCCACTATCTAGTATTCAAATCTGTATAAACGTAACTGCCTTTTCTAGGACTTGAATGCTGGAAATCTCGACTTCCAAATCAGGTGATTTGGGAAGACGCGTTCACCATTAGACCAACCCGGTGGGTTAACTACACCAACACTTAGCAATCAATAAACGAACACTGAATATTTTGACTTCAGGACAGGCATATTTATACAGTGCTCATGTTTTCTTACATCATGTTATTCCACACATAAATTATTTAAATAAATCAAATATTTTAGGCCATATTTAATATTGTTTACACTAAAACAATAGTCATAGAATATTACTAAACTGATGATATAGTAAGCTTCAATACATTTTGTCTTTCAATTTGTATTAATTACACTGAGTCATCGCATTACAGCATCATTGGTCATTTGATCGAGTTGAGATTTACTAATTCTTATTACTAGACAAAAAAAATGAGCAACATCTTACCTCACTATGTTTAGTTTAGTTTTTCAAGACATTTTATTTGATTTTGCATGTTCAGCCAACAAAAATTTAGGTATTTACCACCTCAAAACCCCACAAAAAAGATTTTTTGTTAAAACATTGATACACATTTTATTTTTTTCACTTGATCCCAATGCAGTTTCAGTTTCAAATTTGCACAGCTATTTTATAATATAACGATGAATAAAATATATTTTTCATAAAAAACTTGAAGACCTGTTTTTTCTGAAATTCAAGGTAAAAATCAGAGGTGGTGGGTGACCTTGAAATAAAACTTTTTGTAAACATAGGCTTGTTGTATATTGCATGAAAGAGCATCTAATAAGCTTTAAAATAAGTCCAAGTTTATCATTCTACTTTAATAAATAATAACGTTATGTTAACCAAACACTATTGCCACAAATCAAAATTTTCCATTTTCCAGCAAATTTGAAGGGCACTAAAAACGAAACAATTAATGCTAGAGATCTGAAATTCAGTATTTTCTCATACCTTTGTTTGGTATGAATCAACAGCTAATTCATACTAAATTTCATGAAAATCCCAGTCAGTTGGATTGTGAATGGCTATCTACCTTGATGTGGATGGAATGACCCTAGTATCTTATCGGGTATATGAGTCTCTCTTATTCTCATGTTTAGATCACAGAGTCTAATACTATTAATTAATCTGAGCAACTTTTTCTAATTTTTACTACAAACAAAATTCATACCATCCTTTAACAGAGTAAGATGCAATCAAAACATGCTGAAGACAGATCCATTCAATAACATATCAATAAATATGTCTATTATAAATATTACAGCTTTATGTGAAGTAAACAAATCTCTCAAAAGTGGGTTAAGAGAAAAAAATACCTGTTTTTAATGTGCTGGAAGATAGATGGAAATATATGGATAAGAGCAGTGAGATATGGTTGCGAAGGCAAGTACATTTCAGCAGCTGCTTCAAGTCGGCTTTCAAGAGCGATTCTAAGCCATACTCGCCATGCTACATCCCACATATCATCATTACTTTTATCAGATTCATTATAGTATAACATTTCTTGAAATGAACGAAGTGCAGCCAAAGATACCTAAAAAAAAAAAATTCTGTTAAAATATTTTATAGTTTTATACATTTATGCAAAGTTAAATGCTCAAATTCAAATTAGAATGACTAGCAAGCGTAGCAAAAAAAAAGGACAAGGTCTGCTTAATGCTGGAAGCATTCCTATTGATTACGTGAACGTACATCTTTTGAAATAGTTAAAAATTTAATTACTTTGAGTATATACTCACATAAATAAATACATGCCTGTGTGCACAAGCATGCTCATGTACACATACACATACACGCACGGAATCTAATTATGCTGAACATGAATTATCAATTTTTACATATGATTGTAATGGATTGCCTGGAATTATTTTTATAATTGATCATGAATGTATAGATTTAAAAAGCTTTGTTTGCATTAAACTATTAATACAACAATATGTTCTAGGTTATTCTTCTTAATTATTAATTATCCTTTGTTATATAAAAGTTGTATAACTGTTTACATACTTGTCTACAATAAAATTTAATAGAGAAGCTAATTTATAAGACATAAACAACATTAAAAATATGTTGAAAACAAAATATAATCAATTAGAATAAAAATTAAATAATATATAATAAGATGCAATACGATGATAATAATATATATCATCTTAATTGATTTTAATCAATTACAAAGTTAATTTCTATATTACAAATTTCTGAAATTCATGTACTATTCATACAGATGTTTAAATACATTTAAAATGCGGAAAGGTGCAGCTAGATTTGTAGGTACATACAATAAACTATAATCTATACAATAAATTATAATCTATAATATAGTGCAAAAGTTATAGCATTTATAATTATTGTTTAAAAAAGCAAATAAAAGTATTTTTTTTAACGAAAATAACTGTTAGGTAAATAACACTTTTTTGGATTATTATAAAGAAGTTAACAAGGGTTGACTAAAATATATATATATATATATATATATATATATATATCAATATTTTTTCCTAAAATTGAACACAAATCTATATCTAGGCGATGAAAAGTTTTCCACTCCAGAACTTAAAAATTATTTTTCAAAGACATTTATGTTTTAACATGTTTGGAAATACATAGGTGTATCATGAAATTCTCCCCAGACTTTCATAATCTATTCTACTCATGAAAGTAATGGAATGAGTTCATAAAAAAACATATGTCCTAAAATGCTTCATTTGCAAGTTACGACTAGTGAAAGATTTTGCTCAAATTTCAGGTAACCCAGTGAAATGAGGTCATACTGAAATTTTCAGGATGTAATTAAGAGGCAGACTTAGTGATTTCTTATAGTTTCATACCTGAAGAAATGAATAAAATAGGTCCCAGAACCATATCTGCGGTAGTTTTTGAGAAATCTGGGGTGAAAACCAATAACTGGAGTAAAATACCCTGCTTTTTGTGTTTGACTTATAACTTAGTTAAATGAGTAATAAACACATAAAACCTTTAAGCTAAGCTTGTAGAGAATTTAATTCTTAAGTAAACTGTGTAAGATAAGTTGAAAAAACAAAGAAAACGGTGTAAGATAGGTTGAAAAAACAAAGAAAAGTTAGAAAAATTTGAATTTTATTTAGAAACATAATATTACTACATTTGTCAGAAAAGTACTTATTTAATGTAAACAAAAATCAAATTCTTTTTAGGTGATGTGAAAAATTTGTAAAAACAAAATTTACTGTAATAATTTATTTTTAAAGCTGTATACAATTGTAAAATAAATATATTGTATAAATATACAATATAATATATATATATATATATATATATATATATGTATGTTGTATATATTTATACAACATATTATATTATATACATATATGTATAATATATATAATATATTGTATTTTACAAATTGTAAAATAAAAATTACTTGGATAATCTTTTTATTAATGACAAAAATACAATAAATTATTTGAAAAATTATAATTTCAAAGTTGGCACTAAAATAACAACAGCTGATCAAAAATGCACAATACTGTATTATTGTTTAAATCATTCAGTTCAGTACAATTAAGTATATAAGGTACTGTGGACTATGCAGTGAATTTTAGTTTGAACGTGATCAGTTTGCCATTGACATGATGCTGTACTTTTTACAACAGAGGAATATGCTGATATGTTATTCACTTTCGGTGTGTTTAATGATAATCCTATAGCTGATGCAGTACAATGTGAAATATGTTTTCTGGACCGTAGGATTCAAAAACTATTAGGATGATTTTTTGCAATCTTCAGGAAACAGGTTCACAACCTAGTATTTGTACCAGCTACAAATGATCTGTCTAACTTGTCAGTGTTATTGATGAAATTATTATACGAGGTGCGACAATAAAGTAATGAGACTGATGTGAAAAAAAATGTTGCTTACCGTTTTAGTCATGTTTAGTGTTGTCTCCTTCAAAGTAGTTCCCCTCTGATTGCACACACTTATTCCAGCGCTTCTGCCATTGGTGGTAACTTTTCTGGAACTCATTTTCTGTAATATCCTCCAAGACCCTAGTCACAGCTTTTTGGACATCTTGTGTTGTTTGAAAATGGTGTCCCTTGACCGCTATTTTGACTCTTGGAAATAAAAAAAAGTAGCACGGAGCGATATCTGGTGAATAAGGTGGCTGTGGTAGTACTGAAATTTGTTTTGAGGTTAAAAATTGCTGTACTGACAGAGCAGTATGGGAAGGCGCATTATCGTGATGCAGAATCCAATTATCAGCAATGTTGGCACGGACACGAAGAACTCGTTTCCGAAGTCTTTCTAAAATTTCTTTGTAGAAATATCGGTTAACTGTTTGTCCAGGAGGCACCCACTCTTTATGAACATTTCCCTTGGAATCGATGAAGCACACAAGCATGCATTTCACTTTTGATTTTGACATACGAGCTTTTTTTGGTCTAGGTGATCCCTTTGAGCACCGATGCGAACTTTGGCGTTTTGTCTCTGGATCATATTGAAAAAAAACCAACCTTCATCACCAGTGATAACACGGCTCAACAAATCTGGGTTGATTTCCGTTTGCTCTAACAGATCGACTGCCACATTTTTCTGCGTTTCTCGCTGTTGTGTGAGATTTTTGGGGACCATTTTTGCACAAATCTTTCTCGTACCAAGATCTTCAGTTAATATTAGACGAACCATTTCTCGATCGATGTTGAGTTCTTCTGCAATCATTTTCACGGATAATCTTCGATCAGATTGTACGATTTCACTCACCCTGGTCAAGTTGACATCTGTCCGCGAGGTTGATGGTCGTCCACTGCGGTCTTCATCTTCAACATTCGTCCTGCCTTCACTAAAAATTTTATGCCACCGAAAAACTTGAGCTCTTGATATAACCTCCTCTCCAAAAGCCTTCTGAAGCTTACCATAAGTTGTCGTCGTGTTTTCACCCGATTTAACGCAAAAAGAAATGGCATACCGTTGCGCAATATTTTGCGGTTTCATTTCTGTGATGAGAGACACAAACACCTGTTCACTTATTACAGCACAACTCACGACCGAGCAGTTGCATCAATGTGCCGCTTCGACTAGAAGTAGCTTATAGACCGAGGTCAAAGATGGTGTGCCTACGCAAGCTGCAGGGTTGCCACATCTTGCAAAGAAAAATCAGTCTCATTACTTTATTGTCGCACCTCGTATATGCAGTTCAGCAAAGTCTAGGCATCAGTATCCAGCTCAGGCACCTTTACGGGTTGGAGTGGCTGACAACAGATAATACTGGTGAATATATGCTAAGAGGATGAGCTCAGTGGAAGGAAGTGTCAAAGTTAACCGCTGACATACTAAAGACCAAGGAAGATGAAGCTAGAAACTGGGGTGAAGATTAACACCAAATACAGATGAAAAAGAGAAAGGAGCAAGGGAGGTTGGAACATGGAACAACCGTCCATGGAGTTGTCGTTCATCTGGGCTTGCCTGGATGGGTGGTGGCAATGAAGCGGACTCCTGACCGCTTGAGCAGAAAAGATGAGAACCCGACTACTGGTTGGGGCGGCTGGGAACTGCATAGCCAGACTTGGTGCGGGTCCTCCTTGGTGGTTAAAGACAGACACACACAGAGCTGAATAAGTGCTTAAATGCTAATCTGGTTCTGGATGGGGGATATGGTGAGATAGGAGTTTTAGTTGGTAGGGTGCAGGAACACATAGGATCTTAATAAATTCTAGCTCAACCCAAGCGAGTCGAATTTATGGGGGGTACGTAAATGGTATTTCTCCAACTCATCGAAACAAAAAAAAAAGAAAAAAGGCGTTAGTACACAATATCTTTCTAAGTGGATCAGAGTAATGCATTAGATGGTTTGGAGGACACTTAAACAAAACAAGTTTTATCCTTATCATAGACAGCCAGTTCAACATCTAAACCCAGGAGACGGTCCGCTTTAATTTTAGTTCTGCAACTGGTGGAATACAAAATCAACAACTCTACACATATGTTTTGTTTACTGATGAGGCAAATTTCACTTGAGATGATGTCAACAACTTACGCAATGAGCATATACAGCTAGAAGTAAATCCTAATGAAATGGTAGATGGTAATTTTCAACACTGATTTAGCACAATGTATGGTGCAGCTTTCTTCATAACCAACTGTTTAGACCATTCATATTACCTGGCTGCTGAAATGCTGAGGTCTGCTTGCACTTTCTTCAAGAAGAATTGCCACAGCTGTATGAAGATGTTCCTGTAGCGCTGAGACACAAAGTATACTTCCTGCATGATGGCACACCTCTCCACTTCTTTTGTGCCATTTCACTCACTTTTTTTAGTTATGGAGGTCCACATTCCTGGCCACCAAGATCACCTGAACTAACATATTTAGATTTTTTCATCTGGAGATGTATGAAAAATGTTCATAAAACAAAAATTCATTCTCGTTAGGAATTAATTGTCCACATAATGGATGAGACTGAGCAACTTAAGGGCAGTCCTAAAGAATTAAAATGAGAAAAAAAAGCAATACAGAAGTGTGCCAAGAAACATGTTGAAAATGGCAGGCTCATTTTTGAACATTTATTATAAACTGGTACGTATTATGCACTTTGGTCTAATGGACTGTATCTAAATAAAATACAAATTTTTCTAACTTATCTTTGTTTTTTCAACTTATCTTACACCATTTTCTTCTGAATTAAATTCTCTACAAGTTTTGTTTAAAAGTTTGATGTATTTATTACCCATTTAACAAAGTTATTGTATATCATGGATAAAAAACACGGTTTTTTACTCCAATTTATTGGTTTTCTCAAAAACTACTGCAGATATGATTCTGGAACATATTTTATTCGATTTTTCAGATAAAAAAACTACTAATTCTACACTTAAATTATGTTCTAAAAATTTAAGTACGACCTCATCTCACTAGTGTAGCTTAAATGAACAAAATTTTCATAAGTTGTAACTTGCAAATGAAGCATGTTAGGTCATATGTTTATAAGAAATTTTGCCATTACTTTTACAAGTAGGATAGGCTATGAAAGTCCTGGGAAAACTTCATGATATAACCCTGTAAAGTGTTATAAGACTTCTTCATACTTTTCTCCTTAAAGTGATCTACTTATTATCACACTTGAAAGTTATCATACATGGGTTCCAGAGTACACTGTTCTCTAGCACCATTTTGTTTAAAAGTGAAAGAGATTATTTAGTAAGAAATAGCTTATCGATTAAAATAATTTCTTCCATTATGCTTACCTCATTATTTTTACTAAGAGCAGCATTTTCAACAAACTCAAGTAGTAATGTCCACGCTCTTGGAAAGTCACCAAGAGTTTGAAGAAGCTGTCTTTTATTATTGAACACTTTGGCAACTCCAGATAGTGTCAACACCTGAAACAAATAGTCCATAATATAACACACAAGTCACTTACATACAAATTTAATGGGGCTTGGATAAGGACAGGCTGCAGTGCAAGTGTGCAGCTGTCTTGGGGGGGTTGGAATGGCACATGGAGCACAAGGAGGAGGTGGAATTGATGCTGAACAATTCAGCCGGGCCACCAAGACTGGCTGCAATAGGATCCTATGGCAGCTTCGGCCAATGGACGGACCCTTAGGTAGTGACCAGTCTGCTGATCGGAGAGTGCCTGAAGCCATCATGACCACTGCTTCTGGAGAGCCGTCTGTTAAACGCAGGCGAAAACCTGGGAAAAAGTGGTGGTCCTCTGACCTTAGCATTGCTGCGCACAAGAGCTAAGTCTGCTAGAAAATAACAGCATTGCCCCCTAATGGGGATTATTGTTGATGATGCGCTGAGGGTCTCGGATCTACTGGCACGCCTGTAATGAGTACGTTCATGCCATCAAGGAAGCCAAACTCAAGTTTTGGCACGACTCCATGCGTGAGTTGCGGCACAATCCCTGGCAGCTCGCGAAGTCATGTTACCAGCCAAAGCCATTGCACATGCTGTCCAGTGTTCAATGCGAGTTTGGTGGTCATGACCACACTTTAACATCTGTGGCGACTTACCAGGTGTTGCTGGATACTCTGTTTCCAGATGCTCTGGAGGGTGAAGCAGAAGTCGGCGTTGGGTCGGGTGAGACACCATTCCCTGGCATACAGGCTGTGGAACTGTAGATATAGACCGAGTGGTTTCTCGAATGGCACTGAGAAAGGCACCAGGGATTAACCAACTTGAACCGGATATTTTCAATCATCTGCTGCCTGTTATAAAAGAGCCGCTTGGCAGACTGTTTTCAGGGTGCCTAAACTGGGGTTGCTTTCCAACTTGTTGGAAGGAGGCTTTGGTGAGGGTGCTCTTAAAATCAGGAAAGGATCCGAGTGAGGTCAGCAGTTATCAACCCATCAGCCTCTTGCTGGTAATCGGCAAGTAGCTTGAAAAGCTGGTTGTGGAACGGCTCTGGGAAAGCATCGATATTAACTCATTTCTAATTCGAGGCCAGCATGGCTTCATGAAAGGGTTGGCTCCAAGAATTGCATCTTAAATGCTCTTGCCAAGCCAAGGTGGAAAGGACTGACTTATTTCTTTCCGAGGTAGAAATTGCCAAAACATACTTACACTGACAATTTTTATTGACACAGAGGCAGAATTTCCTTCCTTACAGTGTGGAGTTCTGTCCTCTATGAGTTGGAACGTCGTAATGTTCCTGTAGCCCTGCAGGCCATAGTACGTGACCACTTGTCAGATTGCACAGCTCTATTTAAGGATGTGCACCTAGTTGTGAAAAAATTTGGGGAAGCCCGCAGGGCTCTGTTCTTGGTCCCTTGCTGTGGAACCTGGTATTTGACGGATTTTTGGGCTGGATGGGGTCATGGCCCAGGCTTTCGCCAATGACTGCCTCCTGTTAATTCATGGTAATTCACGACCGCAGCTAAAAGAACGAGTGCAGGCGGCTTTGTCAACCGCACAGGGCTGGATGGACATTCAAAATTAAAGGATTTCTGTGCTCAAGACGAAGTTTATGTTTCTCAAGGGTGCAGATAAATTATCATAGTTGTAACCCCCGTATTAAGTATAAAGGCTGTGTAATCAGCTGAGTTAGAGTTCATAAGTACCTAGGTGTTTTGTTTGATGAGAAGTTGCTGTTTAGCAATCACATTAGGCAAGTAGCGGCAGACGCCGTCTCTGTGATTCACAAGCTTAGGAGGATTGCTCAAAAGGATTAAGGACTGTCAGGTCATCATTTGTACATGGTGTACTGAGGTGTCTGAAAGTATGACCTCTTCTGTGGCGTCCATTTGGGCACATAGGTTGGAAAGAAATCGAGCACTTTAGGCCGGTTGATGCCTCAACCGGCATCAATAGTTTACCTAACGGAAAAGACTCCTCCCGCGCTGCTGTAGGAAGCTAACCTAGAGATATGGTTGGCTACCAGCCAGATTAAGGCTCCAAGCACTTTAATGGTGGACAGGTACTTGCTGGCATTCAGCGGCCTAGGTGTGGCAGCGAATTGCTGTCTTTGACAAGTTAAATTAATTATCTTGTCATATATGTTTTAGTAGTTGACGGGATGTGCCTACCCATTTTAGTGATATATGACACGTGGGCGGTGGGACACACAAGCGAGTGATGAATGGTACTATACTTATTCCGCTCACACGTTTAGGTTAGCTCTACAAGCTAGTTAGGACACTGGTCGCTAAGCTGTTTTGCAGCTCAGTAGCCATTTGTAGCACAGACATTTGGTCTTATGCTTTAGGGCGACCAAATGGGGTGGCAGTGGGAGAAATGTCAAGCAAACCAATTTGGCTTATAAAAAAAAAAAAAAAAAAAAAAAAAAAAAAAACTTTTAATAAAGGATACATATGAAAGGGAAAGTTCTGTCGGACTTCAAAAAGAGTGTTATAGTCATGATACCAAAGAAAGCAGGAGCAGATAAATGTGAAGAATACAGAACAATTAGTTTAACTAGTCATGCATCAAAAATCTTAACTAGAATTCTATACCAGAAAATTAAAAAATAACATTCTACGAGTCGGAGCGTGGAATGTTAGAAGCTTAAAAAAGGTTGGTAGGCTAGAAAATTTAAAAAGGGAAATGGATAGGGTGAATGGGATATAGTAGGAATTAGTGAGGTTCGGTGGGAAGAGGAAGGCGACTTTTGGTCAGGTGATTTTAGAGTAATTAACTCAGCGTCAAATAATGGGCAGGCAGGAGTAGGTTTCGTGATGAACAAGAAGATAGGGAGGAGAGTGGAGTATTTCAAAACGCATAGCGATAGAATCATTGTAATAAGGATAAAATCAAAACCTAAACCGACAACGATTGTTAACGTTTATATGCCTACAAGCGCCCATGATGATGATGAGGTAGAGTGTGTATACGAAGAGATTGATGAAGCAATTAAACACGTAAAAGGAGATGAAAATTTAATAATAGTTGGAGACTGGAATGCAAGCATTGGAAAAGGCAAGGAAGGAAATATAGTGGGTGAATACGGGCTGGGCAGAAGGAATGAAAGAGGGGACCGACTTATAGAGTTTTGCACGAAGTATAATTTAGTAATTGCCAACACCCAATTTAAAAATCATAATAGAAGAATATACACTTGGAAAAAGCCAGGCGATACTGCAAGGTAACAGATAGATTATATCATGGTTAAGCAAAGATTTAGAAATCAACTCGTTGACTGCAAAACTTACCCTGGAGCAGACATTGATAGCGACCATAATTTGGTGATAATGAAATGTAGATTGGGGTTTAAAAACCTGAAGAAAAGGTGTCAGATGAATCGGTGGAATTTAGAGAAGCTTGAGGAAGAGGAGGTAAAGAAGATTTTTGAGGAGGACATCGCAAGAGGTCTGAGTAAAAAAGATAAGGTAGAAAATGTAGAAGAAGAATGGGAGAATGTTAAAAAGGAAATTCTTAAATCAGCAGAAGCGAACTTAGGCGGAATAAAGAGAACTGGTAGAAAACCTTGGGTTTCAGACGATATATTGCAGCTGATGGATGAACGTAGAAAATATAAGAATGCTAATGATGAAGAAAGTAAAAGGAACTATCGACAATTAAGAAATACTATAAACAGGAAGTGCAAACTAGCGAAAGAAGAATGGATTAAAGAAAAGTGTTCAGAAGTGGAAAGAGAAATGAACATTGGTAAAATAGACGGAGCATACAGGAAAGTTAAGGAAAATTTTGGGGTACATAAATTAAAATCTAATAATGTGTTAAACAAAGATGGTACACCAATATATAATACGAAAGGTAAAGTCGATAGATGGGTGGAATATATTGAAGAGTTATACGGAGGAAATGAATTAGAAAATGGTTTTATAGAGGAAGAAGAGGAAGTTGAGGAGGATGAAATGGGAGAAACAATACTGAGATCTGAATTTAAGAGAGCATTAAAAGATTTAAATGGCAGAAAGTCTCCTGGAATAGACGGAATACCTGTAGAGTTACTGCGCAGTGCAGGTGAGGAAGCGATTGATAGATTATACAAACTGGTGTGTAATATTTATGAAAAAGGGGAATTTCCGTCAGACTTCAAAAAAAGTGTTATAGTTATGATACCAAAGAAAGCAGGGGCAGATAAATGTGAAGAATATAGAACAATTAGTTTAACTAGTCATGCATCAAAAATCTTAACTAGAATTTTATACAGAAGAATTGAGAGGAGAGTGGAAGAAGTGTTAGGAGAAGACCAATTTGGTTTCAGGAAAAGTATAGGGACAAGGGAAGCAATTTTAGGCCTCAGATTAATAGTAGAAGGAAGATTAAAGAAAAACAAACCAACATACTTGGCGTTTATAGACCTAGAAAAGGCTTTCGATAACGTACATTGGAATAAAATGTTCAGCATTTTAAAAAAATTAGGGTTCAAATACAGAGATAGAAGAACAATTGCTAACATGTACAGGAACCAAACAGCAACAATAACAATTGAAGAACATAAGAAAGAAGCCCTAATAAGAAAGGGAGTCCGACAAGGATGTTCCCTATCTCCGTTACTTTTTAATCTTTACATGGATCTAGCAGTTAATGATGTTAAAGAACAATTTAGATTCGGAGTAACAGTACAAGGTGAAAAGATAAAGATGCTACGATTTGTTGATGATATAGTAATTCTAGCCGAGAATAAAAAGGATTTAGAAGAAACAATGAACGGCATAGATGAAGTCCTACGCAAAAACTATCGCATGAAAATAAACAAGAAGAAAACAAAAGTAATGAAATGTAGTAGAAATAACAAAGATGGACCACTGAATGTGAAAATAGGAGGAGAAACGATTATGGAGGTAGAAGAATTTTGTTATTTGGGAAGTAGAATTACTAAAGATGGACGAAGCAGGAGCGATATAAAATGCCAAATAGCACAGGCGAAACGAGCCTTCAGGAAGAAATATAATTTGTTTACATCAAAAATTAATTTAAATGTCAGGAAAAGATTTTTGAAAGTGTATGTTTGGAGTGTCGCTTTATATGGAAGTGAAACTTGGACGATCGGAGTATCTGAGAAGAAAAGATTAGAAGCTTTAGAAATGCGGTGCTGTAGGAGAATGTTAAAAGTCAGACGGGTGGATAAAGTGACAAATGAAGAGGTATTGCGGCAAATAGATGAAGAAAGAAGCGTTTGGAAAATATAGTTAAAAGAAGAGACAGACTTATAGGCCACATACTAAAGCATCCTGGAATAGTCGCTTTAATATTGGAAGGACAGGTAGAAGGAAAAAATTGTGCAGGCAAGCCACGTTTGGAATATGTAAAACAAATTGTTAGGGATGTTGGATGTATACTGAAATGAAACGACTAGCACTAGATAGGTAATCTTGGAGAGCTGCATCAAACCAGTCAAATGACTGAAGACAAAAAAAAAAAAAATTAATTTAAGATTATGCTTGTTATGTAACAATGAAAAATCAAATGTGTTATAAGCACAATGATTGTTGTTAACTGGGTTAAAGAAAAAATAAAACTGCTAACCACTTTAATTAAAAATATAAAATAATCATTACCTGTGTTTCAGCCCACTGTTTCTGCGCAGTGTTACGTGAATGGTGAATTAAAATGTTACCACCAGAATCAACTTTTTCGTTACTAGCTGAATTTGAAAGATTTCGCACTTTATCAAGTAAAGGAAACAAAACCTATAATTAGAAATAAAAATTAAATATATAAATAATATTATGTAATAGCAATATAAAATTATTTTATTTTATTTTGAATTAACTAATGTATTTAAAAAAAAATATGGCTAATAACTAGTTTTTAATTATCTAAACAAATGAGAGGAAGTATTGAACCATTGAAGTAAGGCAGGATGAGATAACATTGGCTAATTTATTTATCAAAGTACTGGAAGAAATTTCAAAAAAATTGATTGGAATACAATGAATATAAATGAAAGCTGGATAAATAAGCTGAAATTTTATGGATGATGTAATACTCTCTGGAAGGTAGGAAAATGGGAACTGCAGAAGAAAGTAGAAAAATAAGAATTATTTAGTTGCGTTATGGCAACAAGATGGTATACTCATCATTTGCTTGTGGTTAGAGTCCCAAGCTACTTTGCTTGCATTTTGGAACCAAGATGTTATATCCATCATTTGCTTAGGGTTGGATTCCCAAACTCTATATATCTTGATGGATGAGGCTGCACAAACAACACTGTTAAAGAAATCCTAGAGCTATGTGACTCTATGTACAATCTGGCATTGGCATGTGATTGCTCTATTTTCTCCATTTTTTTTCATTGGCCAGAGCAATCATATGATTGCTCTGGCCAACATCCCTGGCCCTGGATACATCTTGACGCATGAGGCTTCATGAACAACATTACCAAAGAAATCCTAGTTCTATGCGATGCTAGGTAAAATTAATCTAGAGGTTTAGACTACCCTAGATAATTTAAACATAATTTCTACTGGCATGTGATTGTCCTGGCCAATGGATACTTCTTAATGCATAAAACATCACAAACAATATTATAAGAAATCCTAGACTGGTGCAATGCTAGGTACATAGATAATCAGATTATTTATGGTGTTATGTAGTTACTTACGACTATTACATAAACTAATCTATTTATGAGCATTATGATTTATTCTATTTATTGTACAACTGATTGTAACTTTGATTCGTTATATATATCAATAAGTGAATGTAATTACAATTTATGTTTTGAGATAACTATTACATACTATTTGTGATTCATAAATGATTACAATTTGTTCTAAACATGAATTTAGACATTTCTATTATGACTTGGCAATATGCGCCTTGTAACTTTGTTGTCTTGATAATTTTATAAGTTATGTACAATTGCATGATATTATTACATTACACTTAAGGGTAATTGTAACTTGTTTGTTATTAACATAAGTTACTGTGTAGATTATTTATTTGTTATTTTCATTGGCTACACTATTTTATATGTACAATTATATTGGACCTGCAATTCAGAAACTGTTATCTTTACCATTGTTATTACTTGTAAATTTGATTATAATTTAAATGAGGAAAAAATCTTGTATGAGTTTTTGGCGGGCAGTATATGGTCAATCCCGACTTTGTTTTCTTTTTATTTCTAATATCAAGATGTTTCTTTCTACAAATGTAAACAAACTTGTTATTTTGTTACTGCCATGGTTACCATCTGTTTGTACTTAATATACTTTATTAAAATTAGTAATTCTTTACACATCAAACAACACACATCACCCTCACAATAACGCTTATACATATAAAGGTTAGTAAAGAATTTACTCATAATTTGGCTACTTGTATATTTAATTGATATCTGTGAATTAGTGCTATGGTGAAAAACAATGTACAGAAATTCCATTATTATGTATTCTATTATGTGAATCTACATTGTTTATATTTTTTAGAATTAAAAAAAAAAAACATGTAATTACAAACTGCACTGTAAGTGGTGAGATTATTATAAATAATGAAGTAGTAGCAGAAGTTAATGAATTTATACATATGGGGCAAAGGATAAATAAGGATAACCAAATTAAGGAGGTAAACATAAGAAGAGCATTGGGATGGGAAGCTTTTAATAGGTATAAATATTTATTCAAAGCATATATAGAGATATAAAAGAAGGTGTGGAATATGATGATACTGCTTGAAATATTACATGGAGTAGAAACACTGATTAAAATTGAAGCTGAGGTTAATAAAATGTGAATAGCTATAAGGAACATGAAGATAATGATGACAGGTATCACAAGATTGGATAGAAAGACTAAATAATGGATTTGGCTAGAAATTAACAAATTTTCAAACTATTAGTGAATGGAAGTAGGTTGTTACTTCTGTATAGTTTTAGTAACAAGTATATAATGCATTTCATGAAATATGTTTACGTATAAGTTTAATACTACTTTATTAGTACAGTGAATAATACATAATAGTTATATTTAAGTGAAATATTAAAACAAAACTGTAAGGCCAATTATAATGCATCATATAAAATAATTATACTAAAATGATGTTTTAAGAATAAAAAGGATAATAAATTCTTAATTTTAAATTGTAACATTAGTTAATTTCACATAAGTAATCTGCAAATTTTTAAGTAGAGTGAGTTTTATTGATTATTATCACTTTGTTGATTTCAAAGATTTCTTTAAAAAAAGTTGCTGTTTTAGTTATTGAGCTTTTGAATAAAAAGTCAATAGATTTATACTTTTTATTACAGCAATATTTATACCATAAAAAAATCATATTATGTAAAAATACACATACATATTCAAAAAACAAAATACTATGAACTAAGTATGAAAACTACAGAAAATAAAACTCTATTAAATAATATTTTATACATGTTGACAGTTTAATAAACAGTTGATAGGCTTTCCTTTACATTAGAAGCATATAACATGACCATTTTTACAAAATAAATTATTTCTGTTATGTTCATCCATTTTTGATAAACAGCACAACTAAATTGAATGACTAAATGTGATTGAAATAATATATATGAGGTATGTTTTATAAGTAAGTACTGTTTTGATATATGTCCACTTCAGTACAGCTGTTGCCATTTCATGCATGTGCTCTGAGTAACTACATCTATTGGCTTGCTAAAGATGACATTACGTGTTGTTAATCTATTGTTTACAGTTTCCTGTGCGTGTTTAAAATGCCTGACTATAGATAGTAACATGCGCTGATTGTGAAATATGTGCTGTAATACATTACTTAAATGCAAGAGTTATGAAAATGGCCAAAATTCATCAATGGATTAGTAAAATATACAGGGATAACACTATCTCCGATGGAATAGTGCAAAAATGGGTTAGGGTATTTAAAGAGGAACTTACAAATGTACACAATGTGGTACAGAGCAGGTGACTGTCTGTCATTACTGATGACCTCATGCAGAGAGGTAATTGAAAAGTCCATGAGAATAGACAGTTTATAATTTCATCATGATGTAATGAAGTTCCATTAATTTTACAAAGTGTTCTCTATGAAATTGTGTTAGAATGCATAAATTATCGAAAGTTGTGCTCACACTGGGAACCAACAATGCTGAATGAGTTGCACAAAATCAAATGTTTAGCAGTACTTTGAATTTTCTCACAAAAATACAGTAATGAAGGTGATTCATTTTTAAGCCAAATTGTTACTGGTGGTGAGACATAGGTATCTCACATTACATAAGAATAAAAAAAAACAGTCTATAGAATGGAGAACAGACAGTCAACATATCCCAAGAAAGTGATGTTCAAGTAAACAATGTCAGCCTGCAAAATTATGTGCACTGTGTTTTAGGATAGAAAGGCAGTGTTGCTTTTTAATATTTTGCCTTGAGGTGAAAGGATAAATGCCAACATACATATTGTGAGACCTTGACTAAACTGCATCATACAATTAAAAAATGGTGTGGCATGCTTAGTACAGAGATCATGCTGCTTCATGACAATGCTCAGTCACACACAGCTCATCGCACCCAAGATCTCACTGCATCACTTGGCTTGAAACAAACTGATCACCCACCATATAGTCTTCAACTGGTGCCCAGTGACTACCACTTGTTCCTGAATTTAAAGCAGTATATCGGCGGTCAGCATCATGACGTCGATGGTAATGTCAAAACAGCCATTCAGTAATGATTACCTTCTCAGGTGAGAGATTTCTATGAAGCTGGAATGCATAAGCTGATCACACAATACAAGAGCCTTGATGTAGGTAGAAATTATGTGGAATTGTAAATTAAGATCCAGGCTTGCAGATGAATATAAATTTTAAAAACATTTGCTTGATATTTTATATCAAAATTGTACTTACTTAACAAAATGCCTTGTAAATAAGAAATAAGGTGAACATGGTGAGGAGTATAAATACTGAGTTAGACAATATGCAAAATGTAAAAATTGCTCTATATTGGGTGAAGTTCAATCCAGCTAAGCCATATGAAAGTTTTTCATTGGCCAACCCTCAATGATCATAAATCCTGAAATGTATGTTAGGTTATAGAACCTAACAAACAGAAAAAGATTTTACTATATCATATATAAATCGTTAAATTTATCTCCTCCATATGCAAACAATAAATTTTACTTGAATAAATACAACACAGCTTAAATAACAAAAAAATAGAATAAATAAAACTGGACGTGACAAAATAAACAGCAGTTTAAATTAAATTAAATAAATTATATACCTGCCACAAAACTGCTTGCCATGTTGGTTGTGTAAGAAGACCAGCATGGGCATTTATTGTCGAAAATAATGTTTGACCAGCAGATTTACGAACAGCAGGTCTTGAATCCACACAAAGATCCCCTAACAGAATACAACAAATATACAATTAAAATTTATATTACGCAACTATAAGGATTTAAATCATATATAAACAAACCTGCATGATTACAAAACAGCCGTGATAATAAAATGCAGTTGACCAGCTGCAAACAGTCATGATAACAAAATGCAGTCGACCAACTGCATTGACCATATTTTCTTTAAGAGTGGTTCCGTTAGACAGTGATGTGATGGGAGTGATGCTGAAGACTGTTATCACAGACTATTGCTGTACTTCTTTTCATATGAAACTTACAAACTTTGAAAAAGATAAGACAACAACCAACAATATCAATAAAATAAATTATGATGAACCTAAATCTAGTTTAGATAAAGAAAATTGGAAAGACGTATGCAATAATAACACTGATACTATAGATACATTAGTAACAAATTTTATTAATAAACTTACTGACTACTTAAATAAACATAAAAACAGATTATTAAAATATCACATAAAAATAAACATTAAAACAATGGATCACTCTGAGCATGGTAACTGCTTTGAAAGAAAGAGATAAAATGCACCGTGAATTATTAAAACAACCTTTTAATACAAAACTAAAAGATTATTATAAGAAATGTAAGAACACATTAAACAATATAATAAAGAAAGCAAAAACTGATTTGTTTTAATAATAAGTTTCAACTAAATAAAAATAATATTAAGAAAATGTGGGAATGTACTATTGAAATATTAGATATGAAAAAAAATTTCACAATTGAAAATTGAACCTAATAAATTATATAAATACTTTACAAATGTAGGAGAAAATTATGCCAATGCAATACTAAAAAATACAAATAACTTAAATCTTCCTCTTTTGTTAACCCTGTGAAGTGAAACTTGAACGATTGGAGTACCTGAGAAAAAAAGATTAGAAGCTTTTGAAATGTGGTGCTATAGGAGAATGTTAAAAATCAGATGGGTAGATAAAGTGACAAATGAAGAGGTGTTGCAGCAAATCGATGTAGAAAGAAGCATTTGGAAAAATATAGCTAAAAGAAGAGACAGACTTATAGGCCACATATTAAGGCATCCTGGAATAGTCGCTTTAATATTAGACGGTCAGGTAGAA
This sequence comes from Lycorma delicatula, assembly GCF_047948215.1. Taxonomy (NCBI): domain Eukaryota; kingdom Metazoa; phylum Arthropoda; class Insecta; order Hemiptera; family Fulgoridae; genus Lycorma; species Lycorma delicatula. The sequence continues at coordinate 13,067,683 of NC_134458.1, read as the reverse complement.
GGAAAAACTTGTGGAGGCAGGCAATGTTTGGAATATGTAAAACAAATTGTTAGGGATGTGGGATGTAGGGGGTACACTGAAATGAAACGACTAGCACTAGATAGGGAATCTTGGAGAGCTGCATCAAATCAGTCAAATGACTGAAGACAAAAAAAAACTAAATAATTTTTAAAATTTTCACATAAATTTGCATTCATCAATGTAATTAAACTACTGCATTCAATATGGTTTAATTATTTGTTTTGTGTATCAACCATGCTTCTCACTTCTGTGTAAATCAAACGCGAATTACTTACAGCTGATCTGCTGTGTAAGCTTAATTTGCTCAGCTATGTAAGAAAATGCTGGCCTGTATGTAAAATTTTCTGTCATGTCTATAGGTTTGGCACTACTGTTGATTTCGTCTTTATATCATAAATTTCACCCAACCTCATAATTTTGTTGTATCAATTGTTATTATTATTTTGTATAATTTGTTATTAGTAATTAACAGTTTGTTTTTGTTTTAAGTGTGTCTATAACTCAGTTTACATATTTTTTCCAAAAATAATTGTTTATTTCTAAAAATTTATAGCAGGTTTTATTATTTTCAAAATGGATAATAACAAAATACAAGATTATTTAGATGAGAATCTTTCTTAATCAGATGACCTGTTTAGTGCTAACAGTGACTTGAATCAAAATTATTTGCCATGTGAATCAAGTGATGTTAGTTAAACTGATTCAAATGTACAAAAAACAGGTGAGATCAGAAACCGAGATAAACCAAATAATGATTTATTTCAACTTCTTCTTTAGGTCCAACCAATTGCATTGCACAAAGTGATGAACAATTGATTAGTTATTGATGATGAAGTTACATCACATAAAAATGTTAGTGAAATTACTAACAATAATTAAGTAACTCCACCTAAACTGAATGTTGTCTCGAGAGATGTTCAAGAAACCTACAAAGTTTTACTTTTGCAAGTGCTAGTGGAATATTGAACCTTGTTTAGATCTTGTAAATAACTAAAAATCCTACTGATTTTTTCAACTACGGTTAGATGATGATGTGATAAAGCTGACTGTTAAATGAAACAAATAAAAATGCAAAGTAAATAATTGTAAAATGAATATTATCTGAATCGCTGGGTCCTTCTGATACACTCTTGTAGTGGAAAGATATTGATGATTACAAAAAATTCTTACATGATGTTTAACCATGTGGATCGGTTTAGATAAAGCCTTGCATGAATGACTACTGGAGCAGAAAAGTAACTGGAATCAGAGATATGCTACGATGAATATGTATCACTGGTTTATTTTTCATCAGCTTTGCTTTGGGAGGATTAGAATCATTTATAGTGTTTGGGTAATATTACATTCTGTATATGCATGTTAGTAGACAGTTATAAAGGAGCAAAAATTAAATAAATTCTCAATCAAATTTCACTATTTTTTTTTTTTAATAACAGTGAATGCTGTTATTTTATTCTTGCATCATCCACTGCCAATATAAATTTTCAGTTACACAAATTGTTACTGTTTAGTGCACATATTTTTACGATTTCCACTTTAAATACATTTGCATCCGAAAAGTAAAATTATATATCTTGTAATGTTCAACAGATTAATTATTTGCTACAAAATTTCATTAACAGTACAATTTTTTTCTAAAATTATTACATTACTTTTTTCAGATTATGATTATCAGAATATACAAACCAATTTGATAATGTGTTTGTTTTGAATATAAAAATCAAAACATTTGCAAATGGTTTATTGCTTTTAAGTAGAAGAAATTTATGTGGTAATTTTTCTATCATTACAAAGATGTCCATGTGTGTTAATTAATAAAATAACAATATTCATCCATATTAATAGATATAAGTAAAACCAAAACCGGAATATGTGGATGTATAATTGTTTGTAAGAGTATGTAAAAATGTTCGCTTAAAAGCAAAAGGGCTCCTAGGATCTGACTAATCCTTTCACAAAAATAACACAAAGGATTTCTTACGCATTTAGCTGTTACAGTATTCAGATTTCTACACTAATTAGGATGCAGTAGATCTTTTAAAAAAGAAGAGGGAATGTTATTTTACAGTGCGATATTCTCAGAGTAATGTTTTAAGACGATAATCTCATTCAGAGATATACAACTGTACTTACTGATGTTGAGGTTTTAGCATAATGGCTGAATTTTATTACATATTTATTTAATATAAATCAGTACACTGTTTAATTTGTCAGTTGTTAAACTGACTGATTTTATGAACTTACAACTTATGAAATTTACAACTCACTCATCACTTAATGAACAAAAGAGCCCATCTTGTGGGAACATTGCATAGCTGTAGGAAGTACAATCCAACACACACTGTGTAATGTAAACTTAAAAATGGAGAAACATATGCTTTTCAAAGCAATAAAAATGTAATAGCAGGTAAGAGGAGAGATAAAATGGACATTTTGTTTTTGTCTACAGAACATAAGCCTGAACTTCATGATGTTATCACTAGAGAAGGAAAAAATGAAAAAAACAAAGTAATTATAGACTATAATAATGCAAAACCTACATAGAGTTATCTGATCAGAAAAAGTCATATGCATCACAAGTCAAGAAAAGTATCATCAAGTGGTACTGAAAAGTAGGCATACAACTGATATGCAACACAGCAATTATCAATGCACACCTTTTTTTCAAAAAAAGTCACATATAGTAAACTGAGGGTCATCAAATTCTGGAAATTTGTAACAACTCCTTTACTCAAATATGGTGATAATCCATTATAAAACATCCAGTAAACTAATCACAGATATCTGGACACCGAAAACCGAGGCCAATGTAATGTTTGTATGCTGCAATTTCTAAAAACTGTGGTCACCTGTCAGCTCTGAAGAAAACAAAATAATTTTCTTTGAAATGTATCGAGTGTTATGCAAACTTAATGTATGTAAAATGCTTTTTTGAACTTCACAAAGTAACAAAAAAATTTTTTTCGTTCCTTTTATCACATAGAAACACAGGTAATCTTCTAAAAAAAACCAAAAATAAATTGAAATGCTATTAGGTAATGGTAATAAAATAACATTTAACAAATTTTTAACAAAAAACATGACACAAGCCTGATCAGAAAAATTTTGAAAACAGGTCTGGCGTTCAAAGGGTTAAACTTACTACAAAACATATACTTAATTATAACTTCAATCTCTTATTAATTTATTTAAACTTATTCAACTTTTAATTCTATAACAAATTAGAAAGTTCATCCAAAATATCTTAGTGATACTATAAATCATGCTAAAATAATGTGTACAATGAGTTATGTTATATTTACCTAATCTTGTATAAAGGCACATCCATAATTTATCAAATGGTGGCATATCTGGAGTGCCAGGGAAATCTGGAAATACAGTAGAATCACTAGCCAAAAGTTGACATAATTTATCTTTATTATGGAAGAAATAGTCCGATATGTTCCACTGAAAAATATGATATTCATTTTATTTCAACTGTTGAATCTTAAACAGTAAAAAAATATCACTTATAATTGACTAAAAAATATACAATAACAAAACATCAAATACCTTATGATTAATTTGTCATTAATGATCTAAAAATATCAGACTAAATATTAAACTCTAATTCATTCAAAAGTAAAGAACACATGAGCTATTTATTTTTTAAAAACTGAGAGTAAAATTTCAGTAGAAGATTTTGTCCAAATGGATCCTAGTAGCAAAACAGGTTAATAATTAATTAAAAATACTCATTATACCACAGCTATTTTTTCTAATACTTTTATCAAACATAACATTTTATATATATAAATAAAAATAAATTACATTAAAAGCACGTTAATATACGAGGCATGGTTCAAAAGTAAGGGCCACTGAGCTATAAAGAGCGACTGACAATACTGATTGGTTCGCGAATGCACAGTAGCTTTAAGTGGTTTGTAAGGGCATGCAACCGCTGTACTACTATCAGTTCATTGTTGTTTGCCTTTGCGAGACAGTGTGTTAAAATGTAATAAAAAATCCCCAATTGTGAAGTTTGACCAGTGATTACATTTTTAAACGCAAGGTGACATAATGCTGCTGAAATTCACTGTCAATTGTGTGAAACATATGGGTTTACCACAATGAGTGAAGGAAACGTGAGGTAATGGTGAGTTTATGGAAGGCCATTCAAATGTTCACGACAAACAGAGAAGTTTGCCTAGTGTCTTGACTGACAATCTCACTGAACGTGTGAAGGCAAAAGTGAGAGAAAGGTGTTGCTTTATGATTAGCAATCTTTCTCTAGAATTTCCAGAAGTTTCAAAGGCAACATTGTTGAGAATCATGACTAACAACCTATACTATCATAAACTGTGTGCATTATGGGTACTGAAAATTTTGACAAGTGCTCACAAAAATCACAGAATGACATCTGCATGTGAGTTTCTTGACTGCTTTAACCAAAGGGAATAAATCTTTTTCTCATATCATCACTGGCAACAAAGCATGGATTTCATATGTCAATGCTGAGACGAAACAACAATCCATGCAGTGGGGTCATTCCAGTTCACCTAAACTGAAAAAATTCAAACAAGCCTAGTCTCAAAGGAAAGTCATGGCAACAGTATTCTGGAACCAAAATGGTGCGCCTTTGATTGATTTCATGGAACCTGGAACATCTACACACCACAAGTCTACTGTGAAACACTTTCTAAACTGTGTTGTGCCATTCAAAATCGACGACAGGAAATGCTGAGATCAGGAATTGTTCTTCTTCACAATAATGTATGTCTATACACATGGCTGTATGCACAACAGAAATAATTCAAAACTTTGGATGAAAGATTATTGATCATCTAAAAGCCTTGATATTGCGTCCAGTGACTAACATCTCTTCCTACACCTCAAAAACTGGCTTTTGTCTTAATGATTCAAGGAAAGTGGAGAGTTGAAATTCTCAGGGCAAAAGTGGTTACAATCCCAAGCAGTGGAATTTTATCCAGTAGGTTTGAAGAAGCTTGTTTCACAATATCAAAAGTGTTTGGAACTAAATTGGTGATTGAGTAGTAAAACAAATATGTAAGTATTTGAAATTATTAATAATTCTTTCATATTTTCAACTGTTCTCATTTTATTACCAACTGGCCCTTCCTTACTTTTGAACTACACCTCATAATATATACATATATATATATATATATATATATATATATATATATATATATATAGTTTGCACTCAATAAAAAAAAAAATATTACTGAGAATATTTTTGTTTTCTCTGTTGTTTTAAAATAAAGTTTAAGTTTTAATATTTTTAGTATATAATGTATTAATCTAACTAAACAAAGTATCAGGATTAAACCTGCTACAAAATTAGTAAAATGCTTTAGTGCTTAAAACAGTGAGAGAAACGATAGAATTATAGTGGATATTATAAAATGTTTATTAATTTTGGAGAAGAATTTTATTCTATTTTTTAATAAATACTATTCAAAGTGATAAAATCTAGAAGTAACTTTCAATAAGAAAGTACAAAAAAAATATCAACATAAATATTAAAAAGAATTATACAGTACAGAACATGAATCAGATATAGAAAACAAATCTTAATTTAAAAAATTACTGTATCTGTACCACACTCAAATTATATTTTTTAAAAAATTACTTAATAAATATATATAAAGAAACAGCAGTTTATTTTTTTTACTTCATAATATTAGATGACATTGACTGATATAGTCAAAATGTCAAAAGCATTCAATGTAAAGAATTATAAGGTATTTTAAGGTATTTACAGTGACTATTGCTTGCAGTAAATTGCAAACAGATTTCTGTTTCCTCTTCACTCTTACAGTTAAAAAGGAATTTAACCACATGTGAGGTTGGCTTACTTTATTTAAGGTACATCACGAAATTTGAAAGTTTACAAGTTAAACATTTGGTAAAGATTTTGGTGTGGTGACAAAACTTAGCAAAAAATGTCTAAATTCTGTTAACAGATATAATACCTGAAATATAATTGTATAAAACTTAACTGAGCTTTCTTAACGAAATTTACAAACAGATTTCTGATGATTGAAAATAAAACTGTTCCCACATATAAAATTACATAAGAAAAAGGTTTTGTGAGTTAATATTTCAATGATTTTAAATTAATGGATAATTTTTGCCTATCATTATTTCCAAAAAAAACCTTGATAGTGAGAACTTCAAAAAAAAATTTCTCCAGTTGCATATGAACACCTAACTTAACAGACCTATTAAATACAGCTTTTCAACTTATAATTTTACTAACAAAGCAACCCTTACCTAGAATTAGATCTATTATATTATAGATTTAACCTTTTAGAATGAAATAAGATTTAAAATTGTGTATAAAAGATAACAAAAAATTAATATGCTCAGGTAAAAAACAATAAAATTACTGCGCTGCATCAAAAACAAAAAAAACACTGTTGCCATCATTGCTAATCAAAAGTAACTTTTAGAAATTTACAACAGTAATCTTATGAGAGTATTAATGTGGGATTTATTAATAAACCCTAGAAAGAGTTTGAAACACTAATAGATTAACCATATTTTCTTTTTTGTGTACAAATACACACTTAACAATTCCAAATTATATAAAAATTAGAAATTTACTTTACTTAAAATTAATAAAGAAAAATGGTTATTGTAGTGTTTAAAAATAAAAAAAATAATTCAAAGCAAAGAAATACACAGAAAAAATAAATGTATTAATTACTAATCTAAATTAGAGAAACTTATTCATTGAAAAATATACCATTAAACCAATTGCTGTTAACGATATATTAAGTTCTTGAGTTTGTGATCCAAACTTGGCAGTAGTTTCGAGGCAAAGTGGTAAACAACGCCATGGCATTAAAGGCAAGAAATCTGTTACGACTAATTGGAGACACTGAAACGCTATTCTTATAAGATTTTCTCTGAAAATAATCAAATATATTATAATTACAATAACTGAGTTCTACATAACAATCGACAATAAAAATAAAAATTATTTATAAAAATAATAGTCTCAAAAAATTACCATTCTAGTGCAACGACTGCACATGTTTTCAGTAAGGTATTATGAAAGAGAGACACAATCAGTAATCTATCGGATCCTACATTGCATTCACAAGCATACTGGTTATTCTCATTCACTTTTATTAAAAATAATAATCACAGATTATAGTCTTGCATTACTTGTATTTTAATTTAATCGAAATTTCACAAAATAAAACTTAATTATAATGAATATACATTGTTCTTTAAGGTACTTACGTATTAATGCCACTGCAGCTACAGCTTTATTTAAAAACAAAGTAGTCAATCGGATTTCGGTGGAAAATGGGTCGATATAGAGTTTAACATATTTTATTTTTATTTATTTTATAAATATAATTTAACCAAACTTAGCCTACGCTCGCTAACCTTGACTAATTAACACTGTCATTTTTTGAGTATTTATTTAATAAATTCAGTAATTATTGTTATAAAAATTGCAATAATTACTGAATTTATTAAATAAATACTCAAAAATTTACGGAGTTAATTAGTCAAGGTTAGCGAGCATAGGTTAAGTTTGGTTACGTTATATTTATAAAATAAATAAATATAAATAACCATTTCTTAAAATTAATAAAGAGACTCAATAAAATAAATACTCAATTTTAAATAAAGCTGTAGCTGCGGTGGCGTTAATACATAAGTACCTTCTTTAATTATTTTTATTCATCTTACTTATTATCTTTTATTCAGATTACTTTTTCTTTTAATATTCTTAAACCAATCAGCCAGATAAACTCCTCATTTTCTTGTCAGGTAGCTTCAGGTGCCATTATCTGAACCAATATACCATTAAATATTTTTACAGCCACATAATACATTACTAAATAAAAGATCATGAGTCATTTTAAAATACAAGATTACTTCAAATATAGTCTATATGTCACAGGAATAAAAAGTGACGCTTTAAAATGACTATTTAACTAAAATTATTAAAAAAGGTGTGTAATGAAAATAATAGCGATTCAATATGATTCTTTCAAATTTTTTTGATAAAACATATTGAAAAAACACAAACCATAAAAAAAAACCAATGTTGAAAGATATTTGACAATGGATCTGTGAAGGAAATTCACAGATCTGGAAGACATCCAACTCTGGAGCAAAAAGGGTTAACAATGTAATATAATCAGTATTTCAATTCAGGAAAAAGTAATGCTGAGCTTCTTCTAGTCCTTTAAGTCTCTTTATCAAATTTCTGTACATGAAAAATATGACTAAGATGTAATTCAATATCTTCAGACAAGTATATGTAAATCACATATTGTTTCTATAATTTAATGAATTACTGCTACCTAGTAGCCACTTACAGAAACACATTGGTGTTAGGGCTATTACATTTATTTTTTATTACTAACATTTTTCAAGTTGAACTATGTTAAAATGAATGGCAAAGATTTTAATTATGACAACAGGCCTACTTATGATTTGTTACTGATGTACTGATAATAAAAGTAATCTGTGATTAATAAAATGACGATGGATATTATTTTAAAACCCTATATAAATAGTGTGCATTTTAAATTAACTAAAAAAGATTTAATTTTGTGAACAAAATATTTTTTCATCACCATTGTCCTCCTCCTCATCATCATCAACCACCACCACCATCATTATTATTATAAACATACCATTTTCATTATTTTGCATACAGAAATTTTACAGAGGTTTGTTAACACAACATCGCACTTCGGATAAGATTATTTACAAGAGATACAGTAATAGTAGCAAAGAGCTTCTTTTAAACAACTTAAAATCTTAAATGAGAATTTTGATGTATGTTTTACAATGAAGTGCACTGGTCCATAAGCCAATTGATTTACTTCAATAGCAAAGATAAACCTTAGTTACTAAATGGAGAATACGCTGATCTACTACACAGATCAAACATACACAGTCTTGTAGTGATGCAGCAGAATGCCTCTTTTAAATATAGAGCATATTTTGTTCTGTATTTTTATAATTATTTAATTATAAAAGTATGTATACGAAAGCACATTAGATATCTGTTAACATCAAACTACATTTACTTTACTGCACTGGCAATAAAAACGGATTGTTAATACATTTTAGAGCTATGCAATTCCAAGTGTATAAATTTTACGGGTGTAATAAAGATGAACATTTTTTATATTATTATCACTTATGAATAATTAATTGACTTTGTTTATGAATTATAATATAAATATGGCATTTTAAAATTAAAAACAGTGTTGCTAAATATAGATAAGTTAATCAACAAGAAGTAATTTCCAAATTTAAGATAAAAATGTCTACTTTAAAACATACTGTTATTACTTCTGCTTATAAACTCATTTAAATGAATGCTAGTGTTATTATAATAATTTCAAATATAAATAACTAAGTTTTATCATATTACACGCGGTACTCATGTATGTATGCAATAATGCATTACCTTATGTTTTTATAGTTTATTTTTAATATTACAGAGAATGTAATGAAGTCTATGGGTCTGAATAGGTGTTTGGTAATAAGTAAGCTTGCTCAGACCAGTGCTGCTTTGTACTTAAATGCACAATTCATTATTTTAAAAAATAAGAAAACTGTATGTTTCATAAAATTAATTTCTCATTTTAAAAAAAACTGTAATTGAGCATCTGGGTGTAGTTACTAATTATAAATAAATGAATAAATGTCTGACAATAAATAATTTATTAAGTTTCAAAAATGGAAAATATAAATAGCTAAACAAAAATAGAAATATATACCCGTGCTGGTCATTGACTGCTCCAATAATAGTAAGGACTAACGGCCAACCATGGGAAAGAGTTTCACCTGATCCATGTAAAACTTGTAAAACACAGTCAAGCTGACGCTGTCTTACATCTCCGTGAGGAACTGATGATAGTTCTGCCAAAGGACTGATCAGTAATGTTTGCAATTTCTGAAAAGTAATATATTTATTACAAAAAGCATAAAATTGTCGCATAAATCCAATATAGGCTATACAGTTTGTACATACGTATAAGTCAAATGGCAAATATCACAAATAACATAAAATTCAGACAAATGCTTGTAATCCAGTTTTGCTAAGTTTCTTTTGTAAAGAAAAAACTAATTATAGAAATTACTGTAATCTGTTATTAATTACAAAAGTCTTAAAATTGTTACTAAAGTAACAAAAATCTTTCCTGGAAATTTTGAACAAAATTTAATCGATGATAAGAGTTTGTATGTTTAATGAGAACAAAAACAAAGACAGAATCAATAATGCTGGATGTTAATGAAATCACCCTAATACTTTCTCCCTAATTAAATTCTAACAAAATAAGAAACTGAAAACAAGAAAAGATAAAAGTGATTATATTGCAAATAGTGAAATTATAAACAGTGGGAAGCCAATCTGAATAAATTTTAGGTTAAACCCTGGAAGCCTTTGCATAAAAGTCTACCCCTGATTTTTTAAATTATATTTTAGATTCCATTATTATGTTATATGATAGGATTTATGGTAATTATAAATCTGTTCACGCCTTACCTTATTAGTAATAAAAGTGATAACTATTAATTCAAATAAAATTATTTTCTTTGTTAGTCAGCATCACAGTAATCAAAAAATGAACACAAGCATATATAAAAAATAACTACAGACAAATTTTTATACAAATTTAGCTTACATAAATTAAAAACAAAATTGTAATATTTTATAAATATTTTTAATTATCAATTGTTCCATGATATAAAACACTCCTGCCTATGCCAAGAAAAAAAGGGAATTAAAATAATGAAAATTTTTAAATAAAACTTCATCAAAGTGTGCATATTAACTGAATGAAATTATAAAATATCTATATCCTAAAATAAAAATAAAGAAAAATGAACTTCTACTGACTTGATTTTCTTTTAGAGGAGGCTGATACTTGTGCTGAAGTGCTGCTTTTACAAGATAAGTTATTGCTTCTACTCCCCACTCTCTCATTCTGATATGAGGATGCTGGCAAACTTCAAGCAGATGATTTGTCAGTGGTCGCCAGAGTACTTCTACTCTAGGTAAATTGACAAGACCTGTTTCTAACAACTTTGCAACAGCAAAAAGGGATGGTTCCTGAAGATAAACAATAAAATTTGACAGGTTATAAAAAATACACATAACAAACAATTAAAAAAAAGTACTGGATTACAAGATATTAGACTATAAAATCAGCAGAACTGAGATGTGTGTAAAATACATCAATATGTCCATTTCTTGTAAAACTTATAATTACTGAACACAATAACTGAATACCAAGAATCAATCTACTTTTAGAACTACCAATCATTTATGTTAATTACTTTGTAGAAATGTTAACCATTTTTACCATAATTCAAATGCCTGAATTTTATTTAATAAAAATTTTTAATCCTGTATTTTATTTTAATAAAGAGTAATGTGGTACTTCTTTAAATAGAACTGAATCTTTTTTAATTACTTACATTTCTTTAAACACTACTGAGTCTTTTTTAATTATATACATTACTTATAGTATTTAAATAAATAAATAGTTTTAACAAAATTGACAGTAAAAATCAATTTTTTTGTAATAAATATTTTATAAAAATCTATTTAAAGATTAAAATATTCCTGGATTACCAATAATAAAAACTGCACTGAGAGAAATGAAGAATATTGTTGATAGTCACTATCAACACTACACACTACAGGACAACCAAACAATAGCACCAACACAGCTATTGTGATAGTTTAGTTAATCTAATCTGGATTTTAAACCACCTTTTATTATTCAACTTACAAATTTAACAATTTTTTTTAATTTTTAAATTTTCTGAGTACATTTTTAAAAACTATTTAGCAAAGTAAATAAGAAATTAAATGTTTAGCTTTACCTGAACCAGTTTTATAAATTAACAAACAATAAGTAATTTTTTTTTGTCTTCAGTCATTTGACTGGTTTGATGCAGCTCTCCAAGATTCCCTACCTAGTGCTAGTTGTTTCATTTCAGTATATCCTCTACATCCTACATCCCTAACAATTTGTTTTACATATTCCAAATGTGGCCTGCCTACACAATTTTTTCCTTCTACCTGTCCTTCCAATATTAAAGACAATATTAAAACAATAAATAAGATGAACATGAAAAACTATTTTACAAATCATAAGTATAAATAAAAAATGCATAGTAAAACTGTAAATACAAATTTATAATCGAGTCAGTAAGCTAAGTTGTTATAATACATTTGATTTCTTAACCAAAATAAACTTGAAAATGAGTAATTTATTTGTAATAGAAGAATAGGGAAATAGGTATAAATATATACAGAATGTTTATAAAAGAACTCCTCAATTTCAAGTATTATTTAAACAGCTTTATATTTAAAGTATTACTTACAAGAGTACATATTCTGAAAGGGTAAATTCTCTATTTTTTTTTTGTTGTATTTAATACACTTCAATATATGCACCATTTATTGCCCTGTAAACATCCAGATGGCAATCCAGCTCTTCCCACATACACCCAGCATGTTGGGTGTAATGGATGCTTCTGCGGCAACAATCCTCTCCTGTAGGTTGTTAATGTCATGGATCTTCTCCGAATAAACGTTTTTCACATGCCTCCACACAAAGAAATCTAGTAGGGTCATGTCTGGGCTCCTTGGTGGCCATGTGATCAGTCCTCCTCTTCCAATCCACCTGATTTGAAACCAGATGTCAAATGCAAGCATGGACACAGTTGCTGTAATGCGGCGGAGCACCATCTAGCTGATAGAAAATTAATCCTTTTTCTTCTTCAATATTTTCAATCTGTGGAAAAACGTAAGAAATTCAAGCATATCACAGAAAATATCCCCATTAATTGTGCTTTCTGCAAAAATGAACAGGCCAACAATATAGTCATTCTCAGTCCGCACCAAGCATTGGCTTTGGGGGAGTCAAGCTGATGTTTTCATATTTTCATGCTGTGGCATGAAAAATCCCCAAATCCTGAAACATGTCAATTTACTGATTCACTAGTGTGAAGTGTTGCCTCATCTGAAAACATCAGATTTTTCAGGTAGTCCTCATTTTCATTTATGTTGTTAAGCATTAAAGCTGCAAACTCAAATCTTTTCACTTTGTCATTGGGTTTGATTTCATGTGCAAGTTATCTTATATACACATAATTTAAGCCTCTTATACACCACTTTGTACATTATAGATTTAGGTATTCCTAACTCTAAACTGTGCCTTGCTAATGACTTTTTCAGGCTACATATATAAGATGTTCAGATCTGTTTCATATTCTGTTCAGATACAGACAGCCTGTCTGTTTCCTTAAACTGATTAAACCATGTATTGTTTAAACAGTATTGTTAAATTTGTAGGCACAGCATCACCATACTCAAATTAATAATTACACTGAACTGTTTCAAACCGATCTTGTTTCAAAAATATGAAAACTGGATGCTTTTAATTGATTCCATTTATTCATTATGATTTTTTTGAACCAAGGAGTTCTTTTATAAACACACGTATATAAAATACTTATAAATATAATTGTACCAATAAATAGAGGCATATTAATTCCATATAATAACAATAAATAAGTTTATTTATATACAAAATAACAGAATTCATGGAAAAGATTTCAACACAGAAAACCAGTAATTTAACAAAAATTACCTGTACAATACTTTTTGTGTTTATCAATTTACTTAATATATTATTTGGTAATTTAAAATCTCGGATTCAGATTAAGCTAAAAATTTCATAGAAATTTTTCTATATACACTTAATTACGGAGTTTTAAAAAAAATGTTTTCAGAAAATGTGAACAATGAAAAGATTGTTAAATTTATAAATAAAATAAAAAAAAGCTAATGGAGGAATAAGTCGTAAATCTAGGGTAAGTCGACTAACTCAAGACAGAAAGCAGCTGCATCATTTATTGGTAACATTGTTAATGCTATTGTGCATAGTTAATGATTGTTTTTATAAACAAGTTTCTCCATTTCTCTCTTAGTGCAGTTTTTTCAGGGCAAACTATACATGACAAGTCTACAAATATGTTTAAGTGTTTTTTTCAGTTTTTTTGTTAGTTAATTTTTAATGTAGAATAACATAGGAAACATGGATTATAGGCTGTCTGATTATACATGTTGTCTCCAGATTTAAAATTTTTGTGAATGCTTAGTGATGTACTGAACGTTGTAATTTGTCTTTTATAATACAGTCAGGCTGTACAGCTACTAAATCTATAAGTAATCCACTTAAAACAGTGTTAAATAATACTATTGGCTAGCAGTTTTATTTTATAATTCATAATACTGTGAGCTTGGCATCTTTTATTAGTTTGATAAGACCATAATATTATAAAGATGATCCAACATAAATCACACTCAGAGTGATCAACTAATCTTAATTATATATAGTTACAACATATATGCCTAATTTAATACTGGCGGACGACAACGGTAGCAGCTCAGATGTTAGCTGTAGCACAGTATACGTACTTGTTGGTACAAGCGTCACTCTTGCCACGCAGTTCTCCCACCATAGTGGCGCTGCGGCCACACCACTCTCAGGCTCCAATAAAAGAGCATGCACGAGAATGAATTTTTAATTCATCGTCGACCATCACCTGGAGAAGACCAAGAAGAAGAAGATGAAAGAAGTTCCTTGGCCGGCTCAACATGGGAGGATGCCAACATCCCCGCCAGAGCAGCAGGCCTGGCTGGCCCATCAAGGGAGCCGCTGGATGAAGACACTATCTTCCTGCAACAGCTCGCCAGGCTTCATTCGCCCTGGCCAGCAGACTCAGCAGCAGGAACCAACCCAGTGTGGGATTGCTTAAGGAGAATTGCCTTGGCTGTGCTAGCAAAAGATGATCGACACTGCGGGACTCTGGGGGCCACCATTGCCACACTGTAGTGGGGACCCAACTGCCACCAAAGCCATTTGACAACAGCCCTTCTCAGGGCTACTACAAGGTTATTAAGTGCCACGTGCCGTCAAAGCGTATCGGCAACAATATATATTTATATATTTTATTTTTCTGTAAGTCAATACTTATAAGACCCGTATTCCTCTGTACCAATATATTGTTTTGATAATAAAAACATCGTGTTTTTATTATAAAAACAGTGTGTGTGTGTGTGTGCACGTGCGTGCACACACACACACACACACACAATGCTTCATTAATGTACTAATTACATATATAGAAAAATAAGTAAACGTATTTTAATATTATCATACCCTGTTACAGTAAGCAAGCTCCATAGCCTCATGTGAAAGTTTACAAAGAGCATCTATGAGATGATGTAAAGCAACATCGTTTAAATACTGACTTGACTCAAACAATCGACTAAGCATAGCAGACAGCACTGGAAGATCAGCCATTACAGCAGTTGTAATAACTGCATTAGCATCAGTTGTGCCACGTCCTGCTTTTAAACTACCTCCTGTGGAAGGTTTCAGACCAAGGATCCATACTAGGTGCTGAAACATTATAGAATCAGTATAAACAGATTAGTTACCAGAGAATAAAAGAAATTATCAAGCAATTAAGTAATCTAATCAGTTAGGAAGTGAATAATTCAAGATGGCTTGATTTAAAAAAATAGAAACTGATACTAGCTTATACTTTAGACAACATTTTTACTCGCATGACAAAGTAACGTGTTTTAAGAATTTAGAAAACCAAAAGCACATACTGGAAAATTATTTATGAGTAATTATAAATTTGTAAACATGTTTTCAGACCATCAGGCAAAAGAGTTTGAAAACATTAATAACTATATTAACATAAATAACATTATACACTAAATTACATTATTTTTTAAACTCCTAATAAAATTTAAAAAAAAAGTATATATATATATTTTGTTAAACTAAAATTATAAGAAAAAAACCACTTCACCAACCTCTTAAACCTAGTGATAGTATTTTAGCCTTTCCTCCGGATTCAAATTGCAGTCAGGCATGGCATTTTTCAAGTTACAAAAATGCCATATTTTCACACAAGCTTCAAAGTAAATTAATCATAAAAAATAATACATAACAAAAAATGTTCACTTTTGTGATGGCTTCTGACAGTGTTTTAGTTCTTTATTTATTTTTATAAATAGCAATATTTTCTATTGCAAAAAACCAGAAATCTCAATGCACAAACTACTATGTTTGCAAGATTTTTAAGAAACCCTCTTTCTCTACAAATTCCTATAACTTGGATGTAATAACAATAAAACATATAAAATTCTTAAGAAATTATTTTCTTGTTTTATGGTTTTTTAAACTCTTAATTGAAATTAAGATTTTAAAATATTAAATTCATTTCAATTACATGAGTGATGATGGCCTAAACACATTTTATTATTATGCAATTTATTATACCTGTTTTAAAATACATATCCCTTCAATAACATTAACTAAAAGAAAAATTGTATTCATTTAGATATAAGATGCAAAAAGTAACAAAAACAACTTAACCAAGCAAATATTACAATTCATTACTGTTGTCTACGTAGAAAGGAATCGTATATAAAAAAATGTATAATTTAGTAAAAATTTGTTTAAAGAAGTAGTTAAATAATTTAAATTATCACAAATATTAAGAAGATGATCAATTAGCTTTTATAACAGCTATAAAATGATGTGGGTCTGGTGCATTTCAAAATAAATTTTATCCTCATTTACACTATGATTATGAATATCTAGGTTTCTTTTTAAAATTTGTGATATTACAGAATAATTGTAAATGTGTATAATACACACAAACAAACACTGACAGCAAAATTAACAATAAATAAGGTGTCAATATGATCATTTCATTCTAGCATGAATAAATAGCAAAAATTGTCAAACTGGGAAAGCTTAAACGGAAAAATACTTCATACTTTGCCTAAAATTACTTTAAGAAGAAATGGTGTATGTAACAGTTTTCCCATTTTTATAATAAAACCAAAATACCCTCATTTATATTCAACCTGCTGAATAAAACTACATTAAATATGAACATTTATATAGCTATACAACTAGTTGAAAATAAAATTAAAATAATGTATAGATGAAAAACACTTGACAATACCTGTAATGTTGTCAATACCAAGTGCCATGATGTTCCTAGAATTGCACCATGACAATGAGCTAAGCTAAGGAGGGCTCGCATACACTGGAGATTCTTAGCAGTCAACATTACTGGACCTTGTTGATGAGGCCCTAAAATAAAAAACCATTAATTAACCTTTTTGTATTAAAAAGAGTTATATAAAATTTAGTCAGATAAAGTCACTACTTCATTCTTTAATGTAGCTTTTTGAGTGACTGAGTATGAGTTGCAGAAAATTCTGATATATCAGGTGGGGCTTTAATTACATAAAAAAATATAGGTAGCAGAAACCCTTGTTTAAGAGGTGATGATATCCTGATTTCATCAGGGTATTTGACTGATACCCTGATAAAATATTGTTGATGTTTTCAGAAATATCTCTTCATCTTTTTTATGCTTTTATTTAACACTTACTAATTTACATTCCTTAAAAATCCAAAAATAATAAAAATATAAATATGTATAAATGTAAATTAGTGTTATGTATTAAAATGATACAGAACTTCATATTTTAACATAAACATTATTTATAACTTTGGTAAAATTTAATGTTATTAAATATAATAATAGGTAAACAATAACATTCAACAGTTATTAAACATAAAAACATAAATATGCTGAAGGCTTCCCAGTGGTATTCCCTTTATCTGCCACCACATCAGAAATTTACATCCAAGATTTTCAATTCGAACATAGAAAAAAAAATACTATTACGATTTCTGTTGTCTGATGTATAAATGATATTTTTGATTTGCAAACCATTAGTACATAATGAATATAGAATAATACTCAGTATACTACATACAAATATTAAGAATTTATATTTTATAGCTGAAATGAGTAAACATAAAATACTTAATTTTTGTATATTAATAATAAAATTGAAAATATTTATTGTCAGCTTTTTACCACTAACATTACATTAAACAGTAATTCTAACCTCTCACTAATGTATAAAATTATCATTTATTCTAACATGATATACAGAGTTGTCACAATGTACAAGCAGATAAAACAAATAACAAAATGTTTTTTTCAATGTCTGTCTTCACATAACAAGTTGGCAGTTATCATGGTGATTTTAATTTTAGAAGGTGCTACTCAGAGCAGGTCACTTGATGAGCATCTCTCAGATTACGTGCATTGTCACTTGCAGGAAGCATATTTATTCTTCACACTATGTAAACAAGATAATAACTTAATGCTCTTAACTGTTTTCGCAATTTCTGCACACTTCCTTATTCTATTCAAAACTTCAACATTGATTTAAGATATTCTTACAATTTTTTAATAGACTAACAAATGACTGAAACTTTTCAAGCACTGCTGAGTTTGGAGTTCAAGTATCCATTCTGTAGAGAAGAACAGTAAAGATGTAGTATCTTACCAAATGAACATTCAAATTCATGCTGAAATCCCCCTCACACAGTAATGAAATTTACTCGTGCTTTCTCAATTCTTGCTTTAATTTCAGTGGTGTAGTTGTCATTGGAATTGATAACAGTATCCAAATACATACACTTATTAACTTCTTCAATATTATATTAATTTATGATGAGTTTTTTATTATTACTAGATCTCTTTGAGATTCGCATAAATTTAGTATTCCTGATATTCAGTGCTAAGCCAAACTAATCACTACACTTGACATTATGTTTAATGGCCTGTGGGGTATCCTCAATACATCCCATCAAAATCACATATCACCAAAATCAAGTATCATCAGCATACCATATATTATTAATAATAATGTCATTAGCCTTAATTATAACTATTTCTCCCTCAAGGGCTTCTATGAGAATTTCCTTAAGAGTATATATGGAAGAGAGTAGGTGATATATTCAACCCCATCTTATTCCACTTCTGACTTCTATTTCCTCTGATAATTCTTTGCCAATGAATACTGTAACCTATTGGTTATAATATAAATTCAAGAATTTAAAAGTTTAGATAATTCAGATGTTTCATCTTAAGGACAGTAATTAGTCCATCATGAGATGTTTGACAGAGGAGTGGTGGCAGAACTTGTAATAAGGTTTGGTTGTAACCAATCATTAAATCAGTCGAGTTTAGTGTTTGTCATGAGCAACATCTACCTTGTTCCACCAGCGAGCATCGTGCTCAGTTTTCTTGTAAAATGGCTCTGCCCCATCAGCGAGTGTATCATATCATTATGTGTACTTACTATGTCTTGTAGTTTACTGTTATTAAATATGGTTTATCTTATATATCAAGTATCTTCATTCTCATACCAGTCCAAGGGACTGTTCCAGCCCTAGCATTACCCTACACAGTCCAATATCTCCATATCAACATAAATTTTCTACCTAAAGGTGTCATCTTATCATTCATTATACCCAACATTTCTAAAGTCCTCCGATTTAATTATTTCTTTAGTTCCCTAATCCTTCATAATTTTTTGGTCCTCCTAATTGGACTGGATATGAGAACTTCTGTTATGAACTTGTGTGACTATTTGAACATTTATATGTACAATTGGTAATTATTGTACGATCTCTTTTATTGTTTTCGTGATTGGACAGAAAACTAACGTCAAAATCGTAATACGCGTACTCTTAAAACTGTTTAAGGAATTTTACATATGTGGACTTAATATTTTGCGTATTTATGCCTCGTATATTCATTACAAGTGACAATGTAAGCACTAGTGTTATTTTACTGTGCGAATTAATTTTTATTAAAATATATATTGATTGGATTTAACAAGTTCTGTTCTTTGACTACATGTTATAATAATTTATGCTAATTTACTTCATATGACAACATCGAGCAGACTGTTGCCAAATTATCACAGTTCAAGCCTAGCAGATTTCTTATTGCCAGCTGCCAAGTAATGTATTACGTAATTTACAGCTATTTCACATCCTTATCTCCTTCGTTTATTAGCCATACCTTTATTATGTCATTTATGTTATTATTCCACTATTTATATTTTAACTGATTTTGATTTCTAAAACAAACCATGTTAATGACTTATAATTATCTTTCTACAATTTATTATTTTTTAACTGTATTTGTTTTACAAGCTCATTAGTTATCATTTAGTCTTTTTGATAATTGAAAATGGATAAATCAGAAAAAGTGAAACTTGTTAAAAAGCGGGAAATAATTAAGGCTAGTTTACCTAGAACAAAAACATTTATTAACAATGAGCAAAATCATGCAGATTTAGTTATTACACACAAAATATAGAAGACTTGAAATATATCAAACAGAATTTGATTCATGTCAAAGCCAGTTAGAACTACAGGATGACGAACATCATTCGCAGTACCAAGCAGAATTTGAAAATTTATATGACGAGCTTGTGTCCCAGTTAGAATCACTGTTCAAAATACAACAGCCTCCAACTACAAAACAAGAAACTAGAGTTCTCACTGAACCAACTACTCCTGCAGTTAAGCAGAGTTTTCAGTTACCTACTATTAAAATCCCATCATTTAGTGGTGACTTCTCAGAGTGGTACCAGTTCAAGGATGCCTATGAAAGACTTATTTTAAATAATGAATCTTTGACTAATGTACAGCAATTTCACTATCTTATTGCTTCTCCAGAACAGGAGCTGAAACAGCTGATTCAAAGTCCTCCTACTGCAGATGCTAATTTTAGCACTGCTTACCTGTAATCATTACGGTAATAAAAGATTAATTACAAATAAGCATGTAAAATCTTTTTGTCTCTTCCTTAAGCAGCAAAACGACCAACAACTAATCTGAGACATCTTATAAATGAATTAGTCTGTAACCGAGTTGCAATTAAAGCACTAGATATTGCTGTTCCAGTAGATGAATTATTATTAGCACAAATTTTTCTTGACAGAGTTGATGTATCAACACGAACTCAATTTGAATCCTCTTATAATGATAAAGAAGTACCTAAGCTAGATCAGTTAATTAGGAAAGAAAATGCCAAATGGAACAATTAGTTAGTAGTGTTAGTAATAAGGACATACACACTTCTGCATCAAATGTTTATAGAAATAACAAACAGCAAAATAAGCCTGTTTTATCATATATGTTTATGAACCAAGTGTGTGTTATTTGTAAGAATCAACATATAATCTATAAATGTCCGACTTATATGTCTTTAAAACCTAAACCGTGTTTTAATCAAATACAATGTAACAATTTATGCATAAATGCTTAAAATCTAATCATATTCTTAAGAATTGCAAACCTCATCAATCTTCATTCATCATCTTCATTTTGAAATTGGGCATTTAAAACAAGGTGTACCACCAAAACTAAAAAATGATGGTGACCAAAAAAAGCGATATCAATGGAAAACTAGTTGTCATGTTTTCCAGAATAGCCAGCCACAAATATTATTATCTACAGCACTCGTCCGAATTCATAATGGTTATGGAAATTTTTAGTTATGTCATGTCCTATTGGACAGTGGATCTCAAGTAAATTTTATGACTGAAGATCTCCACAGCAGTTAAAACTTAAGCAGTATAGAAACCCAGTCCCATTAGAATCTTTTGATAGCCTTGCTTCAGATTTCAAATACAGCACGTCACTGCAAATAGCTTCTAATCACTCCGACTTTTCGATGAACATAACTTGTAATCTTTTATCAAAAATAACTTCAGAATTACCCATGATGCCTACTGATTTTAAAAATTGGAATATTCTACCTAATATTAGGTTAGCTGATCCATTTTTTAACACACCCCAATACGGAGATATGTTATTGGGGCTCAACTATTTTTAAAAATCTTACATATGGACCAATTAACTTACAAGGGAAGCTATCCAATTTTATAAAATAATGAACAGGGTGGATATTAAGCGGTGAATACTTAACGAATCAAGACACAAATCTTCGCAGAATTTAATTGAATCAGGCCTTTTTTGCTTGAAATAGTACAAATAGTACTGCCTTAGACCAGCAAATTCAGAAATTCTGGCAGACAGAGGCTATCGACCAACCAACTTGGTCTCAAGAAGAAAAACTATGTGAGAAACATTTTACAGAAAACACAGTGACAGATTAGTCTGGGCATTTCATTGCAAAACTACCACTACATGAAGACCTGTCCACACTAGGCGTATCAAAATCTACTGCACTTTCACAACTACATTTTTTGGAACAAAAATTGATCAACAGTGTGGAACTGAAATGTAATTACCACAATTTTCTCAATGAATATCAATTATTAGGTCACGTACAACTAGCTGAGCCTGCTGTGAAAGATGAACCATGTTATTATCTGTCTCATCATGTGGTATTTAAAAAATCAACTACTTTGATGAAAACAAGAGTCGTCTTTGACACGTCTTGTGAATCATGTAATATTATATATATGTATATTTCTTTAAATGACATTTTTAGAGTAGATTCTTCAAGTTGGCCAAATTCATTGAAAACACCTGAAATTAAATCAGTTCCTTAGCGGAAACAAAAGATTAGTTTACTTTCTACTGAAGGAGAGTGCATCATGAGCTAAATGAACTATATAAATTCTTAAATGATAAAAGCATTGAAATATCTGAAACACTGACAACGGAATCTTGCCAGTGGACTTTTATACCATCATATTCTCCACATTTTGGAGGCGGCCATCAAATTTATGAAATACCACCTTAAACGTGTTGCTGGAAATAGCAGCTTAAGATTTGAAGAGATGGCTACTCTATTAGCTCAAATTGAGGCTTGTCTAAATTCAAGACCTTTGACAAAATTATTTGACAATCCTTTAGATACAACCTACCTTACTCCTGGCCACTTCCTCTATAGGTGAACCTCTGACTACCATTCCTAACCAAGACCTATGTGATATAGCTGTTAACAGGTTGGATCATTGGCAGCATGTCCAGCAGATCTGGAAGAAGTAATCAACGGATTTCCTGAACACCCTTCAACAACACTAAAAATGGACAGCGATAGAAGCCAATTTCAAGGTTGGTATTGTAGTCATCGTTAAAGAAGATAACTTACCACCACTATGCTGAAAGTTAGCGATTATTGATTACATTCATACCGGAAGAGACAACCTGGTGCAGGGGGTGACACTTCGTAATGAGTAAGGAACATTTAAGCAACCTGTTGTGAAATTATACAAAATTTCCAGTCTCCAATAAACATGATAAATAATAATTTCATGAACTTTACCTTTAATTTTGTTTATATATATTTTTGTGTATTTTGTATAACTGTTTTGATTAGCACTATGTAATTTTGTTTGTTTCATTTAATTGTTTATTACTTTTTCATGTTTAGCTAATAAAAAGTATATTAAAAAATATACTTTTTGGCCGGCTGCATGTTGAACATTGAGAAGTTGTGGGAGAACTTGTAGTAAGGTTTGGTTGTAACCAATCATTAAATCAGTCGCGTTTAATGTTTATCACGAGCAACATCGACTTTGCTCCGCCAGTGAGCAGTTGCGCTCAGTGCTTGTAAGTAGTATGGTTCAGCTCTGTCAGCCAGTATATAGTATCATTATGTGTATTTATTATGTCTTATAGTTAAATGTTATTAAATATTGTTTATTTTATATATCAAATATCTTCATTCTTATTCTGGTCCAAGGGATTGTTCCAGCCCTAGCATTATCCTATGCAGTCCACTACCTCCAAATCAACATAAATTTTCTACCTAAATGGTATCATCCTATCATTCATTATACCCAAAATTTCTATGGTCTTCCGATTTCATTATTTCTTTAGTTCCCTAATCCTTCAATGAGGGATTTTGCCAAATGCCTTATAATCAACAATGCATCTGTACACATCCATATTACATCCAAAAATTTTTGGACAACACATCAAATAAGAAAAGAGTCAGTCTCCTGCACTCCTAGGCTGGAATAAAATCTTAACTGTGTTTTGCTTATATCTATTTCAAGCTTTTGATATATTCTAATGCGGATGATCATAAGAAAAAGTTACAACTCATGAGACATCAAATTTCATATAAAGTTTACCACACTCAAACAAATGAAAATAGAAAACAACTGCTCACATGCAATGTTTTCAACTCTGTATATTTTATTAAGCAATTCCAGCAAAATCCCAATATGATTATCATCAACAAGCTTGAGGATGTCACTGGAAAAAGCTCTTCAGACTCTTTCCATTGTCTTCAAGGCATAAATTACTTCTACCTTGGCAATATTTCTTCTACAAAAAGGCATTTGTTCTGAACCCTTTCTTCAATTTCATCTGCAAACAATTCCACAATGCATTTTTTCTCACTGCTGCAGTTTTTTAGCAGCAGATATGGTCGATCTGTCATGAAGTACAATAGCTCTATTTCTTTGTTGCAAACCTGCCCAGTTCATTGACTTTTTTATACAAGTTAAATAGATCATATTTACGCAGAGGTTATTCAAATTCTTACATCTCTTTTCAAAATACTATTCTTAAGCCTACCTTATTTTCTGTCTAATCTTATTTTGAATCACTTTATATCTATGAGCATCTTGATTCCTGTACAATCTTTTTTTCTTCCATCACATTAAAAATTTCATTGACGATCCATCCATCTTCCTTTCTAACTGTAGTCTGCATAAGTATTCATCTAGATAGATCATGTATTCAGTGTTGTAGCTTTCCCCTTGCTCATTGATATCCTCAATATTTATCTTATCTAGGCATTTGTAGATCTTATATAGAACATTTTCCTTGGCTTCAGGTATCTGTACATAAATTTTTTAACCACTCTTTGGTTTCTGATATTTTTGAGCATCAATTTTAGAGTAACAATTAAGGATTATGATCAGATTATACATCTGCTCTTGGATAAGCTTTAACCAATTTTATCCCATTTTGGTAATTTTCATTAATCAGTATACAGTCTATCTGATTTTGGACGATATTATTAGGAGTATCCTGAAAGGCTCAGCATGTGTGCTGCAGTCTTCTCTTCGGTACCTTGTAAAACATGCTGGCAACAACAAGATTGCTTTCCAAACAGAATTGTAACAGATGATCTCTTTCATTGTGCTTCATAATTGATGACCTCCACAAGTTTTCCAATGGTTTCTATGCTTATGTTGACATTAAAATCACCCATTACTACTGTGACATCCCTATGATTTACAGTTTTTAAAACCATTTGAGTATAGCTGATAGAATATATAAAATATATCTGAATAAATACCCAACAAGATTCTTGTTTCTACGATTATATAATCTAATCCAAATTGTTAACATGACAAAAGAAAGAGTCAGTCATATTATCCAGTGCACTAAAGAAATCAAGTACTCTTCAGAAGCAACTTCTGTAAATGTAGATTCAAAAATGTGAATGATTACATTGTGGTTATTACCCATTTAAATAGCTTAAATTCTACAGCAGTGGAATGTATAATGGTGTGACAAATCCCAGAACCATTACAAGACAAATGAGGAAAAAATTTCATTATTCAATAAAACTTTCATTTTCTGAAGAAATATGTGTGATTTCAATTTAAAAATAACTAAATTTTGAATGTTTTCTTTTCAACTGATCTACACAAAATATAAGGAAAACAGAGATGTTAAATTAAGTTTAATAATGAAAAACTACTACACAGAAAAATGTGCATATACAAGCAATTTAGACTACTTAAATTGGCAAAAGTGAAAATTTAACAAGCAGAAGCATTAGCTGATCAAGCAGTTTTAAAAAGAAGCATTAATAATGAGCAGATAAAAAATAAAAATATATAGTAGCATTAATCCAAACAAAGGAATATTTTTGTTTTTACTTTTTCCTACCATACACTGATGACTTAACAAATGAATTTGCAATTTGATGTTAGTGTTAGATAGTTTTTACGTGACATTTTTATTTTCTGCCACTGAAACAAATGTATTCTATGCAAGTATTCTTATCATATTTAATTATTATTGTAAATAATAATAATCTTTAATAAATATTTTTTTTTAATAATAATGTTTAGTTATTTCATTTGTATTTTTACTGCAATGAAAATAGATACAACACCAAGGTACAGCCAAACCAAGGTGATGGTGTTACTTTGTCAAAGTATAAAAACAAAGATAAATAAAATAAACAAGAATAAGGTAATGCGATTAGAAATGCTAATAATTCTTCAGAACCTTAGCAAAAAAACTATTCTTGTGGAAAAATTAAAAGTGGTGACTGTCTGCAGATTTTAAAGGAAAAAGTAATTTCACAAATACAGAATGAAGAAATTTGATTTTTCAGCAAAATCTTCCATGACATCAAAAAGTAATGGAATTCTATTAAAAAAAAAAAAGAAAAACAGAAAAAATGCACAGATATAAAACACTTGTTTGCTCTGAAAACTGTCCAGATACTAACTAAATATAAAATTATTGGACAATAATAAAAACAAATAATTAGCAATCAGGACTGCTTCAAAAACTAACTGGACCAAGTCTTTGATTACAATATGAATATGGTGGTATCATGATAAAAATAAGAAAAACAGTCATCACTGGCTGAATTCATCCCAAAACTAGTAAATAAACTAATAAAAAACAGAAGAGGGAATATTTAGTGCTACTATTATATTAAATTTTACATTAATTACAGCAAAAGGATGTGTCTGCATTTTTCTGCTAGTGTACCAGAACAGGCAGTATCAAGATTTAAACACAATAAAATCCAAAAAAAATCACATGCACACACATACACAAAACAGAAATTTATTTCATACAAGATAAAAAGGTATTACATCATAACACAAATCTTGAGATAATAGCCATAGGTAAAAAGACATAGAAGCTTTAGGCAAATAACACATACCGAAGAATCCTTTTTATCAGAAAATTACCTAAAGGCATTGATGGTGTTGGAAGAGGAGTCCCAACGGCAACTACTTGCTGTTTATAATCCACTTCATTTCCATACATTCCCCCAATACCATATTGGCCATTGCCTTCCTGATTTGTTCCACCTCCATGTACTATAACAATATAACATGATTTTTAAAAACTGCCTTTAAAACACACACATATACACACACACACACACAGAGAGATATTAACTTAGCAAAACCAATTCTTTTTTATTGTATTTGTCCATATTTCCCTCTGTAATAATTATGCCACAGACAAAAGTACAAAAACAGTTTACCATCATGAGTACAGAATTCAATAATGCTTCTTACCTTATGCTTATTGTTTTTTCGTAACAGCGGAACATTAATTGATAATATTTATAAAAAATAGAAATTAAAATCCAATAATGAAACAACATTGATACCTATAAATAATAAAAGTGTTGATGAAAATATTTAGATAAAATATTCCTATACTAACATTATTGAAAACATGGTTAATGTTTACAATGATAAAAAATATAAAATTGCTTATATACAATCACATAATAAAACATTTAAAAATTCATAATGATGATAATGATCCTAATAATTTGTGTGGCATCTATAAAATACCATGCGATGATTGTAACAAAATTTATATTGGGGACTAGTAGATCATTTAGGGCAAGGATTGCAAAACATTTTAGATCTTATAAAAACTGCAAATTAGGTTTCTCCAATCTTGCAGATCATTTAATAATCAATAAATATTCAATCAAAGATTCGGATACAAATTTAAATGTAGTGGAAATTGCAAAAGGATGTGATAAAAAAAAATTAAATATTTTAGAAAAACATTATATATACATGTATAGACAGAAATTTAATTTGATTAATCTACAGACAGAATTTGATAATGACTTTCTTATCAAAACCGCCTTAGATAGCAGCACATTTATATAGTTTAAATAAATTCAAGTAACTTCAGTACAATACTGTATGTGTGGCTAGCCACAAAACAAATTTTTTTAAATTTTATAATATTTATGACTACATATTTTTTTATATATTTATAATTTTAATGTTTTGAATTTAATGTGTAATTTTTTAAAAGAAATCGTTTAACTGATGGTGAGGGAAACCCTCGATAGCACTATCATGAAAAAAAACAATAAGCATAAGGTAAGAAGCATTACTGAATTCTGTACTCTTGGTGGTAAACTGTTTTTATACTTTCGTCTTTGATATATATATATATATATATATATATATATATAGTAATAAAGATTTGTTTCTTATCTTAAGCATGTAACATTTTACAAAACTAAGCACATTTAGTTAACAAAAATGAACATAATGTGGAACAGGGGCATTGTAGTAGCTCAATAAACACAATTTTTTTTTCAAATCTCATGTAAAGTAGGTAGCAGGAATTTCCTTCTTAAATAGAACCTAACAACACACGTCAGATTTTGTCCCTGTACATTAATATAAACATTTTTAATTCTAAAATAAGCCTAATTGTACTTTTATTTACAAACACATTTACATCTCAATACACAGGCAGTGTAGAAACGAGTGATTTAAATTTAAAAAAAGTAATTAAATTTAAATTTACCTTTATTTTCATACTTCTTTGCGTACTGAAAGGCTAAAATTACACTGTTCACACAATTTCATATAAAATTTCTTTCTTTCATGGAAGAGAGCTTCATCAGATATACAATGATTTTTCAGGAAATCCTTATTTTTTCACATTTAGCTATAAACTTAACAAATATAACTCGCCCATTAAAATCACATGATTCAGGATTTCTGGATTATCTAATCTTATAAAAATAAAAGTTAAAATCTAGGGTCAATATTCAGCCTAAAGCATGACAAAATAAAAAATGTCAACCTTTTAAGACACCATGTTCCCATGTAGAATGCTGCAGATTGCAGGGACAAGGCTCTGACTATTTTGATGAATTCTGGTGTTGGACATTTTTTTAATGAACCTAAATGCTTCCTACTCAATACTGAAACTTTAGTTTCAAAATCTTCTCACATCATCTCAGCAGGAACTAAATTCTAACATTGAAGCTGACAGCGATGATAAAAATTTCTTAACACCATTCTTATAAAATGCTTTAATGTACTATTCACATATTAACATTGCAACTAATCTGCACTAAATGAAATGAAATGACAGAATAACAGCCCAATCAACTCAAATAATGGCTTTGCAATGAAAAATTCAAAATCACCCATTAACACTTATGGCCACCTATGTGTTACACTTCATTATGAATAATAAAAACTTAATTTTATACATTTATTACCAAGATTTTTCTGCTTATGCAATTTACCATTCTAAATGATCTTGTCATGAAAATATTTTAATTCTGACCACAGATAAAAGTATTTTAAAATAATTTTTAACAATTTTAGATGAAATTACTGCTGACAATTCTATTATTTTAAATGTTGAAATATTTAAAATATGTAAAACTTATATTCCTTCCAGTTTAAAACTGAGTAGACAATACAGTTAACCGAGTAGATATTTTTAAACTGACTTTAAAAACGAAATTATCTACAAACAAAATTATGGCAGAAACTAAAAATTAGCTATTCTACAATGAAGTGTTCATCCTTAGCAAGAATCTACAACAATAAACAAAAATCCAACAACATATCCAAGCAATTTTTCAATCAAAATTGTATTCTGTCTATTACACATGTCCACAGGATCTGTGAAGTGTCAACAAAAAGTGATTTTACAATATTTACTAATTAAGAACTTCTTTTTTGAACAAATGAACAGTGTGCATGAATAAACTATCTAAATATACAAATGAGTTAATTAAACGAAAAAAGATTGTACTATAAAATTACACAATACTAATTATCTTTTCAGCTTTTTCAAAACTAATTTGGATAAAAAGAGGAAACCCAAAATTGTCTCAAAATTATTTCAAATAACTGACACTCTACAGAAAATAAAAACTTTCACTACAACCATACAATTGTAAATTAAATATATAAAATTATTACTATAAATAGATAACAAACAAATCATTGTTGATGGCTGTTATATAATTTACAAAATTTGGTTACTCTGTGAAGCAGATAATGCTTGTGAAACAAGCTAAAATCACACTTAATAAAGTCACATCTGCTCAATGTAATACAATAATTGTTTGTTAGTACAGTAATTGCATTCCAGAAAAATAACAACATAAACCAAATAATGTTTCCTCTTAGAAAACACATAACTTTATTATGGTAGGTTCTATTATAATCTCATAACAGACAAAACTGCTAAATATAAAATTAAGAAGCACTTAAATTAACTCAAATATACCTTTTTTAACTGTATTCTCTACCAAGTTAACTCTATTAATAATTTTTTTTCAACTATTGGCAAGTAATTCAATAGCCAAAAAAATATTTAATTTACAAAAAAAAAATGCAAAATATTTTTAAGATCATAAAAAGCATTTTATTGTTAACTATAAATACATAAATGCTAATTAAAAACTAAATTAACTCACATCTATTCCCAACTCCACAAGGAACTGCATTTAATAGAACAGTTAAAGTATAATGTGGTGGCAAGGATGCTTTACAAATAGCTGTGATAAATGCATCTTGTGGTGTTTGTAAATCAAGATTTCCACCTATGGTGGCATGATTTCCACATAAGCTGGCAAGACTTCCACATAAGCTGGCAAATGTCTGGATTGCTTTCAAAACATTCTCAGATGTTGTCTCATCAGTACTGAAACACATTTAAAAAAAATATAAAATAATATTAAAAAGTAATCTAAAATTAAATTTTTCTCACTTGTCAGATATCATGAATCCTTCCATTCCCTACTTTTTCTGTAGATATTAATCCTCTTATTTTATATTTGACATTGCCTGTCATTAATAACTACTAAATGTCAAGAGTGAGAAGAGAAAATTGAACCTGGAACTGTGCATTATTCTGGTGATCTACAGGAAATGGTTAATTCAATATTGATTCAACTATTTCAATTTATTTCTACTTTTTAACCTTTTATTTTTCTGCATGTTAAACATCTGATATGTTCCAAATGAAGCTAATGCTGTACAGGATACAATTCATCAAATTACCCTCATATTTTAAGACCTTTTGATTAATTATTTTACAATGACTATGACAAATGTAAGGTTCTTCATTTAGAAAAAGCTATTGTGATGTTTTATTTAATGACTAATCATTATTTTAGTACTCCATTAATAAATTTACCATCTTTTAACAAATGAAAGCTTACTGAATAAATATGAATCTGATAGATCATGCAATTTAACTCATACAAATTGTTCTTGGCCATTGAACTGAAACTGGAATTATTCACATGGTAAAGATGAAAAAATTCAAAGAACTGAGCAAATAGAATTAATAACAATATATTGATTTTTTTACACTTTACCATAATATATCATTAAGAGATTGTTACTAGATATCAGCTTGTTTCTGAAAAAAGTAAAAGACAGATTCAGAATATTACGGCAGCACCGAAGGATATTTGAGTTTATATATATATATATTGTCGCTGAATGGCTTTGACGGCACATGGCACTTACTAACCTTATGGTGGGTGGTGGGCCTGGAAAGGGCCATCTTTGTCATCAATTGGCTTCGGGAGCTCGTGTAATTGTTAACCTTAGGGTAGTCCTGAGAAGGGCTGTTGTCAAATGGCTTTGATGGTTTGTAATCCATAACTTTGTGGTGGCCCTGAAAAGAGCCATTTTTTGCGTTAGCTCTGAGAAGAGCTGTTGGGTCCGGAAGCTGGTCTCCAGCAAAGTCAGAGAGTTATGGCTCATCCATTGAAGTCCGACCAGGCTTTCCCTCAGGGGCAGTTGGGTCCCCACTACAGTGTGGCAGTGGTGGCCCCCAGAGCCCCACAGTGTCGGGTCGGCGTCGGTCGTCCTTCGCTGGCGTGGCTGAGGCGTTCTCCCCGAGCAATCCCACGCTGGGCTGGCTACTGCTGCTCCAACAAGGATGTTGGCATCCGCCGGGAGGTCCCATGTTGAGCAGGCCAGGGAACGTCTGTCTTCTTCCATCTTCTTCTTGGTCTTCTCCAGGTGGTGGTCGAAGATGAATTTCAAATTCACTCTCATGCACACTCTTTTATTAGAGCCTGAGAGGGGTGGGGCTGCAGCGTCACTATGGTGGGAGAAATGCGTGGTCATCTGCGAGGTGGGAGTGATGGTTGTATCAGCGCGTCCACATACTGTGTGCCAGCCCATATTGTTGCTATTGTGTACGCCCACCGATATTAAATTAGACATATATATGGTAACAATATGTATATATATATATATATATATTCATACCAGAAAACACCACACGTAAGATAATATTAAACAAGAAAATACAGAACAAAAACACTTGCTTCACACTCGCATGAAAAAACTCACAACACAAACATTTTCAACATTAGAAAGGGCAAAAAGTTCAGAATGTGTAAAAAGTACTGGGAGGATATTCAGTGCTACACATAATACCTTCACTCTGGCAAAGGGACTGGTTAAATGAAGTACATTATTATTAGAGAAAACAACTATGACTAAAACGGCACAATTTACAAATGAATATATTGAAAACATGTTTGTCTATTACTATATCAAGAAGGGAGATTAATATAGAGTAGAAATAGATCAACTCTTTTAATAATAATTATTTATAATAGTATTTGTTTATATTGTGACTCAGCAAAATCGGCAATATTTAGTAAAATTTTCCATTTTTACAACTGATAATGAAATTCCTTAATTATTGTTAATTCATAAATGAAACCACTTTGGTTAAAGACATGCAAAATATTCCAACTGCATTAGAAATAACTTTTTAATAGTTAAAAAAATATATATAAATATACATTTACACACGTATATTGACAATTGATCTGTTCATTTAGAGTACATTTATTAAGATATGTATTAATATATATTTATTATGTTATTTTTCCCTGATGCATATCAGCAACATTTATTTCATTTTATTTTTCTTGTTAACATATAAAATGCATGCTCACGGTTGAAATAATAATAAAAAATTACCTGGCATCTAACAATGGACTAAGAGCTGCAAGAAGACCACACCAACTTGAACTAATTAACTGTGCATAAAGTCTAGTAGAATTGGAATTTCTCATTTTTTCATTTTCATTACCACTCGCACCATCCTGGACTGCTATGGAGACACTTCTAATTATATCCAACAAACAAGCATAAGCTACTGATATGCCATATCCATCAGGAATAACTGGAGGTTCAATTTTATCCATCATCTCCAAGCTGTAAAATTTCATTCAAAAATTAATCACTATAATTATAGTCATAAGTACTAGTTAATAGTTTAAGATTTCAGTTATAATCTTAAGATTTTTAAGTAAAAAGTAAACACATTTTGGTCAGTCCCATATGGCTTCATTTCTTCTTTATTTGTAACATCAAGATATTTGATTGCTATTTCTTTCTAAATATGTAAACAAACTTGTTATTATGTTACTGCCATGGTTACCAGCTGTTTGTACTTAACTATGTTCATATGCATTATTATAAATTAGTAATTCTTTATATATCAAATGACACACACCACACTCACAATAACAGTTATACATATAATAGTTAAGAATATACTCAAAATATGGATACTTGTGTATTTAATTAATATCCGTGAATTAGTGCTATGGTGAAAAATAATGTAAAGAAATTCTGTTATGTGAATCTAAATTGTTTATTTTTTGGTCTTCTGGCCAACAAATATGTGAAAGGATTATTGTGATACTCTTAACTTCAAATTATAAAACTTAGTTATATTATTCAAAGCTTCAACAACTTATAATAATACAGTGACATGAATTGATAAGAGTTGCCAACTTTACACTGATTTGAGCAGGATGATGTATTCATTGATCAATATCAAAACATTATTTATTTAATTTTTATATTAAGGATGTGCATTACTTATTAGTTTTAATTCATTAAGGATAAGGAAAAATTTTTAAAGCAAAGAAAGACTATAGTCTGTCATCACAAGAATATATACATTTGCTGACAAGTTTGATGTATTAATGGATGATACTTATGCCTTAGAAATCAAGTTGTCAAATCTTCATGATTTACATGGAATCTTCAATCACACCATGAGACTGAATTTGATGTTCTCTTATCAGGCCACATTCAAGTTGAAGATGATTTAACCACCATTGAATGTAAGTTGCAATTTTTGATAAAAAATAGTCAAAAAACAGTGAATCAAGAAGTTGATTTAAATTCAAAGATTAACCAAATCCAACTACAGCCAATTAACTTACCAGTATTTAAAGGCAATGTCTTAGATTGGCAACATTACTATCATATTTAATGATCTAATACATAGTAGAAATGACTTAAGAGATTCATAAAAATTGCATTATCTTCATTCTTTCTTGAAGGATGAAGTGCTAGCCGTTATTAAGAATTTGCCAATTACAAATGAAAATTACATAATTGCATTAGAACTATTGAAAGGGAGATATAATAATAAATATTTAATTGCTTTCTGCAATGCTGACTGCATCTTAAATTTAAATGCTTTAAAGGAAGAATCTTTGGACACTTTGTCCAATTTTATTAATGAAGTATCATCTCATGTAAATGCTCTTGAGGTATTGCAAATACCAATTACTACATTTGAATTTGTAACATGAAATTTTTAGGCAAAATCTGATTACAACACTTTTAAAAGGTAGAAGGAGAAATTATTAGTGAAAGAATCTCCCACCTTTCAAGACTTCCTGCAAGATTCTTGAGAACACCAACCTAAATAGGTCAACCTTCTAAACATGAAAACAACGCTAAGAGACAGCTTTACAATACATCCAAATCTTTCACTGTACAACTCACTTCAAATACTAAAACTTTTAAGGGAGATAATTTTAATTGTTATTCAAAATTTAATTTACAACAATGTCTATTGGGTAATTCAAATCATAGCTTACAATATTGTGAAGATTTTTTAAATCTATCTATTGATGGTAGATACCTTTTAAAACATCATAATTATTGCTTTAATTGTTTGTGTAATACCTATTTTGTTAATGAATGTCATTCTTCCATTGTATGTAACATTTACTTTAGAAAACATAATACCTTTGTACATATGCATAGGAGTACTGATTCTAAATCAAATAACAAAAGGTTTGAAAACAATAATTATTTCTTGTTTAAACTGCAGTTGAACAAGCTAGTAGTTTTGCCTACTGCAATATGTAATGGCATTGATGTTAATGGTAATTCTCATGCATGTAGAATTCTAGGGCGCTAACTTGTGAAATGTAAACTTCCCATTTTTGGAATAAACAATTCAATTTCACAATCTCAATACACTGTTGTGATCACATTGCATTCTCTATATATGGATGTTTCATTTGAGGTACAATGTGTGGTTTTTTCAAATATAACAGATTGCCTCCCATCATTCACCTTTGACGTTTCACATCTTAAATTGACTCAATTTATTTTTTGCTGATAATTTTAACAGTAAAAATGGCATTGATATATTAATTGGAGCTCAATTTTACTGGAGTCTCATTCTCCCTGGAAAATTTATTCAAACCTTTAATGATCCTATTCTCCAAGAGACTAAACTAGGATATATAGTTAGCGGTTTTATTCCAACT
The DNA here is from genome assembly GCF_047948215.1 of Lycorma delicatula. Classification (NCBI taxonomy): domain Eukaryota; kingdom Metazoa; phylum Arthropoda; class Insecta; order Hemiptera; family Fulgoridae; genus Lycorma; species Lycorma delicatula. The sequence goes on along the minus strand of NC_134458.1, from coordinate 13,032,130 downwards.
AACGTTAAGCACAATAATCCCACTACATCACTTCTTTCTTGTAACGATTCTACAATTTTCTCTAATATAATTGAGAAATTCTGGAAGATCAAAGCAATCAATACTGATATTTCAATTAAAAACAATTCCTTATGCGAAAAGCATTTTCAATTTAATTTGACAAGAAATGATCAAGGTAGATTTGTGGTTTCATTACCATGTAAATATGATAACATCCAATTATGTGATTCCTTTGTTAATACTAGGAATAGATTTTTGCATTTAGAATAAAGGTTAAACAATGATTCTAAGCTCAAAAGAGATTATTCTACCTTCATCCTTAGATCTGGGTCGTCACATATCATCAATTAACCCCGATGACTTATTAATTAAATGAGCTAATGTGTGCTGCTTACCCCACCATCCAGTATTTAAACCATCTAGTTTAACTACTAAACTTTGAGTAGTTTTTGATGGTTTAGCTAAAACTTCCAATGGCCTATCACTTAATGACACTTTACTAATCGGTCCAGTAGTCCAACAAGATATATTTTCTATAATGATTAGATTTAGAACACATAATTATGTCATTAAATCAGACATAACAAAAATGTACCGACAAGTTTTAGTCAAACCTAGCGATTCAAACTTACAACGTATACTGTGGCATGATTCTCCAGATCAGGAAATAAAACACTATGTACTACGTATGGTAACTTGTGGAACTGCTTGTGCACCATACCTAGCCAAACAATATCTAATACAAATAGCAAAGGAAAATGAAATTAATTATCCAGAAGCTTGTAATGCTAGTCAAAATGACTTCTATGATGATGATATTATTACAAGTTCAAATAACTTAACCCATTGAGTTGGTCTAGTGGTGAACACATCTTCTCAAATCAGCTGATTTGGAAGTCGAGAGTTCCAGCGTTCAAGTCCTAGTAAAGTCAGTTATTTTTACACGGATTTGAATATTAGATCATGGATACTGGTGTTCTTTGGTGGTTGGGTTTCAATTAACCACACATCTCAGGAATAGTCGAACTGAGACTGTACAAGACTATACTTCATTTACACTCATACATATCATCCTCTGAAGTATTATATGAACGGTAATTACCGGAGGCTAAACAGGAAAAAGAAAGAAGGTTCAAATAACTTTGATGAAGTTAATCAACTAAAAACTGACATTACTAAATTGTTACTACAGTATGGTTTTTTGTTACATACTTGGTTTTTGAGCAACTCCATTAGTGTTTCCCTTGATCATAATTATTCTTTTCCATCCAATCAAGAACAATACATATGAACTTCTTTGGAATAATACTTCAGTCATATTACTTTATCAAGTCACTCACCCAAATAATTCTAACATCTATATAAAAGGAAATATCCTCTCCATCATAGCTACTATATTCGATCTACTGGGACTCATTGTTACCATCGTGTTTTCTCATAAATGTTTTATGCAATCATTATGGCATATTAAAATTGATTGGAATGAAACATTACCCAAAACAATACTATCTCAATGGCTGGCTCTTTACAATCAGTTGTAATTAATTGAATCTATAAAACTAAATAGATCTATAATTCCTAATTATAATATTAAGTTTAAGTCATTTCAAATACATGGTTTTTCCCATGCCCCAAAAAAAGGATTACAGTTTCTGTATTTATATCTGAACATGATTTGTTGACAATACCATTTCATCTAATTTACTGTGTTCAAGTTCAAAACTGGCTCCTCTAAAACAATAAATTTACTAAGGCTTTAATTATGTGGCCGTTTGTTACTTACTTACTTAGTAATAAAGGCAACTAATGCATTAAAGATAAATTTTAATGAAATGAACTTGTATACTGATTCTATGGTTGGTCTTTACTGGATTCATAGATAACCATCTATTTGAAGATATTTATTAACAATAGAGTTTCGGAAATCCGACAAAATACCGTAAATTCTATTTGGCATTACGTTAAGTTTTCAGATAATCCTGCTCACGTACTGTCTAGGGGTTGTCCTCCAAGCAAATTTCCGTATTTATTTGAGTTGCCCCACGCCCACGAATAGGCCCCTCACCACGATTTTCTGAACCTAAAAAAAAATCTAAAATCTAAAAAAAAAAATTTGAGATAAACTGGTATTTTAAAGTGCGACGGATATGAAAAAAAATACGTAAATACAAAAATATTCAGAAAGTAAAGCATTTAATTCGTTCATTTAAATTACAATATTAATATTAGATTAATAATTAATTACCGTAAGTACTAGTTTAGTTCAGAATCAGTAGGCCAATAAAACGAAAAGAAAGTATCACATTAAAAAGGATCATTTCAACACACTTTTTAATATGGGATTTTATTTTTAATTAATCACTGTCACTGTCAATGTCTGTAGAAGAGTTACCGGTAGTCTCCATGTCGCTCTGCCAAAGGTGATTGTCATCACTACCATCAAGCTCATTAGATATTCCGCATTTTTGAAATTTTTCCTTACTAATTCCGTGGAAATACCTTCTCAAGTATCTTTTATCCAAACACAAATCCGGTTAAAATCTGGGCGTTTGATTCTTCCTGTAGGCGTGAGAAAGAAATTTTCATCAGCCATCCATTTACTGTACAGTTGTTTTAATGCAGATTTGAACGGTTTATTAATGCAGACATCCAGTGGTTGCAATAGAGATGTCAATCCGCCTGGAATTATTACTTGGTCTGTCACACCCTTTTTTAAAATATCTTTCATTTTATCAGTCGTATGCCCCCGATAACTATCTATTATTAGCCCATCGGTATTTATTTATTAAATAAATCTCCTGATCGCTTTTGCCATACACACCTAATCCGATCTAAAATTAAGGTTTCGTCCATCCAACCTGATTCCTGTGCTCTGATAATAACTCCATTTACCTGTACGGTAGGAAGAGTTTTTTTTTAAAAACAATGTACGGAGGTAATTTTGATTGATCAGAAGTAATGCAAAGTATAACACTACATCTTTGTTTTTCATTACCACCAGTGCGAATCGTAATACTTTTTTCACCTTTTTTGTTTACGGTTTTGTCAAATGGCATTTCTAAATATACGGGGGTTTGATCAGAGTTTCCTATTTGAGAAGGCAAATAGCCTTTATCTTTTCTAAGATTTATTATGCATTTGTGAAAATGTAATATTTTTTGTTCATAAGCATCTGGAAGTCATTGAGAAATGGTCGTCTTTCATCTTATTGACAAATCATTTCGTGCAAAAAATTGTGTTATCCATCCACGGCTTGCTCTAAAATCAACTTTATTCAATGATTTAGCGATTTCACGAGCATATGATTGACACATTTCTGTCGTGACAGCATAACCGCATTTCCTTTTTTCCATAACAGTCATACAATTTTTTTTCTATGTCTGCGTATTTTGGTTTTAACCCACAAAAAGACCTTTTATTAGTTCCTTTCATCAGAAGATGTTTCTTCTTATGCTAGTCTTGAATGCAGCTTTCATCTACGTCAAATTTTCTTCCTGCCGCCCGATTTCCAATTTTTTCAGCCCCCTCTATAACATGCAGTTTTTCATTTACTGTAAAAGATCATAGACGCTGTTCTTTTGTACTCATTTTAATGCCATAATTAAAACAAATCACCGTATTAAACTTTACAAGATAAACTAAACAGATAAAATGCACATAACCGTCCACATATGCAAACAGTACAATGACTTTGGGGAATAGACAAGACGACAATGGGTAACTGATACTGTAACTGTAGTGTCATTAGAACCGGATGCAGCCTATACAGAATGAATCAGGTTTATAAAAATGCCGTAACTTCGTTCCTATCGATAATATGAACAGGATGCTAATAATTAAGGATGTATTCTGTATAAGCGGCATCCGGTATTGATAAACAAAAGCCTAATGTAACCATATTTATGTGATTGAATTTAGGTACAACTAAGGAAATGTTTACTTTACATAAATTATCCTGGCTAAAGGATATGTTTCAAGTAAGCCCCCACACTTATTTTTTCTCTACATTTCCAAGAAAAAAGTGTGGGGGTACTCGAATAAATACGGTAATTGACGTCATTCTGATTGGCATGGTCCAAATTGGCTTTCACGATCTTCTTCCTATTGACCAAGTAATAATAATTTTACCTTTAATAATTGCAATTCGAATCCAGAATGTTTAGCAAAAAACACACACATCTACATTACTGTCATATGCATCTACTGTCATACCTGATTATACACAGAAATATTCATCTTTACACAAGCTACTCTGCATATTTAGCTTCTGTTTTAGATTCATTTATAATACTAAGTCTAATCAGAGAGAACGAAATTCAGGTCCTTTGACTACATAGGAATTAAACCACATACTTACCTTCTTCTTACAACAATCACAGTTCATTCATTTTGGTCATGAGATACATAGTATTAAAAATGATCAAACTATTGCCAAACATAGTAAACTTATCTCTTTGGATCCATTCTTGGATAACTCAAGTTTAATATGCATAGGAGGCAGACTGCAATACTCTTTTATTATACTACCATGTAAAACATCCTATTACATTACAGTCTAATGCAAGAACTCAAATTCAACAACTTGGTCAACTACCACGTTTTAGAGTAGTTCCTTCATGACCATTCTCTGCTTATGCAGTGGATTATGGCAATCCAATTATGATACGCCATGGCAGGCAGCGATCTAAGTTTTTCACTAAAGCTTATATTGCACTGTTTATATGTCTTGCAACTAAGGCAATACATTTAGAACTAGTTTCTGACTTATCTATACAGTCATTCATTGCAGCCTTAAAAAGATTCATATCTCGTAGAGGTATTCCTAATCAAATCTTTTCTGACAATGGTACTAACTTTTGTTCTGCTAAAAACATACATCATAACTTAACATCAACTCTTTAAATCAGATACTTTTAAATTAAACATTCAATCATTTTCAACTAAACAAGATTTCAACTGGTCATTCATTCCTCCCGTGTCTCCTCATTTTGATGGTTTGTGAAAAAGCGCAATTAAAAGCATCTAACATCACATGTGTTGTGTTATCAGTCAAACGACTCTTAACTTTGAGGAATTATATAAAATTTTAACGCAGACTGAAGCTTGCCTTAACTCCCGTCCCTTATTCTCTCTTTTCTACAGACCATAGAGATCCTGAACCTTTAACTCCAGGACATTTTCTCATTGGATCTACACTTACATCCTTGCCTGAGCCCAGTTATCAGAAAATTCAAGTCAATCATTTAGGACGCTGGTAACCATTGCAAAAATTTATTCAGTCTATTTGGAAGTGTGGGTCTAAAGACTATCTGCATTATTTGCAGCAATGAAATAAATGGCAGTTTCCCAAACAAAATCTTGCTGTTGGCAATTTGGTTTTGATCATCAATGAACATTCCACTCCACTGCAATGGAAGAATGGTATAGTCACTCAAGTTTATCCTGGTTCTGATAATCTTGTAAGAGTGGCCGATGTAAATACTGCTAAAGGTCTGCTAAAAAGACCTATGCATAAACTATGTTTATTACCAATTTTAAGTGCTTGAATTAAATGATATATTATAATAAGTAATAACATATTTCTTAAAGGTTATAATGATATTTGTAACAATAATTTATTAGATTTGTTATTCATGGTTTGATATTATCATGTAATTTCATTTGCTTTGTATTTAAATATTATATTAATGTATATTCTAAGATACATACTTTTGTTGATGTAATTGTAATTCTCATTTTCATATTGCTCCCACACACCTGTACAACATACAGACTGTTGTACGACATGCAGGAACAAATACATACAAACAAATATGCATACAAAATACAGCGCAAAACATGTATACTATTCTTTACATAGGCTACCAGGCTAAATGCTAATTTGGTTGCATTAAGGCAATAAGATGGTATACTCATCATTTGCTTGAGGTTAGAGTCCCAAGCTACTTTGGTTGCATTGAAGCATCAAGATGGTATATCCAACATTGCTTAGAGTTGGACTCCCAAGCTTGGAATATCTTGAGGCAACATGAATAACACTGTTAAAGAAATCCATTGGCATGTGATTGCTTGGCCAATGGATACATCTTGATGCATGAGGCTTCACGAACAACAAAGCCAAAGAAATCCTAGATCTTTGCGGTGCTAGGTACAATCAATCTAGAGGTTCAGCCAACCCTAGATAATGTACACATAATTTCCATTGGCAACATGATTGTCCTGGCCAATGGATACTTTTTAATGCATAAAACATCACAAACAATATTATAAGAAATCCTAGACTGGTGCAATGCTAGGTACATAGATAATCAGATTATTTATGGTGTTATGTAGTTACTTACGACTATTACATAAACTAATCTATTTATGAGCATTATGATTTATTCTATTTATTGTACAACTGATTGTAACTTTGATTCATTATATAAATCAATAAGTGAATGTAATTACAATTTATGTTTTGAGATAACTATTACATACTATTTGTGATTCATAAATGATTACAATTTGTTCTACACATGAATTTAGACATTTCTATTATGACTTGGCAATATGCGCCTTGTAACTTTGTTGTCTTGATAAATACAACACTATAATTGTATAAGTTAGGTCCAATTGCATGATACTATTACATTACATTAAAGTGTTAATCGTAACTTGTTTGTTATTAAAACAAGTTACTGTGTAGATTATTTATTTACTTTCATTGTCTATACTATTTGATATGTACAATTATGTTGAACCTGCAATTCAAAAATTGTTATTTTTACCACTGTTATTACTTATAAATTTGATTATAATTTAAATGAGGAAAACATCTTGTACAATTTTTTGGCAGGCAGAATATGGTCAATCCAGACTTAGTTTCCTTTTTATTCCTAATATCAAGATATTTTTTTCTATAAATGTAAACAAACTTGTTATTTTGTTACTGTCATGGTTACTAGCTGTTTGTACTTAACTAAGTTAATATGCATTATTACAAATTAGTAATTTTTTATATATCAAACAACACACATAACACTTACAATAACACTTATACATATAATGGTTAATAAAGCAAATACTCACAGTACGGCTACTTGTATATTTAATTAATATCAGTGAATTAGTGCTATGGTGAAAAATAATGTAAAGAAATTCTGTTATGTGAATCAACACATTTAGTAATTAATGTTAAAATTTAAAAAAATGGTAACAAATTTAAAATAGAACAGCCATATACTCGTGGAAAAAAGGGAGAATCAAAGAATCAAATGCTTTTTTTTTATTTCTTCATACTGAAATTATTTTTTTTCAATTTTTTTTAAAATTATGAATTTATTGTATTTTACTTGATTCCAATGTAAACTTAAATAATTATACATTCTGATTCTATATATTTTTTTAAACTTAATTTTTCAATTTAAATTTTTATGTTTTTTTGTTTTATTTTTATGTATCATGCTACAAAACTCATGTATTTTTATTTAGTTAAATATTGAATTTTTAATTAGTTCTTTTATTAATCATCCTATTATAATGATATGAACTCATGGGTACCGCTAAAGGTTTCTTTTGCTACCTGCATCAAGGATAAATATGTTGAATAAAATTGTACATGTAATTTTCCATGCCACCTTTATTTATTATTTTCCAATAAACCATGCCACCTCCAATCACACAATTGTTAATATAAAATGCTAGAAGTTAATCTTCTAATGCTGATGATTGCAAGAATCATCAAATACAAATTTTAACACTATTGTTCATTCAAAGACTTTTCCATATTTTTTTCTGAAAATTGTTACAACTATCTGTGATTAGCAACTTTGATCGCTTGATTGTATATTTATTTATTTATTTATAATAATAACAACAAAATCATTTTATACATTGTAGCATTTACATTATAGGCTCAATAGAAAAACTATGATGTTTTCAGGAGAAAGCCTTCTAAAATACTTTCAGGAAACATGTTAATCCTTAGTACAATACATCAGTAAGGGATTACAGACAGATAAGTAATGTATCCAGGAACATAAAGTGAAACATAGGACTGCATATGAATGACACAAATTATATTAAACTACAAAATTTATATACAACATTTCTGCATTACTAATCTTGTCTTCACAATTCAAACTTACTGGCATAAAAAATGTAACTGATTAGAACAATTTTGCATTCTACAATTCTCTATGAACATTTTGGAAATAAAATGTACAATATACAAAGAAATATCATGTTTACAAATGGTAAAAAATATAAAATTTGGCGACTTAGCCACTAAAATAAGATATGACCATTCTTTTGTGGATTCTAGCCTAAATTTCTGACACAAACTTTGTTTATTTTCTTTAGGCTCGTTGTACCTCAGTCCAAAGCACTTTTGCTACTAGATGAAGGTTCAATAAGGAAACATTTAATCTTTCACTGCTAAATAACAGATTTTTAACATTTCCGCAACCCCAACTTCAATGTAACTAGTTACACTGATTCAGAAAAAATAAGAAAATTTTATTATACAAAATACAATAACCTATCAAAAATTACAAATGTCATTCTATCCTTCAAGCAGTTTACTATCAACATTAATGAAACTGTAATGTAAGTAAAAATAAAAGTAGGGCTACTCATAGTTCCATGTTTAATATAATAAATCCGTAGCAATTATGGATAACCCGTGACATACCAACCCCCCCCCCCCCCCACCACACTGTAGGGAAAGACACCCACCTTGTGACGATTCTGGTCACCCCCCCCTGGATAACCCGCGACAGTTGGCATCTCAGTTTTTTATGATAACATTAACTTCCACCTTTTAATATATATATGTGAGCCATGGTTAATTCTATGAGGTATTAACTGTAATTTATATTAAATGATTCAAAAACAATATACAGTAAATTAAAAAATTATCTTACTAAGTTGATTTTGCTTGCCCACTGGAGAATGTTATAACAACAGGCAACCAGACTCCACGAGAAAAGAAACCAGGTTGAGGGGATACACCTGGTCCAACAGGCATTCCAGCCAGTAAAGCAGGTGGCTGTCCTTGAGCAGTAGCTGATGAACCACCTATAAAAAAATAAATAATTAGACATGGATAAATAAAAACAACAACAATAACCTTGTCTAAAGTTTGTTAAACAAGGTATTATCATACAAATGTTAGACAAGGTATTCATCATTACATCTAAAATTACTGAACAAAAAAATTTATCAAACATGTTATAGAACTGCAATTGCTTGCAGAATCTAAATATGTTGGACATTATTAAATGAAGTAAACAAAATTTTTAGAGTAAACAGAAATAATTAAAGAATATCACAAATTCAGACCTAACATTTCTACAAGTGATCTTAAGTTGTAATCAAAAGAGGTGAATGAGAACTCATATGGTTTAGAGATGAAATAATGATGATTTATATTTTTGAAATGCATTTTTTTTTTTTTTTTTGTCTTCAGTCATTTGACTGGTTTGATGCAGCTCTCCAAGATTCCCTATCTAGTGCTAGTCGTTTCATTTCAGTATACCCTCTACATCCTACATCCCTAACAATTTGTTTTACATATTCCAAACGTGGCCTGCCTACACAATTTTTCCCTTCTACCTGTCCTTCCAAAATTAAAGCGACTATTCCAGGATGCCTTAGTATGTGGCCTATAAGTCTGTCTCTTCTTTTAACTATATTTTTCCAAATGCTTCTTTCTTCATCTATTTGCCGCAATACCTCCTCATTTGTCACTTTATCCACCCATCTGATTTTTAACATTCTCCTATAGCACCACATTTCAAAAGCTTCTAACCTTTTCTTCTCAGATACTCCGATTGTCCAAGTTTCACTTCCATATAAAGCGACACTCCAAACATACACTTTCAAAAATCTTTTCCTGACATTTAAATTAATTTTTGATGTAAACAACTTATATTTCTTACTGAAGGCTCGTTTAGCTTGTGCTATTCGGCATTTTATATCGCTCCTGCTTCGTCCATCTTTAGTAATTCTACTTCCCAAATAACAAAATTCTTCTACCTCCATAATCTTTTCTCCTCCTATTTTCACATTCAGTGGTCCATCTTTGTTATTTCTACTACATTTCATTACTTTTGTTTTGTTCTTGTTTATTTTCATGCGATAGTTCTTGCGTAGGACTTCATCTATGCCGTTCATTGTTTCTTCTAAATCCTTTTTATTCTCGGCTAGAATTACTATATCATCAGCAAATCGTAGCATCTTTATCTTTTCACCTTGTACTGTTACTCCGAATCTAAATTGTTCTTTAACATCATTAACTGCTAGTTCCATGTAAAGATTAAAAAGTAACGGAGATAGAGAACATCCTTGTCGGACTCCCTTTCTTATTATGGCTTCTTTCTTATGTTCTTCAATTGCTACTGTTGCTGTTTGGTTCCTGTACATGTTAGCAATTGTTCTTCTATCTCTGTATTTGAACCCTAATTTTTTTTAAATGCTGAACATTTTATTCCAGTCTACGTTATTGAATGCCTTTTCTAGGTCTATAAACGCCAAGTATGTTGGTTTGTTTTTCTTTAATCTTCCTTCTACTATTAATCTGAGGCCTAAAATTGCTTCCCTTGTCCCTATACTTTTCCTGAAACCAAATTGGTCTTCTCCTAACACTTCCTCCACTCTCCTCTCAATTCTTCTGTATAGAATTCTAGTTAAGATTTTTGATGCATGACTAGTTAAACTAATTGTTCTGTATTCTTCACATTTATCTGCCCCTGATTTCTTTGGTATCATTACTATAACACTTTTTTTGAAGTCTGACGGAAATTCCCCTTTTTCATAAATATTACACACCAGTTTGTATAATCTATCAATCGCCTCCTCCCCTGCACTGCGCAGTAATTCTACAGGTATTCCGTCTATTCCAGGAGCCTTTCTGCCATTTAAATCTTTTAATGCTCTCTTAAATTCAGATCTCAGTATTGTTTCTCCCATTTCATCCTCCTCAACTTCCTCTTCTTCCTCTATAAAACCATTTTCTAATTCATTTCCTCCGTATAACTCTTCAATATATTCCACCCATCTATCGACTTTACCTTTCGTATTATATATAGGTGTACCATCTTTGTTTAACACATTATTAGATTTTAATTTATGTACCCCAAAATTTTCCTTAACTTTCCTGTATGCTCCGTCTATTTTACCAATGTTCATTTCTCTTTCCACTTCTGAACACTTTTCTTTAATCCACTCTTCTTTCGCCAGTTTGCACTTCCTGTTTATAGCATTTCTTAATTGCCGATAGTTCCTTTTACTTTCTTCATCACTAGCATTCTTATATTTTCTACGTTCATCCATCAGCTGCAATATATCGTCTGAAACCCAAGGTTTTCTACCAGTTCTCTTTATTCCGCCTAAGTTCGCTTCTGCTGATTTAAGAATTTCCTTTTTAACATTCTCCCATTCTTCTTCTACATTTTCTATCTTATCTTTTTTACTCAGACCTCTTGCGATGTCCTCCTCAAAAATCTTCTTTACCTCCTCTTCCTCAAGCTTCTCTAAATTCCACCGATTCATCTGACACCTTTTCTTCAGGTTTTTAAACCCCAATCTACATTTCACCAAATTATGGTCACCATTATTATTATTATCACCAAATTATGGTCGCTATCAATGTCTGCTCCAGGGTAAGTTTTGCAGTCCACGAGTTGATTTCTAAATCTTTGCTTAACCATGATATAATCTATCTGATACCTTGCAGTATCGCCTGGCTTTTTCCAAGTGTATATTCTTCTATTATGATTTTTAAATTGGGTGTTGGCAATTACTAAATTATACTTCGTGCAAAACTCTATAAGTCGGTCCCCTCTTTCATTCCTTTTGCCCAGCCCGTATTCACCCACTATATTTCCTTCCTTGCCTTTTCCAATGCTTGCATTCCAATCTCCAACTATTATTAAATTTTCATCTCCTTTTACGTGTTTAATTGCTTCATCAATCTCTTCGTATACACATTCTACCTCATCATCATCATGGGCGCTTGTAGGCATATAGACGTTAACAATCGTTGTTGGTTTAGGTTTTGAATTTATCCTTATTACAATGACTCTATCGCTATGCGTCTTGAAATACTCCACTCTCCTCCCTATTTTCTTGTTCATCACGAAACCTACTCCTGCCTGCCCATTATTTGATGCAGAGTTAATTACTCTAAAGTCACCCGACCAAAAGTCGCCTTCCTCTTCCCACCAAACCTCACTAATTCCTACTATATCCACGTTTACCCTATCCATTTCCCTTTTTAAATTCTCTAGCCTACCAACCTTTTTTAAGCTTCTAACATTCCACGCTCCGACTCGTAGAATGTTATTTTTTACTTTTCTGGTGACCCCTTCCTTAGTAGTCCCCACCCGGAGATCCGAACGGGGGACTATTTTACCTCCGGAATATTTTACCAAGGAAGGCGCCTCCATTATTGCTTTTGAAAATGCAGAGCCACATTTTCTTGGAAAAAAAAACAGCTGTAGTTTTCCATTGCTTTCAGCTGCGCAGTACTCAGAGGACTGAGTGATGTTGATACGGCCGTTTAAGTCATCCTGACTCACGCCCCTAACAACTACTGAAAGAGCTGCTGCCCTCTTTTAGGAATCATTCCTTAGTCTGGCTCTCAACAGATACCTCTCCGATATGGTTGCACCTTCGGTCCAGCTACTCTGTATCCCTGAGCACTCAAGCCCCCTCACCAACGACAAGGTCTCATGATTCATAGAGGAGGTTGAAAAGCATAAAGGACAATTTAATTTTTTTAAATATAAAGGAAAATCTAAAAAAGACTAGAAGTATCAAAGCCTGTTATAAGCATAATTATGAAATATACATGAAAAACTGATAGCTGTAAAAAGAGTGACAAAGGGAAAACAATATGGCTTAGAATATGGTGTCAGGCAGAATAAAGTAAAACACACCAACTCTTTAATTTAGCAAGAGATGAAATTATTAAAAAAAGTAAACAAAAGGTTGAAAGGAACACCACAACCTATCACGTTGCTGCTGATATCGTTTGGTGAAGAACACACATTAAGATGCAGAATGGTCTTAAATCCTAAGGAGATAAAAGCACAGTAGATATAAAAATAAACAGAAAAAAGGTAGGTCCAATAAGAATCCTGAAAGTAAAACAGGAAGAAACAGACATACGTAATTAAAAACTGTTTATCAACCTATTGTTTAACCCTTACGTAAATAAAGTGTGATGACTAAGATTTAACTATATCATGAAAAGCTTTCACGATGTAATAAACTCTTAAAATCATAACAAAAGGTTAGTAGGTATACATTAAGTCATCACAAAACTTTTTTTTAACAGTTTAGAAAAATAAAGCTATTTTAGTAAAATATATTGTACACTGAACATTTCTGCTAAACATTAATTAATATTTTATTCTGAATCTACAAATGAAATATTCTAATATACAATAAATACCTTACTATCCTTACCTAATTTCTATATTTTTTAATCATATAACGAATGAACATTTAACTTCAAAAACCACTTCCTTTAACAATACATACATCCTTCAACAGGATACACATACATGATAAAAAACTACTACAGTATAAAGCTTTAAAAATACTAACCAATGCCAGACTGCCCCATTAGTTGTGGATTAACAAGCAATGACTGTACATAGGCACCCAATGAATTCACGATATCTTGAAATATATTGGTTGTATGAGTCTTTAAGTCATAACATTCACAAAATGATATTAAAAGCTCAGGCTGTACAACTAATTTATGAAGAACTTCTAAAGCCAATGATCGCTGCCACATAGGTTTATCAGGATCAAGAAATTTAACTATCAATGATAGAAATATTTCACACTCCGTAACCTAAAGTCAGATTATACAATTTACAAAATTTGGTGAACAATATATCAATTTATATTAGGTGTTTATCTAATCTATTATTTAACCATGATTAAAATAATACAAAACTATGCAAAATATCAGAGAACATGTACATAATTACAATTGTTTATTCGTTAATATGTAAGTATTTATTTTTAAGATTTTAAAATGTCAAAATTACTATACGAAGGTGGGGTGAAAAGATTCACACCTGGATAAGAAAACAACATTTTTGAGGGTACATTTTTATGTATCTTTCAAAATAATCACTATTAAGATTTATATGCTTAACTCAGTGTTCCATAAGGGCGCTTATGTCAGTTCAGTACACAGATTTATCCAACTCCTTTAAGTAACCATCTACGGCGGCAATAACTTCATAGTTGGTCAAAAATCCTTTCCCTCCAAGTCATTTTTTTAGGTTAGGAAACAAGTGATAGTCACTGGGAGCCAAATCAGTCTCATAAATCATAAATCGACGTAAAAATTCCTCTGGATTGTGTTGAAAGAGCCTGGGACGATTGGTTGTAATGTTTTTTTTTGGCACTGTTTTTGGTCAGACATGAGCAAACGTGGCACCCATCTAGCACATAGCTTGTTAATGCCTGAATGTTTGTGTAAAATATTTTGCACCCATTCTGTTGCCATGTGCCTACAGACTCTGCTAACTCATTCACTGTCATTCATCGATCTGCCAAAACAATTTTATGGGCTCTTTCTATCATTTCTGACACAGTCACTTCAGAAGGGTGGTTCATCATTAATGCATGTTTGACCCATTTTAAAGTCTGCAACCCAGAATTAAACTGTTGTATTTGATGGAGAAGAGTCTCCCAATGTCAATCCAGAACAACATAAAAAAATAATAAACTGTAAATAAATCCAACATAATTAAAAATAAAGGGAAATAACAACTGACAATAAAGAAATGACCAACCCTAAAATAGGAACCAGAAAATAAATTTAATAATTACCAAAAATAAAAAATAAAATTGTCTTCTAAATAATTTTAATGCATCACTAAAAGGCTGAAATTAACCAAAAATACCAACTTTACTAGGACCCCTACGAAACTGAATATATCCTAACACCCTCCGCTGTGTCAACCCTCCCGTATCAAGCTCTTCTTTCCAGTTTTTTGATTTTGAATCCAGCTTTTCCATTTTCTAAAAAATGCCCTTATTCTCCACTTTGACGTATTTGTAAATACTATACTACATGATGGAGTGACTTGAAATTCTTATATTAAACTAATGAAGAATGGAATCATGCAATGCAGTCGAGAAATTAAGCATACTAATGCCATCTCTGTGTGAGGCCCAAAACTTTTCATCCCACCCTTGTATATATATATATATATTGATAAGTATTAAAATTATTAAACCATCGGATGCAGTTAAAAAACATATGTATCATAAAACATGGTAAACTTACACTGACAAAACCAATTGTTTTAATATTTTAAAATTTTAAAAATATGTTTTAATCAGTGAATGTTATTTACAGTTGTTTTTACCAAATATGAGAATATTATTTGAAAGTGCTATATTCTAGTTAAGCATTCTTACCCTTTTTTTAACTGCATCTGGTAATTTAATAGTTCTTACAAGACACATTATAACTATGATCAGTGTAGTAAATCAGTGTAACAAATAAATAATTATGTGTATAAATTAAAAAAGAAGTGCAGCAGTAGAGTATGGGAAACATTAAAGAACAAAGAAGTGAAAAAAAAGGAATCATTGAAATGGAGATGTATGTAAGTGTGAACACAAAAAATATAAGAAGAGAGGGGTAAACAGAACAAAGGAATGATCTTAAAACAAGGAAGAGAACCTTGCTGATGTAATTATAGTATCAGGAAAGGTTACCTGCAGATAATCTGCTGATACACTACATCCCATACTTATAATCTGCTTTAGAAAATTCAAGAGATGCGAGCACAATTTAGGTTTACAAAATGAAATACCTGAGGAGTACCTTGGGAATTAGAAGGATGGGCAAAATAAGAAATAAAATGGTTAGGAATATGATAAGGAGAAACTCACACAAAATAAAACAATATAGATGAGACAAGATGGCATAAGCCGTGTGAAAAATGAAGAAAAGAATGATACTGATGAATGCACGAGAAGGAAGAGAGAGACCAAGATGGAACAAGGACAAACAAGAGATGGAAGGTATGTACAGAAGAGAGAAGAATGGAAGGAGTTGAAGAAGCAGAAGTTGGCAAAAGAAAATGGAAAAGTTTATGTTAAAAAACATATCCAGAAATTGTAAAATCGTGATATAAAAAGAAATCTCTAATAAAAAATTAACAATATACATACCAGCAAACTGTGGTATTTTTGAACTAATATTGAGACCACCCGAAGAAGCCTTACACTAATAGGAAAATAAGGCTTATCTAAAGGAGTTGCCTGTTGTACACTTGCTGGAACACAACTTCTATATTTTATATTAGGAGAAAATAACTTTATTACTAAGGCGCAAACACGTTCTTTTAATAAAAAACTGAATTCAGGATGCTGAAAATAAAAAATAAAAAAGCCATTATAAAAAAATTATACATAAGAAGTATTTTATAACTAATTTAATTTACAGTGATACAAATAGCAACAACTTTCAAAAATTAACCTGCTTCCCTACTCGACTTGTAATCAGCCTACAACAACTCACAACATCATATTGTGGTAAAAAGTGTTAAGGCACTATCAATAATGTATTTCAGTATTAAAAACTCCACTCCAAAGTAAAATACAACCCAGAATATATTAACATATGAACAAGATCTACATCATCAATGGTCTGTATACTAAAGTAGTATTTAGTGTGCTCAATATGTGAAGAAAAGTCAACCAATTTGAAGTGTCAGAATTAATTTAGCTTCTAAACTGAAACTGCATTCCCTGTTCACAAAATAAGTAAGGACTAACTCAGAAAGTTAAATCAGTGCTACACTCATAACAATTAAAATTATGTTTCACGCAACAAAGAAATTCAGACCCACACCCAATTAAGTCGACCAATTTAGGTCACCTAACAAGGGGAATGCAACTTTATTCTGGTCTGAGCAGGAGCTGGGGCCAAATCCTATACCCCCCACCCGATCCCATCATGTTGTCTCACATGGCATTACCAAGTCATGATCATGACCGCCACTGGCGGAGGGAAGCCACACCACCGGTCAAATGGGTTAACATACCCCGGTGGCCCGGCCACCCCCACCAGCCAGCGGAAGCCCCAAAGCGAATCACAAACAATACCAATATAAGCGTGGAACGATGCCGATGCATCTTAACTCCAACCAATCCAATGCCTAAGCCGGAACCCTAGCCACCTGGGATCCTACCACGATCAAGTAACTTGATTAAACTCTCTCTATAGACCTACACACCACAAGGGTGCGAAGAAAACCAGCCACTATAGACCACTCCAACGTCAGGTCCCGGTCTTCAATCTCCTGCTTTCATTCTGACGTCAATAGGTTATTTACCTTGGAAATGTAGCGTTTCTTACGCTCATTAGCCAAGATATCTATTGGTTTGACTCTGGCTATAACAAAAACTGCCTCCCGAGAAACTGTTCTGTAACCACCTATAATATCCAGTAAGAGGAGTAGTTGGGCCCACAGCAAAATGTCCGCGCAATACCTAAAAGTTATGCAGTGAGCCTAGACAGGCACAGCATACAGCATAATAGCTTTGCTGACACCTTTGTAAAGGATACACATTATAGTAATTCAAACCCCAATCGGGATGAATGACTCTATGGATTCCAAAAAAGGCATCAGCAACCTTTTTTGCTACATACTGTAGATGTTCCTTGAACTAAAAGTTCTCATCAAGGATAACACCCAGGTATTTTTGAGTCGTAACATACCAAATGGGGGAGACCAGCCATCCGGACCCGGATTCAACAGGTAGCAGCTAATCGGCCCTTAAGCAATGTCATTGTGGTTTTCTCTGGGCTGAAAATCATCTTATGTAGGAGACTTTTCACTGCCGGAGTGTCTTACAAGCACGAGCAGCTTGGAACTCTACCTTGTGCGAATCCCCTTCAATCAGTAGCAGCGCATCGTCAGCATAAGTGATGACATGACAACCAAATGGCAACCTTAAACGCAACATCGAATCATATTCTATGATCCAAAGAAGGGGACTCAGAATACTGGCCTTGGGCATCCTTTAGTTAAGGTCTTACGAACCTCCAAGCCGCTGTCACGCAGGGAATGGTCCGATGGCTGAAATAACTTGAGAGCACTTCTAGTTCATTTCATGTACACTTACACTTCTGCTTCTGAAACAGGGCAGAGGACCACCATAAGTTGTTAAATGCCCCAGATATGTCCAGAAAAATTCCTAATACATACTTACATGTACTAGAGGAAGCTATATCCATCACCTTTAGTATGGCATCCTCAATGCTCTTGCACGGATGGAAACCATACTGATTGTACATTAGCAAATGATCAGTGACCAATATAACATTAATACACATATATATAGGACCTTCTCAAAAACCTTACCAATCACGAGCGACTTCGCCGATGTTATGTGAAGTTGCTTTTCTGGTACAGTGGGATCACTGATCATGGCAGTGGCCTAATTTAGTTTCATCAAGCAGCACAATTTTGAGGTCTTCAATGTTGCAGACTAGTTGGCTACTTACATTGGTACGGTTAACGGACGAAGGGCCTTTTCAGTTACAAATATTGACATCACCATTGGTAGGGACATCCCTGGCAGGGTCCTTGACTGGTCTGTGGTTAACGGCTGTTCTAGCGATCATCAGTTGATACTTTTTGAAATAGCGGATGAGCACGATGGCCATGAGGGACACTTCCTGCATAGGAGGGCGGACTGGCTGAAATTCTCCTCTTTGTTGGATTCCAGACTGGAGATTTTTTCTCAAGAACTTGATGGCCTGCCATTAGGTGTCCTGGCAGAAAATTTCACTTCTGTGGTGGTGGCGACAGCTTAAGCTGCCATTCCTAGAGGTACTGGCTGGGAATGTATATCTAGTTGGTGGTCTCGGAATCTGACAGCAATGAAGCAGTCTGTGAATTGACTCAGAAGGGCTGCGCAACAAGAGGGTGATCCCGACCGGCATGCGGTCCTAACTGCAGATTACCGCAGGGCGAGGGCTAGGTACTTTCATGCCATTAGGTCCTCCGAGCGTAATTCCTGGCGCTCCTTCATTCAGGAGCAAGGGAATAGAGATCCTTGGGGCGTTGTGTATAGAGCCCTTGGACATAAGCACAGGAAAGATGTCCTCTTGTCAGCCTTGTCAACCCGCAAGAGAGTGGTAATTGATAAGGACAGTGACCTTAACATTTTGCTGAATGATTTGCTCCCAGATGACACTATGGTGGGTGAGGTTTCATACCACCAGCATGTCAGGCGGGAAGTTGCGCTTTTCAAGACTGACTTACAATCTTCTGAGATCACTGAGGCAGAGGTGCATCAAGTGATCTGTAGTATGGCACAGTACAAGGCCCCCGGATATGATTGTATCACAGTGGAGCTCCTCGTCTGAGCGCTTCCAGTAGTCCTTGATCCTCTAACTAGAAAATATAATAGGTTGCTCTTCACTGGCCACTTGCCGGCGTGTTGGAAGCTTGGAGACTTGGTGTTGTTGTTGGAAGGTGGCAACAAAGATCCTACTGTTAGTTCTTCTTACTGTCCAGTTAGTAAGGGCTAACTAGACAGAAAGCTCTACTCTAACTTACAAGAGAGTAAACTAATTCTTTCTTTACCTTCCTGTTTAGTAATTACCATTGAGATTAAGCTAATTCTAGAACAGTATTATAGTAATTTCAAAATGGCACATGTTTTATATAAACATTTCACATTAAAAAAATGCTCTTACCCATACACAAATAAAACAGAACTAAATCAATTTAAAGTGGCTAATCTTTAGTTATTCTAATACTAAGTTTTGTTTTGAGATTTATAAAAAACATTGTTATCAACATGTCACTTTTAAATTTAAAAGAATAAATCTGAAAAACTTCTAGTATTACCTTATTATACAGATAGCCAACAAATTTTCCAAAACACAATCTAATATTAAAAAACTAAACGACTGATCTGTAATTCAATACACAGCTGAAATTTATAATTAAATTCAGAAAAGATAATTAAATTTAAACATTGTTGTTATATTACAGAAATTAGCTTCAAACTGTAAATGATACTAACAAACTTGCAGATTTGACATTTTGAATTTTCCTTGGCAGAACTATAAGTGATCTCAGAACCTCATCTCTGCTAATGAGTGGTAGCACATCTAATCTGACCTTGACCAAGATGATAATAATTCTCAATCACACCATAAACAATCTTTATTTTTATATAAAATTGTTTTTATATTACAATGACGGTTTGGAAAGTAACCTCCGTTGTAGCATTGCACTAGTAGTGCTGCTATTAGTGGCACCACCATTGACACATTGGTATACTGTCTGAATCAGTATGCTTCCAGGTGTCAATGTGAGCCATGTACTTTAGCCCGTTTGCTTGGCATTTCTCCTGCCACCAGCCCTAAATTCAGTCGCCCTAAAGCATAAGACCGACTGTTTGTGCCACAAACAGCTATTGAGCCTCGAAACAGTTTAGCAACCAGTATCCTAACTATCTCCTAGAGCTAACCTAAAAGCGTGAGCAGAATAAGCGTGCTAACATACACCACAAGCTTGTGTTTGCCACTGCCCACTTGTCATATAACACTAATATGGGTAGGCACACCCCCATCAACTACTAAAACATATATGACTATCAATAATTAAATTTATTTCGTCAAAGACAGCAATTCACTGCCATGCCTAGGCCACTGAATGCCAGCAAGTACCTACCTGTCTACCGTTACAGAGCTTGGAACCTTAATCTGGCTGGCAACCAACCATATCTCTAGGTTAGCTTCCTAAAGCAGAGTGGTAGGAGTCTTCTCCCTTAGGCAAACTACTGATGTCGATAAACAAAGCAACTGCATCAAAGAACTCCCACATGGTCTGACAATGCGGCTCTCACCACATTGACTCGCTGCTTGTGAGTGGCCAATTTTCCCCTTGACCTTTAAGTCCCAGGGTGGCCTGAGTTCTGGCCCCCCCCAACAACTGGACAGTCGAACATCATATGTTCGTTCAATTGGATCTCCCTGCAGACGCACAACTCAGCAGCTGCCAGGCGGAACTGAAACAAATATTGGTTTAAATTTACATTGTTGGAGAGCACTCGAGCTCCCGTTGCCCTTAAAAATGAAGGAGAGGCATACCATCCCTCCAAATCCTGTATAAACTTATACAAGGACCATCCCTAAGCATGCCATTCTTGTTGCCATGCTTCCATCGCGAGGCTGTAAAGCCTCCTCCACAAGCGGGAGATGGGCAACTGTTCAAAATTTAAAACTGGTGCACTGAGATCACCGTTCCGCTCCTGTAAAGGCCCAGCTCGAAACTGCATCCCAAATACCTCGGCTTCCTCGCCTCTTCACAATTTCCACATGTCCACCCAAACTTTGATCACTAAATCGATTGGGAGAGCCTTTCCCAATACAATGGTAGCCTCGTGGGAGGTTGTTTTAAAAAAACCAGTGCATACAATTAAGGCTCTGCGCTGGGCACTCCTTAAATTTTGAATAAGTGCTAGATTTCTTTCTAACCTACGCACCCAAATGGACGCTGCATAAGAGGTCATACTTTCAAACCTCAGTACACCATGTACAAATGACGACCTGACAGCCCATAATCTTTTTGAGCAATCCTCCTAAGTATGTGCGGACAGCATACCCCGCTACTCGCCTAATGTGTTTGCTGATCAGCAACTTCTCATCAAACAAAACACCTAGGTACTTATGAACTCAAACTCGGCTAATTACACAGCGTTTTTACTTAATACGGGGGTTACGACTGTATGATAATTTGTCTGCACCCTTGAGAAGCATAAATTTTGGCTTGGGCACAGAAATTTAAAAATTGTTAATGTCCATCCAGCCCTCTGTGGTTGACAAAGCCGCTTGCGCTCGATCTTCTAGCTGTGGTGGTGAGCTACAATAAACTAACAGGATAGAGTCATTGGCAAACATCTGGGCCATGACCCCTTCCAGGAATGTCAGTCCCAATAATCCATCAAATACCAGGTTCCACAGCAAGGGACTGACAACGGAGCCCTGCGGGTTTCCCCTGGTGGCAGACATTTCCACAACTAGGTGTGCATCCTTAAACAGAGCCGTGTGATCAGACAAGTAGTCACGTAATACGGCCTGCAAGACAACAGGAACATTGCAGTATTCCAATTCAAACAGGACAGGACTCCAACACAAGGAAGGAGATGCTATCTCTATGTCAATAAAAATTGCCAAAACATATTTACAGTCGGCACCTTCCACCTCGGCAAGAGCATTTAAGATGCAATCCTCGGTGCTAACCCCTTTCATGAAGCCATACAGGCCACGATTTAGAAATGAGTTCATATCAATGCTTTCCCAGAGCTGTTCCACGACCAGCCTTTCGAGCAACTTGTTTACCAACAAGAGGCTGATGGGTCGATAACTGCTGACCTCACAAATATAATTTCCTGATTTTAAAAGCATCCTCACCAAACCCACCCTCCAACAAGTCGGAAAGCAAACCCAGCTTAGGCACTCCGAGAACAGCCTGCCAAGTGGCTCTCTTATGACTGGCAGCAGATGATAGAAAATATCCGAGTCAAGTTGGTCAATACCCAGTATCTTTTTCAGCACCATTTGAGAAACCACTTGGTCTATATCTATGGGTTTCACAGCCTGTATGCCAGGGAATAGTGTCCCCGCCCTAACGCCAACTTCTGCTTTACTCTCCAGAGCATGTAGAAACAGAGAATCCTGGGACGCCTGGTAAGTCGTCACAGATTACTTACCAGGCTGGTGGTCATGACCACCAAACCTGCATCGAACACTGGACAGCATGTGCAATGGCTTTGGCCAGTAACATGACTTCGCAAGCTGCCAGATATTGTGCTACAACTCATGTATGGAGTCTAAACAAAACTTGAATTTGGCTTCCTTGATGGCATGAACAAACTCATTACAGGTGCGCCAGTAGATCCGCAGGCCCTCAGCATGCACATCATCAACGATAATCACTGTTAGGGGACAATGCTGGTAACTTCTCCTAGCAGACCTAACTCTTGCGCACAGCACACCATCAGAGGATCACCACTTTTTCCCAGGTTTCCGCCTGCATTTAACAGATGGCTCCCCAGAAGCAGCGGTCATGACGGCTCAAGGCACTTTCCGATCAGTGGACTTGCCACTTCCTAAGGGTCCGTCCATTGGCCAAGGCCCCCATAGGACCCTATTGCAGCCAGTCTTAACGGCCTGGCTAAATTGTTCAGCCATCATTTCTACCGCCTCCCTGTGCACCATGTACTATTCCAATCCCTGTAAGGCAGCCGCACACTTGCGCCATAGCCAGTCTTGATCCAGGCCCCTTAGGTTATAATATCCCAAATCTGGAGCTCTTGGACCGCCACCATAAGCGATCTCATAGGTTAGAAGCCTATGATCACTCACACTGGCCTCGTGCTAAACAGTCCAATTACTTGTACACCTAGCAGATCGCACGTCACCAAGGTGACGTCGATGTAACTTTCCCCCAGTTCAGAAGAGAAAGCCGGAGGTTGTTCTGCCTTGTTAAGCAAGTAGAGGTTCCTGGCTTCAACGAACTGTCTGAGAGCAGCACCTCTGGGGTCAGTGAGTGGTGAACCCCAGGCGGCAGACTTGACATTAGCGTCAAGAGCAACTAGCACTCTGATGCGCAGGGGTCTGTTCAGAATCCACCCCAACTTCGCCACAGGTAATTGATACTCTATCCAAGTTGTCTAGTCTTGTCTATCCAGTGTTTCCGACACTTGGATAGACAACACCAGTACAACATTGAGCATATCCCTCATGACTCACATGATGGTGAATTGATCATCTAAAAACTGAGGCATCCAGAAGCAACCCAGCAAGACTGAGCCGACCATAATTGCAGAGAGCAGCCGTTCCCCACGAGAATGAATAACATCAACCCCGTGGAAGCCGATCACCCTATTCCTGACCGTGTACAGCTCTTGGACCAAGAGGACCTTGAGGTCATACTCCTCAAGGATCCTCATGACTTCATTGGTGGCCGCCCGGGAAAGGTGCATGCTTCACTGCCCCAGGCGCAAGCATTCAATATGGTGACGACTGTCCTCGAATGCTTCCCCCAATTCAGGCATCGCCATATGCCATATTATGGATGATCATTTCCTGGGCTATGTTGTGCAAACTGCATTGTTTGCCCCCGACCCGGTGTCTGGAATCAAAGCCTTTCACCAAGGCACAAGGAGCACAATTTGCAGGCGTGGTCTTACTAGGGCAATTAACTGCCCTGAGCCCTGCAAGGGTGCAATGACCACATCTCTGACTGTGATCTACAGTGGAGAGAGGTGTGACCAAAGCCTTGACATTTGAAGCACCAGGGTACTTCTGTATGGTCAATGACCCTGCATGAAGTTCACCCAAGGAACATCTGACTACCAGCCACCACCAAGACCTGCTAGATTTTAGGCAAGGTCTCAACTACCCAGTGGCTGTTTGAGGCCTCTCTCTGCTCCAATTGCCAGACCATCCTGGTTCCCTTGAGAAAGTCCTTGGCAGCGATATCTAATGTTGGATTTTGGCTGTGTATTGCCTTGAGGATTTCGGGCTCCTCTGCCCTCATTGCCCTTGGTAAATCATATACCAATATTTGTGGCCGCCGCTCAGCCAGCAACTGAGCCTTCAGCCTGATCTTTTTCAGAACGTCGGCCTCCAGCAGCCTCTTCGCCTGCTGCTCATTTACCACCTCCAGCATGATGATTTAGTCATAAGATTTCTTTGGGCTCAAAATGTTTCGGCTGCAGACATCCACCATCAGTTGTGTACTGTGTATGGCCCAAATGTTATAAGTGACGGTGTAGTATGGCAATGGATCCAATTTTTAAAAAATGGAAGAACAAATATTTATGAAGAAGAGAAGAATGGTAGGCCTTCTGTTGGGAGTGATGATCTTTATCAGTGAAACTGATGAAAAAGTGCATGAAAATTAATGATTCACAATCTCTGAACTTTCCGAACAAGCCCACAAATTTTTTGTACAAGGTTGTACCCGATAAATTAGACTACCAGAAGTTCTGTGCTCAGTGAGTACAAAAATGCTCACAGAGATCCACCAAACCAAATGAACAGTCCTGCCTTAGACTTCCTTTCACACTATGACAGAGAAGGAGAAAGTCTTTAAAAAGAACTGTGACTGGGGTTGAAACTTGGGTGGCCAACACCTAAATAAGTCAATATCTTGGGGTGATACCAGTTCTCCATGAAAGCCAAAGAAAGCCTGCCAAACTTTGTCAGCGGGGAAGGTTATGACTAGTTTTTTTGGGATGCCAAATGAGTTCTAGTCGATTTTACGGAAAGTGGTACAACAATTACTTCAGCTATCTACTGCGAAACTTTGAAGAAACTTAGGCAAGTCATTCAGAACAAATGTTGCGGTATGTGTCATCCAGTGTTATGTTTTTGGATGATAACACTTGTCCTCACAGTGCTCAAGAACTCTGAATTAATTCCAATGGGACATTTGACATTTTTGATCATCCCCCTTACAGCCTGGACTTGGTGCAGTAATTTTCATCTCTTCACTTACATGGCTTGCGTCACAACACTTCGATGACAACAACAAACTTCAAAATGCCACGAAAAGTTGGATAAAAATACCCTGGCAGCTGAATTTTATGAAGATATCTGTAAATTAGTGAAATGCTATGATAAATGCTTGAATTTAAATGGTGACCATGTTGAAAAATAGTTAAAAGCTGTAGTTTTAAATTGTACATGTATAAAATATTTTTATCAACATAAGTCTTTTATTTACAGGCAAACAGAGGTTACTTTCTGAACCACCCCTGTATAATACACAAGAAATATTTTAACATGTTCATTCAATGGAATATTTTTAATTTAATAATAAAAAAGTGATAAAGGTTTTAATTAGTTATATTACCTGGAAAAATACTGAAATAAAATTTGTTAAAACTGATTCTAGAAGCTCTAAACCAAATGTTCTTGTCATTTCTGTCATTCCTATTAACCAATATGGCTGATCAGCATTAACCAGTTGTACTAAATCCTAAATCATATAATATAAATGTATAATTAAAAACACGATAAATTAATGAGGATTACAATTATTTTGTTACTTACACATTCTTTTATTGTGCAACACAAGAATCTAAGCACAATAAATATAGATTTTTCATTTAGAAAAAAAACACGATGCATGCATGCACACAAATATACACTTCCTGAAATTATATATGCTCTATTATAAAGCCCAAATCTAATATTTATCTCAGAAGAATAAGGTTCAAATTAAGTAAGATGTTTTTAAATTGGATTGATCAACTTAACTTGACATTAACTTTTTCTTACTCTCAAAGCATTACAGGAGTTATCCCAATGATGTTTTATAAATTTACTAACAGTGATTTAATTCTAATCTCACTTTCACTTCTAAATTATTATGAACTTAAATATATCTAGTAAAGTCAAATACTTGTGGTCATTTATGATTCATCAGCTATAATCAATAAATTTTAAATCAAGTCATAATAGATAAATATATAGCTTGCTATTTGCACTCAAATTGATTATACTTAATCAATGACATTAATTGTATGAATGTACAAGGTTTGTCTATAAAATTGCCAAACTTTTTAAATATGCATCACATAGCGCTACTAATGGAATATGCAATATATTGCAACCTAGCAGCAATATCGGGTAGCAATCCAGTGAAAACCATATGTAATATTTTGTTTAGTCAATATACAATACCTGTTTATGTCAATAAAAATGCAATAAAGATTGAATGGCACAATTTAAAATGAGAAAAATTCATAGTAACATTTTGGTTAAACCGGAAAAATCCTTCATAGAAACAGTTAAAATGTTACAAACGATATACAGGGATGAGGCTTAAAGCCGGGCTCAAACATATTTGAGGGTACACACATTTCAAAGGTGGCCAAATTTAAACTGATGATCCTCATTCAGGTCGAATATTGAAATCCAAACCGATGAAATTGTAACAAAAGTTAAGAAATTCATTCATTCTAACCATCACTGAACTGCTTTCAAGGCAGCTGAAGAAGCAAATATTTCAAAAACTGTACACCATGAAATTATTACACAAAGTTCAGACAAGAGCTACACAGAAACCACATTTGTGCTTCAGCTTTTGAATGACAAACAAATCAGAATTGAGTTGATGTGAATCGAGGATAAAAAGTTTTCATCCTTGTTAATCATAATGTATATGTTTTGTTCATTTTATTTTAGCTTTAAAAAATCTACTAATTACTAGTTTTGTTAACAGTAGATCTCATACATATTTAATGAATAATTTACTAGTAATACTTACCAATCTATATGCTAATAATTTTCATATAAAATTACAACTTTATTTTTACAAAGTAAGGTTCTATTTTAACTCATTTTTTGACACTTTGTTTACTTGTAACAATATTACTGGGTCAAATGCGTTTTTTTATATATTTTTTTAATTTACAAAACTTTTCTTCATATTAGGTGAACAATATATGTATAAAATTTTTCATAAAACTTTCTGTTTTAAAATAGCAGCTCCTAGCTGTTTATCTTCATATTAGGAATAAGGAGAAGTGCAATGAAAGGGACGTCTCTTTCCCTGCAGAGATTTTGGAAGCCAACAACACTACAGAATAAACATGTGGTCTCCCTTCCCTCTGATATGACCTGCTCCTGTCATCACATTGCTTCATGTCCAATTTGTCTTTAAGCAGCTAAATTTTAGATGCTTCACTTTTATATGACTTACTCCTTTTTAAGCCTAAGATTTGTCACTGAGTTTGTTCTCCTTGAGCAAATTCTGGTAGTCCCCTGTGAGTACAGCATCACTAATCACGCACAACATAAAAACTGTGATATGATGAAAGTATCTCTTTGACAGTGATTAAACGGTGATGTCAAAGGTGTCTCTGGAAACAGCGTTTATGACATAGCTAAAATAGTAAGTTTATTTTTTGTACCGGCTAAAACTTCCATGATCAATTAGGATTGGCAACTCTGAACTTTAATTTTAATTATTTTGTTGGAGAACCCAACTTTTTAAATTCAATACAAAATGTCTGAGTTCTGTTGATCACAGAAATAAAATAATCGTTAACAGAGATTTAAGATATTTAAAAAACTTGCTGAATAAACATACACGTTATCTGCAAAGTTGAAAATATTTTTTTCATAATGTTAGTGCAGGTGACCTCTCTCACTAACAACACAAATTCAGGAAGTTCCCTATTGTTTTATCAGACTGAACCAAGTTTTGTGACTGTACATATGATTTTTCTGTTTTCTTGAGCATTTAAAATGTGTGAAGAAAAATCCAACCAAATGTGAAACTGTAAGTGTGATCAGTTAACAAATGCAAGAGAAGTTCAGTAGTACAAATTTAACCAGAACAAATATGAAATGAAATTTATTTTCATGTTATTTATTTCACGGAAAACTTATCTATATTATTATCTGTGCCAATTATCTGTATAATTACATTTATCCATTATCTTGATTTGCATTTGTTTTTCTGTTTCTAAGGGATTACACAAGAACAACAAATTCTATTTTAACAAAACTGTTAGAGTGAACTAATTTCTAACAGACATAACAATTTACACAACTGCACAAAAAATCTAGAACGCACGAAAAATTGTCCCATTCCGCCTGAGCCGAGCCGAGCCGAACCGTCGTGCAATGGAATATACTATCATGTCAAGCAGGTTTTGGCGGGCTTTCCAAAAACAGCAATTTCATGAATTTGATTTATGATTTCAATTTCATCGTTTTAAATTGACACTTTATCAACATTGATTTGATAAAAGTTTATTTCTATAACAAATTGTTCATAATTATTTTTGAACAAATCATTCAATTTAAACTTGCAAAAATTATTAATATTAATTATTATTATTATTATTAAATGAAATGAAAAGTGGAATATTAACATGTTTCATTAGCTAATTAAACAATCACTTCGATTCAATTTGTTTGTTTAAACAAGTAATTTTTTAAAACATCCAAATCATGGATGAATTTAATTAATTGGTATTTTCATCTTGCCCAACGCCAGTTTCTCAAAAAACATGTGTTTACTTCATAAGGATAACAAGTTTTTTTTTTTTTTGCGACATTACAGTTTATAAACAATAAGTAAGAAGAAGTAACACCAGCAAATATGAGAAAAAAGAAAGAACATATTTACATGGTTGAACAAACTGCCTGTCAAAAAATCATAAACATTTTTCTTAAATATTTATAAACAATAAATAACAACAGTAACAATAATTGCAAAATAAATTAATAAATTTTACTATCGTAATCCATTCATTCAATATCGTAGCAGATCTTAAAACAACTATTCTCGTTACAAATAAATCGATACTGAAAATACTATGGATTCACTAATACCCTAATAATAATAATAATAATAAATAAAACACAATAGAAAATAACAAAAGTATAAATAATGAGGGTTTAAAATCCTCATTATTTATACTTTTCATTATTCAATTACTTTACTTTTATATTTTTTCATTATTTATTCTTTTGAAGGATAAAAATAATGAGGGCTTGCTTTCATTTAGAATCGTAAACATGATTTTTTTTTTGCCTTGTAATTACAACTAAACATACATATAGGCAAAACACGTGAGTCAAATCAAATGGTAAACAATAAAGGTCAAAATTAGAAGAAACAATAATGGTCAAAATTAGAAGAATTTTGAATCCTATATTTCCTCCTTAGCGATTTATTGATTTTGAAGCTAACTTCTCTTTTGTTACTGTGTCAAGGAAGGTTAGTTTCATATTACGATAATTTGTTTCGTAAAATGGATATAATATATAACTAATAAATAAATAAATTTAATTTATATTTAAGCTTCCAGCTCTCGTATTGAGTGAATTTACATATGGATATTATAGATCTTAATGAAAATGTTGAGTGTGTGCGATCTTTAAAAGATGCCTAAACTGATCTAAACCAAATTTAATTGGAAAGATTTGCTGCTATTTTTTTCACTTTTCCTTGATCAATTTTCATCAAAGTTTTACTCAAGAGGTAATCAATTTTGGACACCTAATAATACCATTCCTAGAAGTCGCCCGTCCGTGCAACCCGCTCGGAGGACCTAGCTACGGAACTGTGCCATAGGCACACCCTGCAGCTAGTAGTTCAATAACGTTGTCACGCTCAAATCTTGTGCGAAACGTAGTTCCACACAAACCAATGTTTTTTTTTACTTTTGATTATTTTGCACAGTAATAATAATAATAGAACTGAGATTATTTTTTTAATTCTGAAAAGATATTAAATTTTATTTATTCAAAATTTAAATATTTTTCTATAATCACATAAGTCTAAAATTTGAATACATTTCAATAACGCATAGGCGTATTTGTAATTGCAGGTTTCGTTGAAATCTTTTTTATTACTTCAAATGGAGATTCCTTCACTTCTCTTGTAGTAACAGTAATTGGTGTTTTACTAAATGGAGATTATTACAGAAAAGATTTCAAGGGGAATAAAATTGAAATAACATTTTCAACAGTTTTATATAAAATATTTTTTGGAATTTTGACTGCAGTTTTCCTAATAGATATAACAGGTATTGAAGGAACAATTAATTCAGCTGTTTATTACAATTTTCATCAATACTATGAGTGACAAATATTACCTGAAACATGAGGTATGCATCACCAGCACAGGGTCTTAAACCTTTAGGGGCCACATTGCTTGGTATTTTTAAATCTTCTAAATTAACTTGTTGATCTGGAGTATCATTATTTTTAAAGTGTTCATCTTCTGCAATAACACGTTCAAATACCAAAGAAATAAGTTGCCGAACTGTTGCACCAGCTGTATTAATTGTTGTGGAATCTTTGGTAAAATGTAGCCGAAAACAAAGAACAAGATTCTAAAACAACAATCAGATAAGATTATTAAAATAGAATAATGCAGAGCATACTAATAAATTATAGCACAATACTATTAATAATTACTAATATATATATATATATATATATTTACTTGATGGAAAGAACTGAATTTTATATCATATCTAAACTTCTTTTCTACATTACTGTTGCAAAGTAAAGTTTACTAAAACAAACCCTGTGAGGAATTACAGAGTATTGCAAATAAAAATTTACCTGTTTTTCCCGTTTCCTCAGAAGTAGTTTTAATATTTTAAGTATATTTAAAAAAGTAAGTATACAGAAAAGGAACTATCAGCATGGCTGTTACAATGTATATAATTGTAAAGTGGCTGTACTATTTTCTAAAAAAAACAATTAAAATTTCTAATTTTAATAAAAAATACTTTTTTCTTTAAAATCCTTTTCAATCTTGTAACTGAACAAATTATAAAACTTATATGTACAGTTGTATTATGTTAAAAAAAGATACAACACATTCACTGAGATCAGACATAACATTTTTTTAAAAGTAGTAGCCATGTTGGAACAAACTACTGTAAAAGGTTTTTAAAACAAAGAAAAACAAATGAAGAAAATGAATCTCTTATTAAACATACCTAACACTAATTATACATATTTTCTTAACAAACATGTTGTACACTAAAATTGTGTACTATCAGGAATAGAAGAAAAAAATGATATTCACTATGTATAATTTCTGAAATTTCTACAGGTTCTCTTCAAATACATTACAACTAAGACTAAAACAAAATAAAACTTTTAATAGCTCAAGTTTTTTCTTTCATGACACATACTTCAATAAATATAATTCATTAATTAACCGAATCCTTTAAAGTTATTTTAAAATTTCAGTTTAAATAATGTTAAAAAAACAGATTTACTATTCTAAACATTATGGCTGAAGATAAGATCCTTACCATAACTGTTCAAATAGATACTAATACAACTATGGTAAGAACTATAAAATAAATAAAAACATTTAACATATATATGCAACTATCTATTACAAAAATAATTTTTTCTACAACAAATGCTACACAATATTATTATATAATTTACCCATTAAAAATACATACAAAATCAATCAATTTTTAACAATCTGATACAGCAGCCAAATTAATGTTAATTTTTTTTACAAGAAAAATGCAAAACAGAAAAAACAGCAAAAGTATCATTCAGAGGAACAATCACCTAACATAACTTACTTAATCTAAAAATTTTCCTTATAAGCACAATATAAGCGGTATGCAAATAAGCAAATTACTGTCTCATAGTAAAAATATCTAAAACGATAAAACTAGTAATCTGCATAAAGATAACAGGTACTGTAAAAGTATTCGATACCAAACAATTTTGATGCCCTTGACATCAAAAGGCAAAAGAAGGTTCCTTTCTTTCATATCTACTGACACTATCTGCATTAAATATTATACTGTCTGTAAATACTTTGATTTTCTTAAGTTCCAATATAATCTGTGGCGGTAATACATTTTATTATTATACTACACTGTCACAGAATTATTCCATCTATTCCATTTTCAGAAAGCAAGAAGCAGTACCAACTAAAACAGGTTCCACTGCCTCACATTATGTCAGTCCTTTTCAAACAAAAAAGAAATTAAAATATTTGAGAAATTACAGATGAATTATATGATAGTGAAACTAAGAACTCATAAAATAAGTAGTGATGATTATAACACTACTGATATAAATGGAATTCAAAAATTGCTCAAGTATTAAACAATTTATAATTTTCCCCAACTTATAAAATTAAAATAATAACAAAACAGTGAAAATAAATTTTTAAGTTAATATGTAACAACTATGAAGCTATAAGTATCTGAAAGTATGGGACATGAAAAACTGAATACCAGTACAATCAGATGCAAGTTTCAACATACTATTTATACAAAACATTATGCTTGCCACACAACACAAATCAGCAAGATACAGCAGAAGAGTTGCCAGTAAGTAAAAGTAATTTAAAAATCACACTGCTGTGCAAGGTTATAAATAATATTAAATTATTTCTTCAGGCAACTAAGATATCAATAAGGATTTATAATCATCCACAAATACTGTGAGCAACAAAAGAATCAGAAATGGTTATGTACTATATTAAAGTAACAAAATATATTCAAAACATGTAACTATAACTAAAAAAGTGAAATATCAATATTAATATTCAATACTCATGATGAGAAGAAAAAAAACTTTTGGTTGCAAGAGAAATTTGCCAAAACATTCTCAGCTGTAGTCAATATTACTTGTAAGAGTCAATGCCACAAATAGTTCATGTGATCATATAATATTTATTTATATATTGCTATTTTTAATAACTTACCACCATTTAAAAAATGTTCCAACCATTAAAAAAAAATTTAATTAAAAGATTTTCTTTTGCAGAAACAATATTACTATCAATGAATTTTTAAATACAAGGGTAAGTCAATTATTATCCGCAATGTAGTTATAAATTTGATTGCAATACAAATAGGAAACTTACATGTACATCATTTTTCAACATAGTCCCGTGCATTTCAGCGCACTTGGTCCATCGTTGCACAAGATTCCTGATGCCCTCATAAAAGAAGGTTTGCAGTTGAGCTGAGCCGGGAATGCACCGCTTCTTTTACTGTTTTGTCCAAGGTAAATCAATGGCCCCTTAATGCCTCTTTGAGTGGACCAAACAAATGGTAGTCAGAAAGAAAGGGCAAGATCAGGACTATATGGAGGATGAGCCAGTTCTTCAAAGTTGAATTTCTGGAGCGTTTCAGCAGTGTGGGCAGCAGTATGTGGACGGGCATTGTCGTGCAACAACACAACACCTTTCGACAGCAGTCCTCGGCATTTGCTTCAGCTTGGTAGTAAGCATCTCACTGTAACGCGCACTATTTATTGTCATGCCCCTTTCCTCATAATGTTCTAGTACTGGGCCTTGTGAGTCCCAAAAAACCGTAAGCATCAGTTTTCCTGCGGATGGTTGGGTCTTGAACTTTTTTTTGCAGGGTGAATTTGGATGTTTCCATTCCATACTCTGCCGTTTACTCTCTGGCTCATAATGATGGATCCATGTTTCGTCACCAGTGATGATTCTGTCTAAGAAAATGTCCCGTTCGTTATCATAGCGATCCAAATGTTTTTGGCAGATGTCCAAGCGCGTTTGTTTATGCGACTGTGTGAGTTGTTTTGGGACCCATCTTGCACAGACTTGAAACCCAAGTCTGTTGTGGATGATTTCGTAGGCCAAACCGTGACTTATTTGCAGATGATGTGCCATTTCATCAATAGTTACTCATCTGTCTAAGAAAACCATGTCACGTGCACGCTCAATGTTTTCCTCATTTGTGGTGGTAACCGGTCGTCTGGCTCCTTCGTCGTGCATATCACTTGTGCGACCATTTTGGATTTCTCAATCCATTCATAGACACTCCATTGCGGCAACTGTTCCCGTACTGTACCAAAATTTTTGTATGAATTTCGGCCTCTGATACATCTTCTGACCACAAAAAACGGATCACTGAACATTGCTCTTCTTTGGTGCAAACAGAAAGCTGAGCAGCCATGGTTAATGGCAGGGCAGCGATAATGGAACAAACCTGCACAGACATAACAACAGTTAAACCACGCATGCGTCATCTACGCAACACGACAGTACTACCAACATAAACAAAAATATAACTAAATTGCGGATAATAATTGACTTACCCTCATAATACTAATTAAGAAAGTTTTTAAATATGGAAATAAATGCTAAACACAAATTTATGCTCAAAATAATTTTCAATGACACTTTCTGAATTTTGAATTTGTTTTGTAATAATTTTTTATATTTAATGTCTCTACATTATTTTATCTGTCTAAATTTTAAATAATTACTGACTTCTACTAATAAAGAATTATTAAGTCTATTTTTCATCGTATAGTTTATGTTTTTATAATTATAATTTACTGCAACAGTAATAATCGAAGAGCACCAGAAAGAAGCAATAATAAAAAAGGGAGTCACACAAGAATGTTCCCTATCTCGTTACTTTTTAATCTTTACATCCGGAGTAACAGTGCAAGGTGAAAAGATAAACATACTAGATTTGCTGATGATATAGTAATTCTAGCTGAGAGTAAAAAAGATTTAGAAGAAACAATGAATGGCATGGATGAAGTCATATGCAAGAACTACCGCATGAAAATAAACAAGAACAAAACGAAAGTAATGAAATGTAGCAGTAATAAAATAGATGGACCAATAAATATAAAAATACAATGAAAAAAGATTATGGAGGTAGGAGAATTTTGTTATTTGGGAAGTAGAATTATTAAAGATAAATGAAGCAGGAGCAATATAAAATGCCGAATAGCACAGGCAAAACAAACTTACAGTCAGAAATATAATTTGCTTACATCAAAAATTAATTTAAACACCATTTTTGAAAGTATATGTTTTTATATGGAAGTGAAACTTGAACGATTGGAGTACCTGAGATTAAAAGATTAGAAGCTTTTGAAATGTGTGCTATAGGAGAATGTTAAAAATCAGATGGATGGATAAAATGAGAAATGAATATGTCTCATGTAAAATTAATGAAGAAACAAGCATTTGGTAAAATATAGCTAAAAGAAGAGACAAATTTACAGGCTACATCTTAAGGCATTCTGGAATTTTCCTTTGATATTGGAGGGACAGGTAGTTAGGAAAAAATTGTGCAGGAAGGCAACGTTTGGAATATGTAAAAAAAATTGTTAGGGATGTAGGATGTAGGGGAGTATACCAAAATTAAACAACTGGCACTAGATAAGAAATCTTGGAGAGCTGCATCAAACCAGTTGAATGACTGAAGACAAAAATAAAATTAAAATTTATTTTAATGATGTGATCTGTGTAATGTATTTTATTATTACATACCAATTAGAATAAAAAAATTATTCAGTTAATATTTATACACGCACGTGCACGCACACATACTACAAAATGCCATGCACATCTACTAATGACCAGTTGTATCTCTGTGGCAGAGTGTAGCGTAGCATTAGTAAGTATTCTATCAGCCTTTCATCTGTAAGTCATGGGTTTGAATCCCAATCAGCCAATAACGAAAAAATATAGGCAACAAATACTGAATTAAATCATGAAAAAGCAAGAAGTCAATGCCACAAATATTTCACAACATTTATTTATGTATATACAAGACACAAGCTCACCACAAATAACACCCTTATCTAGTAAGAGCCAATTGCAAATAAAAAGTATTTGGCAACACTGAATCAAATCATTAAAAACCAGCAGTTTCAACTGGCTCATTGGCTGCAGATTATTCGGTCAGCATTATGTTATTTGCTTTTATGTTACAGCGTGTAATAATGAATATGACAGTAAGCAATACTCCCATTTGTGAAATTCAGTTTAATTTCTAAACGTAAAATGATTTGTCGGAAATTTATTGATCTACAGCAGCAAGTGAAGGAAAGGTAGGACACTGGTATGAGTTTAGGAAAGACAGCACAAATATTCACGATGAACAGAGGATTAGGAGACCTATGTTCAAATGGATAAACTCATTAAAAGTGACATAAAAATTTAAGAAAATTGATATTTCATGATTATTGTTCTTTAATGATGGGTAAAAACACCAATGATGGCATCAATTTTTTTCCCACAATTATTACTCAAATATGGTGATGAATTGTGGATCTTACAT
Source organism: Lycorma delicatula (assembly GCF_047948215.1). Classification (NCBI taxonomy): domain Eukaryota; kingdom Metazoa; phylum Arthropoda; class Insecta; order Hemiptera; family Fulgoridae; genus Lycorma; species Lycorma delicatula. Next base: position 12,995,491 of record NC_134458.1, on the reverse strand, counting down.
AAATTTGAATGAAATATAATACAGAAGTATCATTCAAGTTTTTTAAAGGAAAACAAATTCAATCAAACTCAGTTACCATCAAACATTATGCCACTGTTTTGTAGAACTATAAAGGTGTCCTATGATAGATTTTTAAAACCAAAAATTTATTAATACAAAAGGACCCTTTTACTTTAAGCATAGCCCTTGTATATGTAAAGGTACTTTAGGAAAAACTTTTTCTCTGATATAAAAAGTAGTAAAAATATTGAGCCAGTTTTTGTCTAGGTCTTTTTTCTTTTGCTTAAGCAGCCTTTACTTTTGACATATATTTAAATATAGGTAATTCCAAACCACACAGCAATCTCTCAGAGATGAGTCTATAACCAAAAATAAGAAAAAAATTCATTTAAATATAGGTCAGAAAACGATCCATTAGAATTTTGGCTTGCGAAACACTTAGCCCTGCTTTCTGCGCCCTCTCTGAAATTAAACCATACTAACTGTACCCATTATATAAATATATATATAAAAAAAGAGTGTATCACAAAATTCTTTGGAGACTTTCATAACCTATTCTACTCGTAAAAATATTGGAAAAAGTTCATATAAACATATGTTCTAAAATACTTCGTTTGCAAGTTAAAAAATTTGCAACTTGAAAACTTTTGCTCAAATTTCAGCCACCCAGTGAAATGAAGTTGTACTTAAATTTTTAGGATGTTAATTAAGTGGTAAAATTAGTAACTTTGTATGGTTTTTGACCTGAAAAATCAAATAAAATAGGTCCCAGAACTGTATCTAAAGTAGTTTTTGAGAAATGTGGGGTGAAAACCAATAGTTTGGGGTAAAAATCCTGTTTTTTATGTATGATGTACAATAAATAACTTTATCAATTGGGTAATAAACATATAAAACTTATAAACAAAACTTGTAGAGAATTTAATTCTGAAGAAAATGGTATAAGATAAGTTGAATAAAACAAAGAAAGTTAAAAAAAGGCTATATTTTATTAAGAAATTATACACTAGACCAAAGTGCATTGTATGTACCAGTTTATAATAAATGTTCAAAAATATGCCTGCCATTTTCAACAAATTTCTTGGCAAATGTCTTTACTGCTTCTGTTGCTCTTTTTAGTTCTTCAGGGCTGTCCTTACGTTGCTTAGCCACATCCATAGTGGATAATTAATTCCTCACAAGAATGCATTTTTGTTTTGAATACAATATTTTTATGCATTCCCAGATGCAAAAATCTAAAGGTGTTAGATCAGGCAATCTTGGTGGACAGGAATATGGACCTCCATGACTGATCCACTTCTCAGGGAAATGAAGATTTAAGTGAGTCAAACAGCACAAGAGAAGTGGGAAGGCACGCCATCATGCTGGAAGTATACTTTATGTCTCAGCGCTAGAGGAACATCTTTAAACAACTGCAGAAATTCTTCCTGAAGAAAGTGCTAGTAGACCTCAGCATTTAAACGGCCAGGTAATATGAACACTCCAAACAGCCGATTGTGAAGAAGGCTGCACCGTACTAAATTGTTGTTGAAAACTGCCTTTTACAGTTTCATGAGGATTTACTTCTGCCCATGTATGCTCATTACATAAATTGCTGATCCCATCTTGAGTGAAATTTTCGTTGTCTGTAAACAAAACATGCTTGAAGAGTTGTCAATTTGTATTTCACCAGTTGCAGAACTCCAAGAGAAGCATTCTGTCTCCTGGGTCTAGGTGTTGAACTGGCTGTTTGGGATAAAGATAAAACTTCTTTTGTTTAAGTATCCTACAAACCATTAAATGCAAAATTTTGATCCACTTAGAAAGATGTCATGTACTGACACCTGGACTGCGTGAAATGCATCGATAATAATTTCATCAATAACAGCGTCATGTTGAATAGATTATTCATAGCTGGTACGAATACTACGTAATGAACCTGTCTCCTGAAGATTGCAAAAAGTTGCACTAATTGTTTTAGAATCTGGAATCCTGCAATTCGGAAAACGTATTTCATATTCCATGCAGCACCTGTAGCATTACCATAACACACCCCCAAAATGAATACCATATCCCGTATTCCTCTGTTGTAAATAAGTTCAACATCAAACTAAAATTCACAGAAAAACTTCGCTAACAACAGCACAGTTCTCAGTACCCGATATACTTAATGTATGTAACAGAATGATTTAAATACTAATACAGTATTGCACATTGTTGATCAGCAGTTGTTATTTTATCGCCAACTTTGAAATAATAATTTATCCAATAATTTATTGTATTACTGCTTTAATAAAAAAATTATCACGTAAGTAATTTTTATTTATTTATTTTTATTTTATAATTGTTGTGTAATTTCTAGTCTTTTAACAGCAATTATATTTAAGAGCAATAATATTTTAACAGCAAATTTTGTTTTTACAAATTTTTCACATCATCAAAAAAGAATTTGGTTTTATTTACATTAAATAAATACTTTTCTGAAAATGTAGTAATGTTTTTCTAAATAAAATTCAATTTTTTCTAACTTTTCTTAGTTCTATTCAACTTATCTTACACCATTTTGTTCAGAATTAAATTCCCTACAAGTTCTGTTTAAAAGTTTTTTATGTTTATTACTTATTTAACAAAGTTATTATACATCAAACATAAAAAACAGGGTTTTCTACCCCAATCTATTGATTTTCACCCTTGATTTCTCAAAAGCAGATACAGTTCTGGGACCTATTTTATTCAATTTTTCAGGTCAAAAACCATAAGAAATTACTAATTCTTCCCCTTAATTAATGTCCTAAAACTTTCAGTACAACCTCATTTCCAGGGTAGCTGAAATCTCAGTGAAATTTTTCACTAGTTGTAACTAGCAAATGAAGCACTTTGGGTCATATGTTTATATTAACTTTTTCCATTATTTTCATGAGTAGAATAGGTTATGAAAGTCTCAGGAGAACTTTCATTGTGTGTGTGTGTATGAGTGCACGTGTGTATACAGAGTGGTCGGGAAGTCACATAACCCTTAAGTTAACAAAAAATATGAGTTAGGATATGTGTTCATAACATACTGTATTTTTGTTGGAGTTGGTTGGCAACAGTTTTTTGCAACGTCACACACTCTGAGTAAAAGACAGTTGTGCTGACATGAGTAGTTACAGCATCAAGGAGCAGTTAATGACAAGTATATGGGTTCATGAACAACAACATATGAATCAAACAATGAAGCTAATTAGCAATATGTTTCGGCAACGCTTTAATAAGCTGCCCCATGGAAAGCAACAATGTTGGCTTAGGAAAAATGTGTGTTTGAATTAGGCAGTGTTAAAGATAGACTGTGGAGTGGACAAAAGTTAACACGGTTAGAAAGATGTGCTGCTGTTGTAGTTTGAACAACCCCCAATGAAAACAGTCTGAACCAATGAAATTGGTAAACAGTCAGCTGAACTTTGTATACCGCAAATGACAATGCAAGACCATATGAAAAAGAACCTGAAAGTTGGGCCATGTCATCCATCTGATGTTCATTGCAGATGCAGATGGGAACATCACGCTGCATCCTGCCGAGCTTTATTAGAAAAATTTCCCACTGCAGTGCATCGTGGAAAGATGCTTTTTACTGACAAATGTGCAATCTATCGCACAGTTCGCAAGGCAAAAATGTGTTACTTTGGGCAAAATAAAATCCTTATTACACAACAGAGTTGAAAAGAAATCTACCGCATGTCATGATATGGGCTGGATTAACAGCTCGTCATTTGTTGGGTCCTTATTTTTTTTATGGGCCAGTGAATGTACAAACTTATTTAGAGATGTTGGAGGCATGGTTAATACAACAGCTTCAATAAATGATCTCATGTAACAAGTACAGTTGCAGCAGGACGGGGCACCTGCACATTTTGCTTTATTAGTTTGTGCGTTTCTGAATGAAAAATTTCCAGGACATTGGATTAGCTATGGTACACCAGTGTTACCAGCTCTGTTATCATGGCCACCACGAAGTCCTGATCTCACCATACCAAACAATTCATTATGGGGCATTATCAAGGCACATGTATCTGCACATTGCTCCACCACAAATGAAGAATTGCATGACACTGTGAGGGACACATTCCATAATGTAACACCATAAATGCTCTGTTGCGTCACAGAGGACGTGGCGACATAGAATTGTGCATGCAACATCAAGGCAAATGCAAGACCCACAGGACCATTAAAATTAATATTATACAACAGTGAGTAAATAAAATATTTCATTATTATTATACTGTATTTTTCATTTTTAACTCATTACAAAGTTTTAGTTCTAACTGTAGGGGGTACGGTGATTTCCTAGCCATCCTGTAAATGTATATGTATATGTATGTATATATATATATATATATATACACACATATACATACATACATGTATGTATTTATAGTGTCAAATATTAAAAATAACCCAGATTAATAATAATTTTTACCGAAAATTCAATTGTACAAATAAAATTACTAATATATATGACAAAAATAAATATAAAAAGACATATAATTCAAATAATCATATTACAAAATATTTAAAAAATAACAATAATAAAAATAACGGAGAGGATTTAAGAGAAATATATAAAATTAAATATAACAGATGTAATAATATTTATGTTAGTAAAACAAATAGATCATTTAAAATAAAGATTTACAGAACATTACACAGCTTACAAATACAAAAAAAAAGGTACATCTAATTCAGCTGGCCATTTGTTAGAGCAAACAATAAGAACCCCCAAATCACAATCACAGATGATGATTTAATTAAAAACATAAAAATATAATCTTATGGTTGACAATAATGACAATAAAACAAAGAAAAATAAGACTTTTTAAATATTTCATCATTACAGTACTGCGAAGCAGAATTTGCATATTCATTCATAATAAATTTCAAAAAAACAATTTCAACAAATTAACATATAAATAAATATGTTTTAATATAATTTGAGACTTTTATAACAACTGAAGATGTAGGTTCCAGCAAAAATCGATTTTTGAAATTACTTGTAATATGGAAAGTTTAACTATTTACTGTGTGGTTTATAATTCACTTAATATTAAATTTTATTAGCACAGTGATCAATTTAATGAATTTAAAAAAAAAAATTATTTACACACATACACACACATTCATGCACAAACACATAAGATAGGTTCAAATAGTATCCGGAATTGCTCCATACAGTTTAAAATAGCAGTTGCAACAAAGAAGTTTTTTTCACATGTTTCTTGTTTCACAAATAACAATACGAAAACTGGTTTTTTCATATTCTGTATGTCACAGTAAGAAATTTCACTCACTGAATAACGCACAAATATCAAATTTTGTGTTTTCCGTAAAAAATCACCTTCAGAGACATTAATGCTACTTGAACAGCCATACAGAGATTCAGAAATGAAGAAAGCAATGATTTGTGATTGGCAAGCATTTTAGTAATGGTTATTATACAATTGAAGCTGGCATTCACAGTGGATATAACAACATATTGAAAATGTTGTTCTAAGGGGTAGAAAATATTCTGTCAAGGAAATAGCGTTAATAATTGGGATGTCAGCTGGAAGTTGCCAGTGTTCTCCAAAATAATCTGAACATGCATTGTGTTTGTCACCACATTGTTCCAAAAATATTATCTATCAGAAATAAACTTGCAAAACATTGGTTGGAGACCTGATCACTATAGCTGATCAGGTCTCCAAAATTTTCATCCAATTTTTATCAAAATCAAAATTTTCTGAGCAAGATCATAACAAGAGATGAGATATGCTGTTCTTTATACAATACACAGACAAAAAGCCAGATGTAAGAATTAAAATCATTAAAATTAAGGCAGGTGTGAGAATTCTGTGATCATCGATTTCCACAGTCACAGAAATCTCATTTTGATATATATATATATACGAGGTGTGTGAGAAAAGTAATGAGACTGACTTTTTACTTACCAAAGTTTTTATTCTTTTCAAACAATATTATCCCCTTCAAAGTAGTTCCCTTGGGCAGCTATACACCAGCGGAGTTGTTGTTCCCACTCCTGGTAGCAGTGCTGGAAGGCTTCAACTGGTAGGGCTTTTAACTGGTTGGTCACAGTCTTTTGAATGTTCTCCAGAGTTCCAAAATGATATCCTTTTAAGACAGGTTTCAATTTCGGGAAAAGGAAAAAGTCACAAGGACTCAAATAAGGTGAATAGGGGGGTTGAGAAACCATAGGAATGCATTTTGAGATCAAAAATTCCCTGATGGAAATGGCCATGTGACATTGGGCATTGTCATGATGAAGCATCCACTTGTCTGCAATATCTGGTGTTACACGAATCACTCTTTTCCTGAGCCTTTCAAGGACACCTTTGTAAAACACTTGGTTGACAGTTTGTCCTGGAGGAAATTCTTTATGCACGATACCCCTACTGTCAAAAAAGCAAATTAACATGGTTTTGATCTTTGATTTGCTCATTTGACATTTTTTTGGTCAAGGAGATGACGGAGTGTGCCACTCTTCGCTTTGCCACTTTGTTTCAGGATTGTACTCAAATATCCATGATTCATCACCTGTGATTACATGATTAAAGAATTCTTGGTCATTGTCAATCCTCTCAAGAAGATCAACGCACGCTTCGATTGTCCTTCTGTTCCGTTGTGAGGTTTTTCAGCACCAATTTTGCACAAACCTCTCGCATGTCCAAATCATCTGTTAAAATTTGATGTACGGTTGAAATTGTTTAAATTTAACTGTTCACTCATCATCCTTATTGTTATACGACAGTCTGATCTCACAAGAACCCTCACACACTCAACATTTTTGTCAGATTTTGAAGTTGAAGGTCTCCCTGAGCGAGGTTGATCTTCAACGTGTTCTCGGCCTTCCAAAAATATTTGTGACAGCGGAAAACTTGTGCTCTTGATAAGCAATGTTCCCCATAGGCCTGTTTCAACTTTTCAAAGGTCATACTAGCGGATTCCCCAAGTTTAACACAAAACTTGATTGCACAACGTTGCTCTAAATTTCAATGCTCCATTTTCATAACACATAACAAAAGCACAACTTCACTGATGGCGCTGCCAAAAATAATGTGTTGGCTGAACGGAGTTGGAACTCATACTGAGCATGTGGAAAGGATGAACAAACCGGTCTAGCACAGACTGGTAGACACAGCATTGCCAGATCGATCGCAGTGTTACCAATCTCATTACTTTTCTCACACCTCGTATATATATATGTGTATGTGTGTGTGTGTGTGTGTGTGTTTGTATTTGTTTACATATACATACAGTAGCTGCCATGTAACGGCGAGCTAGGATGATCAGCCCACACATCACTGCTATACTATTGTTCTCTGAAACACTGGCACACCATGATGTCATCTCTTAGTAGCATAAACATGATGCATAATACACTGGGTAGTAATCATCTCCAGTCCAAAGCTTGCCATTACTTGGCGGTGGCTGTACACAAATACATATTATATTTATTCAGACCCTTCTGCATGCCTGCTAAAGCATCTGCTTGCTATACAAGAGGTGAGGAAAGAAAAGTCAAATGAGGGCCCTCTAGCCAAAAGTAAGAGAAATTCTATGAAAATACTTACAATGACCTCAGAAAGTAATGGTTAAAAATAACCAAAATAGTCTACATTAAAGTAAAATACACCAGTTGTAAACATGATAGTATAAATCTAATTTACATCGTTGATAACAAATGAAATAGTCGATTATTTTATTATATTAAGCATAGAATAATGTTTGAAAAGACCACACAAAATCCAACTGATGTACATCATTCTGAATAGTTAAATATTTTTCCAGTACTTACCAAGCACTGATAGAGAAAGATTATTAAACCAAATTAAATTAATTGAAATTAGCAAAAAATATTGCTTTAGCACTCAAAAAGGTGCTTTATTTTTGGTTCATATGATGAATCTTGCAAGAAAAAGCAAAATTTCATTAGCCATAATACTTACTAATGCTGATTTAACCCATTCATTTAATTTGGTAAATGTGCATCATTAAACTCATACGGCCTTATGCTGAATTGATGAATTTAACTTGCCTTAATGCATCCATCCACTTTATCAAACCCATCTGACAACACTTTTTAGACATATTATCACAATCTATGACAGATTCATGCTCTACACCTTGATAATTAAAAAAATGCAAATGACATACTTGATTTCTTTGGGCATTTAACCATTCTGATGTAATGAAGCATAAATTAAAATATTTATTAAATCCCTTACATACTATAATTATTAATTTAATCATTAATAGATTTAAATTAAAAAACACTTCATAAAATAATTTAGTTGAAATCTTTCTCATTACCACATGTAATTATTAACATGTTAGATACAAATCTTATTATGAAATTTTTCAATCAAACAACATTAAATGGTTATCCTCACCCTTAAATTTTTTTCATGGGCAGAAATATCTTTTTGATTGGTTTTACAGTTAATGTTAACTTATCTTTCCTGAGATATCTGTCCATGTAGATATCAATCTATACTTATATGTGAGGTGTACATTAAGTCATGATAGGTAGCCTGGACTGAAGGTTTCAGTGGTTTGTGTTTTCTTAAATTATTATTTATGCTTTCTATTGGATTGGCTAAAACAAAGGAAGATTTCTTTACTCTTATTCTAATTTACTTACTCTTATTATTTGAATTTAGGTGTAATGTAACAGTCAATCAGCAATGATACAAACCAATGAACTACTTACTAAGCAAATTGCAGCAAGCAACGAACAGTCACTTTTAAACATTTTTAAGAGCACACTATATCAAATACTTTTTTAAAAATCTCCTAAATATTATGCAAAATCTATTTATTATTTGTATGGCAAATACAAATACTTGAAAAATTTTATGAATCACCAATTATGCATATTTACCCTTGCAAGTATATCCCCATGTACGACAGTATTTGTCGTAAGTAGAAGAGTAACACTTTGCAATACTTTAACCTCCTCTGTACCAGTCTCCATCAGCATCCATAGAGTATCTGTTATGTATCTTGCTCCTTTTTGATCGACTGCTTGGTTTGTTATTAAACGTTGAATTATTCCAAGGCACATCTAATAAAATTGATAATATTCAAACTCATGAAATAAACACTTGAAAATACACATAATTATTACTAATTCTCTTGTTATAAATTTAATAAATACTATCACATTAATCTTAAGAAGCTGAAAATGTCTAGGATTTAAAATTTTAAGATCAGAAGAGCTAAGTTCTAGTAAATGGATATACAAATTTATAAACATTATCTGGGAAGAATAATTCTGAATTTAAAAAAAATCTTAAATGTATCATGCATTTAAAGTTCCAGCTATTTTATGTAAGAATGAAAAATAAATCACTTGTAATAACAATTATATTAAATTAATTATACTAATGGTATACACACTAAAAATATGTTTAATTTTCATTAAATTTTGATTATCTGAACACAAATTTTAACACTGATTGAATAAACATTTATTTATTCATAATATCTACTGACAAATACAACTTTTCAGTAGTACTTTCCAAATAAAGACTATTACATAAAAATTTACAAACTATAATAGTTATACACCAAGAGCAATTCATACAGTAAACTTATCTCATTAACCAAGTCTTGTGTCTTGGCCACATCAATAACTGTAGTACTTAAACATTTAAACTGTAATAGTTACAACATAAAACTTTATGACTTTTTTAAGGTCTAGCTTCTTTAAACTTCTAGGTAAAATGAAACAATTCCCTCATACCTATAAAAATAATTTTTGCCAACACTGCATTTATCCTTGCTAATTCTAATCGTAAATGCTAATTCTAAAATTAAAATTCTATATTTTTGATATTTGTTTTTACTTATAATTACACACTGTTTTATCAATCCAATTTTTTAAATACCATAATCATTATTGTCATAAATTGTATAAAATTTTCAAAATCATAATGTAAAACAATTTATATCCTTTTAAACAATCATGAAACTGTTTGAAATCTCCCTACTGCAGACAGCAACATTTGAATGATAGTGTAGAGCATTATTTTACTAATACAATAGTATTGATATCTTTAGGTGGTGGGAAGCATGACTGTGATCTGTTTGCCGATGCTGGGTGAAGTGTGGACAGGGAGTGCCCATCCCTCTTCACTGCCACGTGCGAGTCCTGGGATGTCAGTCAGGATCAGGATGTCGGTGGGTCAAACAGTACATCCAATCTTGACTGTGATGTGCTTCTTGCTCCACCAATGGAGCAGGTATCATCCGACACCAGCAGCAGGAGATTCTCTGCATTTTCTGCCTGAGGAACTGAAGGATTGATTTCGAATGTATCAGACACCGTAGAATTCGACATCGAAGCCTTCAGGAAAATGGAGAAGAGCCCTTTTCTCATTACTCGAGAAATAACTAAATGTGCTGGAGGCCCAATTAAAGAAATCAGGAAAACCTTTAATGGACTTCATGTGGAGACCACCAATGATGCACAGTCACAGAAGATCCTAGGGCTCAAGAATATTGAAGATTTTGTTGTTCGTGTCGATCCGCACGGCACACTTAATACCACAAGGGGTATTGTGGTCTTCAGGATCTTCTGAACTGCATGGAGCAAGAAATGGTTGAAGAATTGACACCACAAGGAGTAAGAGAGTGTCGCAGATTGAACATGAAAAGGAACGGCAAGGTTCTACCTTCTGCCTCTCGTGTCTTCACTTTTAACTGGCCAACCCTGCCGGAGAAAGTTCAAGCAGGAATTAATCATTTGGATGTGCAGGCATATGTTCCACAACCTATGGAATGCTTCAAGTGCCAACGCTTTGGCACACCGCTGCTACATGCAAGATACTGCAAATATGCGTGTGTGGTGATAAAGTTCATGAAGGAGAACCATGTAAGGAGCCTCCTACATGCGTCAATTGTAAAGGACAGCATTCATGTAGATCCAAAAACTGTCCTGTCTACAAAGATGAAGTATCTGTGCAGGAAGTCAAAACCCTGCAGAAAATCAGCTACCTTGAGGCAAAGAAAATTGTAAACGCCGGCAGACCTACATCAGCTACAACTTATGCTCAGGCTGCGGCTGCTGTTCTTACTCCAGTTGCTGTCGATGAAAGTCAGTGTATCAGTAAACTTGCGCCCACTTTGGCTAGCATGATTGAAAGGATAATAGGAAACAAAATGAAGCCTTTCAGTCGCAAAGAAACCGTAAAGTCAAAGATAACAGTAATGCCTTCTGAAGACACATCTTCAAAAAACAAAAGCGCTCTTGAACAGAAGAAAACGGATGTCAAGCCAGGAGGCCATGTCTGTTTGTGAGAAATTTTGGATGTGACTGAAAGAAACTGACTGCTTCGTAGTCTGTTATGGAAGCTCCCAAGCCTCCTGCAACCAAGGTGGCCTCTAAACCACAGAGGCCACCAAAAACCACACAAAGGAGCAAGTATCCCCCTCCCTGGGGCGGTAACTGGTGAGACTCCCGTGTCAGGGTTCTGCCAAGTTCCCGCCTCTCAATCGACGCCTGAACCCAGTGCTGATCATGTCCGTCGTCGTCTGCGGCTTCGATGGTCTCTTGATTTGGAGGCCGGGAGCTATACGGGTGACGACGTTCTCCACGAACATGAAGCTGTTCATAATATGGAGAAAAAAAAGGATGGCCGAAAGGCAAACCAAGACCATAAATTAATTTACAATTAGCAAGTCGATTCTTCATTGGAGCATTAATGGTCCTCAGAGGACGAGGTCAGCGAAGCGATGGATACAGGGGCACCCACCCAGGTGCGGTTCTCCCCTGTAGTAGAGGCCTTCAAGAATTCTAAGGGCAGACCTGGCAGTTCTGCCCTGTTGTTGAAAGTAGTCCAGGAGGCACTTCCCGGCGGAGTCAGTTCGGGGGCGAGGAAAACGATTCTCCCTCGACTTGGCAAGTTGAGGGAAGGTTTTAAGGCGGTTAGCGAGGGTTTCGAGGCCTTGGCCTCCAAGCCCCACGAGGTCAAGGCTCCCAAGGTGGTTGTCCAGGCCCCAGTGCAGCCCAGACGCTACGCTGAGGTCCTGAAAACCAAACGCGAGGCCAGCAAGGCGGTTAAGAAGCCGGAGGTAATCTTCGTGAATAAGGCAGAGGGCTCGAAGACCACGAGTCAGGACTTAAAGCGCGATTTCCGTGAAGCCCTTCGTGGTGATCGGAATCAGCTTAGAATTCGTGATATAAAGGAGACCAGTAGAGGGTTAGTTGTTGTTGCGGACAATAAGGAGACGTTCCAAGTCATCAAGGACTCTCCTGCGGTACAGAAGCTTGAGGTTAAGGTGGACCCCAAGCGGTTGAGGAAGCCCCGGGTCATTATATATGACATCGAGCGGAGTCTCTCTGATGAAGAAGTTCTGTCTCTCATTCGGGAGCAGAATACTGATTTGGACGAGGCCACGTTCAAAGAGCTGTGCAGGCTAGTCTTCAAGACTGGAAAGCGTGATGCCTCTCGGTATCACGGAGTTTTTTGACTAGGTGCTGGTGTCCACCAGAAGTTTTTGTCCGAGGGTAGGGTCTTCGTTGATTTTGCCTCTTGTCGCGTCAAGGAATACCTTGACGTGCAGAGGTGCTTCAAATGTTGTAGGTTTGGCCACAGGGCCAAGTTTTGTAAGTATGCGTCGGTCTGCGCGCATTGTAGTGAAGAGGGCCACAAGCGTGACGATTGTCCGCAAAAGAAGGAGGCTCCGATTTGCGTTAACTGCAAGCGGTTACGCAATAATCATAGGCACTCCATCAATAGTAGGGAGTGCGGTAGCTATTTGAGAGCGGTTGAGGTCTACTTCAACTCGCTCGATGGTTAGGTTCGGTCAACTCAATGCCCAGGGTGCCTTTGCGGTCCAAGTAGAGTTAGGTAACGTCGTTGAAAAGCGGAGCCTCGATGTTTTACTTCTACAACACCCGTACGTTGTCAAGGGTAACCTGCCAGGTTTTTCAGGCTGGAATAAGTTACATGTTGGTGAAAGTAAATCCGCCGTTCTGTGCAGGAAGTCTATAGATAGTGTCTTTATACGACAAGCCTCTGATACGCATCATGTCGTTGTTAAGCTTGCTGTGGATGGTTTCGACCTAGTTGTGGTTAGTTCGTACTTTCAGTACAGAGATCCCACTGACTTACACTTGGAAAGATGGGATAGAATTATCAGGCTGACAGCGGGTCGTCCTATTCTTATAGGAGTTGATGCGAACGCCAAATCGCTTCTTTGGCACAGTGGGATCACAGATGACGGCAGTGAACTGCTAGAAGACTTCATCGCGCAGCACCGTTTTGAGGTGTTCAATGTCGCCGGCGAGTTGGCTACCTTCGCCGGCGCGGTGGGATTGCGGAGGACCTTACTTGGTACCAACATTGATGTTACCATAGGTAAGGATATCCCTGGTAGGATTCTGAACTGGTCTGTAGTCGATGATTGCGAAAGCGATCATCGCGAAAGCGACTCAGGAGAGCCGCACAGTGTGCGCGTGATCCTGACCGGCGCGAGGCCTTGTTTGCGGAGTATCGTCAGAAAAGGAACGAGTATTTTCATAGAATTAGGACTTCTAAGCGAGATTCCTAGCGCTCTTTTGTTCAAGAGCAGGGGAATAAGGACCCTTGGGGTGTTGTTTATCGAGTACTTGGTCACAAGCGGAAAAAGGACAGTCTTCTGTCGGCTCTCTCGACCCAAAACGGCGTTGTAGTTGAGAAAGATCGTGTTCTATCTCTTCTGATGGAAGATCTGCTCTCCGATGATACCGAGGTTGGTGAGACCTCATATCACCGGAGAGTTCGAGAGGCGGCAGTGGATTTCAATACAGACTCTGTGTCTTCGGAGATTACTAAGGCGGAAGTCCGCCAAGTAATCTGTAGCCTGGCTAGGAACAAAGCCCCCGTGTATGATGGTATTACGGTGGAGCTCCTTGTTCGCACCCTGCCCCTGCCTGTAATTCTTGGCCCATTGACTAGGGTGTTCAATAGGTGTTTATTCGCCGGGTATTTCCCGGCTTGCTGGAAGCGTGGAATTTTGAAGTTATTATTCAAAGGTGGCGACAAGGACCCCACCGTTAGTTCTTCTTACCGTCCTCTGACGCTCTTACCAGTTGTTGGAAAGGTTTTCGAGAAGGTACTTTACCTCCGCATTAATAGTAGGCTGACTTCGAATCACATGCTGATGGACGACCAGTATGGCTTTAGACCCGGTAAGAGTACATAGGACGCGATTCTTAGGATCCTGGATCTGGCTTCAGGCAGTGAGTGCAAATATGTACTCGGTGTCTTCTTGGACATATCCGGGGCATTTAATAACTTGTGGTGGCCCTCTGCCTTGTTTCAATTGCAGAAGCGTGGTTGCACGCGGGATGAAATTAGAACTCTCTCGAGTTACTTCAGCGAAAGAACTGTTGTCCTTCGTGACGGCAGTTCGCAAGTAGAAAAGACCCTGTCAAAAGGATGTCCACAGGGCAGTGTATTAGGTCCACTCGTCTGGACCATCGAGTTTGACTCTCTCATGCGGCTACGTTTGCCCGGTGGCTGTCGCGTTGTGGCTTATGCCGACGATGGGCTGCTGCTGGTTGAGGGTGGTTCGCGTGCTGAGATTGAGCTCAGAGCGGCACAGGCATGTAGGGTTTTGCGGTTTTGTTGTCTTCAGCATAAGATGGTTTTCAGTGCGGAGAAAACCACTATGATGTTTTTGAAGGGCCGTCTAGCTGCAACTCGCCATCCGCGGGTTGTGATGGACGGCCGTTCAATTAGGTATGTGGCTCTTCAAAAGTATCTGGGTGTTATCCTTGATGAGAGGCTTCTCTTCAAGGAGCACTTGCAGTATATGACGAAGAAGGCAGTTGATGCTTTCTTCGGCGTCCGTAGAGTGGTCCATTCGATTGGGGGTTGAATTTCCGTACCATGCGGATTCTTTACAAAGGTGTTTGCGAGGCCATTATGTTGTACGCTGCGCCCGTCTGGGCTCATCGTTTGCGGTACCAATGTTATAAGGACATTCTATTACGAGCCCAGCGTCTTCTTTTGTTAGCGGTTGTCGGTGGTTACAGGACTGTCTCGCGAGAGACAGTAACTGTGATCGCGGGCATCAAACCTGTGGATATTTCGGCTACGGAACGTAGCCAGCGGTATGTTGCTAGGAAGGCTGGCCTTCTTACTACTGGGCGTATGCGTGAGATCGAAGACCAAGGTTTTGACTCTTGGCAAGTTAGGTGGAACACTTCTTTGACAGGTCGTTATACCCATGGTATATTCCCCAATGTTAGAGAGTTGCGAGCGGTTAGCTGGGTATCCCCCAATCGGCACACTACACAGTTCCTCTCTGGACATGGTGCCTTTAGGGATAAACTGGCTAGGTCCAGGTTGGTTGATTCCGGCTTCTGTCCGGACTGTAGGGTCAATGATACCGTGGACCATGTCCTACACATATGTCCCCGGTACGAAGCTGAGCGTACCAGAGTTACTAGGGAACTCGAGAGAGTAAATTCTGTTTTGGATCTACGAGTCAACTGGAGGACTCGTAGAGTGTGGACTATAGTTGCTGGCTTCCTTCGCTTCCTCGCCCTGAGCAAGACTGCCGAAGGGATTTAGTAGTTGATAGGAACCTGGGTGGCTAGGGACCGCCTGGGCAGTTGACTGGCCGAAGGTAGGCGCTTAAGGCAGCGTGCCTCGGTTAGATGTAATTGGTGTCTTGTATTGGAATTTAGCTGTCGGCGGAGTTGCGGCCGCTGCCAACGGGCATGGTTATCCTTGCCCGGGGGGTGCGGTCGCGCTCCGACGAGGGCATTTATGAGCTAACGATAGTCGGCGGGGCGTCTCTGGGTGCTGCTTCGGTGGTATGCAGGGGCGTCTTGACGGCGGTTTGCGAAAGATGGTGAATGTCACGTGGGACTCCGCGATGGAGCTGTGCGGTAGTAGGCGTTTATTCTCCTCTCCCGGGCGGACCGGAGCGGAGTCAGAGAGAAACTCATTTTGAGTAATAAGCGGGGTTCTTAAGGAACTAGGTATAAATTTCGCTGTGTGAAACTTTTTAGTGGGAAAGTTTGTTATTGAGGCTGTTAGTACGGATCTGAGACGTTCAGTAATTGGCTCTTTAATAGTTAGGACTAGGCGCGGGGTCTTCATTCCGCGGTTAGGCTTCTAGCTTAGTTCCTGAGGGCGACGTGGTAGCTGCAGGTGTCCGTTGTCTTCTTTCTGAAGGCATAAACACATAAAACTATCTCGGGGCGAACTTTACCGATGCAGATGTCCCTCGGGGCCTGAACTGAAAGCTGTGGTGCGCAATCAGTTTGAGGGCGAGAAGATGTCCTCCGTTAAAGCCACTACTGGCTAGGAACGGAGGGGATGGTGTAGCGACCGGACACGCTACGAGGTGGGATCTTCTCCCCTCGGGGGGGAATCGAGATGGAGCATTAATGGATGTTAGTCAAACATCCATGAGCTCCAACGCTTGGTAGATGATGTAGATCCAATTTGTATATGCCTGCAAGAAACAGATTTCTACTGAAATGAAAATTTTCAATTAAAAGGATACGATACATTTCGGGGAGATCAACCGCCAAATATGAGTTAGAGGTGGAGTAACCATATTATCATCGACTAGAGCTACCACCGAAGCTGTTGATCTAAATACAAATCTACAAGCGGTCGCCTTCAGAATGAAGTGTCCGCTTCACATTACAGTCTGCAGCATATACTTGCCGAATTTTGACTGAAAAGAGGATGACATAGCACGGTTAATTTCTCAGCTTCCCCCACCCGTAATACTGATGGGCGATTTCAAAAGTCATAATTTTCTTTCGGGGTCGGATCGAGTAGATCCCCACTGAAGAGAATTGGAAAAGTTCCTGTCAAACTCTGATCTCATTCTCCAAAATGATGGTGCAGCAATTTTTTTTAATGATAGACGTCCTGTATAGATCTAGCACTTATAAGTGGATCAATAGCACCGAGGTAGACCTTCCATGTTTTAGAGGACCTATATGGAAGCGATCATTTTCCGGTGCTAATTGTAACTGATGTTACAAGAAAAATACATCCCATCTCCAAAAGATTGTTGTTTGACAAGGCAGATTGGACGAGCTTCACAGCTAGGACGATACTCCCCGAAACAACTGGAGTTATCGAAGCCGATGTTGACGCTATAGCTAATGCTATACTTGA
This sequence comes from Lycorma delicatula, assembly GCF_047948215.1. NCBI lineage: Eukaryota > Metazoa > Arthropoda > Insecta > Hemiptera > Fulgoridae > Lycorma > Lycorma delicatula. Next base: position 12,978,341 of record NC_134458.1, on the reverse strand, counting down.
CTCGGTATCAAGATATATTCCCAAAATATCTGGGAAATTTAAGAAGCGACCCGTTCCATGGTGGTACGATGAAGTAAGTGAAGCTATAAATAGAAAGAAAAGACCGTACAACGCCTTTAAGAAATGTCCCACTGTAGATAATCTAATTTCCTTTAAAAAATACAGGGCGTATGCAAAACGACTTATGACAGACTCTAAAAAACGATCCTGGCAGCAATATGTGTGATACATTGACAGAAATAAAACTGCATCAGACGTTTAGAAGAAAGTGAAGGCGATTTGTGAACGTAAAAACTTTACTCCCATAACTAGCCATCAAGATGGAGATGAAATTAAAAACACTCCAAACGAAATTGTAGAGTTATTAGCCAATCACTTTGAAGAAGCCAGCACAAAACGGCTAACTAAGATGAGGATTTTCGGACGAAAAAAGCAGAACTTGAAGATCAACTAAATTTCAGAACCGAGTATAATTACTCTTACAATGTAACTTTTAAAATTGAAGAATTGGTGAAAGCGTTGGAGAAAGCAGGCAACACAGCTGCTGGTCCGGATGAAATACAGTATAACATGATCAGGCAGCTGAATACCACTGCAAAACGTAGATTGTTAGAACTATATAATCAGACATGACGGGATGGAATGTACCCGCAACTGTGGAAAAAAGCATATATTGTTCCAGTACCAAAGAAAGATAAAAATCTGATAGATCCCAATAGTTACCGTCCTATTTCTTTGACGTGCCCTATGGAAAAATTACTTGAAAAAATGATAAATAATAGATTCATTTGGATTTAAAAAAAGAAAACCTGATATCTTCACATCAAGCAGGTTTTCGGCAATACCACTCTACCACTGATCAAATTAGAAAACATTGTATATAACAGCTTTATTACAAGGAAACATTGTGTTGGAGTCTTCTTTGATCTTCAGAAGGCATTTGATATGATGTAGCAACATGAAATAATGCTCCAGATACATGAATGGGACATTCGTGGCAATCTGCCAGTTTTACTCAGCAACTATATGAATGACCGTACTTTCCAAGTACATATCAGAAATATTCATCTGAAAAAAGCTTAGAAAATGGCATATCACAAGGTTCGCCATCGAGCGGTACCTTGTTTACGATCGCCATTAATAAACTAATATTACCTACTCCAGTAGAAATCAGCAAAAGTGTCTATGTTGATGATTTGGCAATTGTGTATGCCAGTAACAAGACAGCTATGGTGAAGTACAATCTGCAACAAGCAATTAACGCTCTTAATGAAGTTGCGAGGAATAATGGATTCCAATTTTCACCAGAAAAAACGTGCTGTGTACACTTCTGTAGGAAGAGAATTCTTCACTAAAATCCTGTTCTGACCACTGATAACAATCCAATACAATATAAAAATAATGTGAGATTTTTAGGTCTGTTATTGGATAAATCCCTTATGTGGGGATTACACATACAGGACTTGAGTGATAGATGCAAAAAACCCTAAACATTATTAAATGTTTATCCAACATCAACTGGGGTTCAGATAAAGGAATACTATTAAGACTGTATAAAGCATTGGTTCAATCGAAACTTAACTACGGATGTATTGTATATTCATCCGCTAGGAAGTCGCATTTAAGAAAGTTGGATGTAATTCATAACAGTGGAATACGATACGCGACAGGCGCAATCCGCACAAGTCCGGCGACTAGTCTAATGTCCGAAGCCGGAAAAATGACACTACATTATAGATGAGAGATCCTACTGCTAAGATGTGTAGCAAACATATGGGCTTTACCTTCCCATTAAATAACAAACTATTAAACAACCATCCTTTGGCTGCATTATATGAACATCGTGCTACCTATTCCAAACCAGCCGGAATAATGTACCACGAATTAACAAGAAAATATGAAATTGCTATACCAGAGACAGTGCTGATGGCCAGTGTTTATATGGCAGAACTTACTGCCAAACAACAAGCTCTTCGCTACACAGAACACTTTTGCGAAGAGAAAGGGCTAATATGTTCCATTGCAAGTGCACTTGTTGCAATTCGGAACAAGAACATTAAGGACGTTCTAATTACAAACATCCTGTCCATTTTGTATGTTTTAAATAAACGAGGTCAGTGATGTGTATTTGTATGGACTCCAGGGCATGTTGGTATTGCAGGAAATGAAAACGCGACGAAGCTGCCAGAAAGGCGACAGTCTGCGATAACTTGGATGTAATTCCTGTATGGGTAGCAGATGTTAAAAACTGCCTAACAAAATAAGAAACAGGTGGAATACTGATTGGAGAAGATTAAATACAAAATTAAACTCAGTTAAAACTTCTCTGAATAAATGGAAAAGCGACGTGAAGTTGACTCGTCGAGAACAAGTGGCTGTGACCAGACTTAGAATCGGTCACACGCGAATAACAAATTCATATTTGTTAACCGGTGAAGAAAGACCAATTTGCGGTGTTTAAAATAAAACACTTACAGTTAAGCATCTAATGGAACAGTGTACCATATATAAGGACCTCAGAAAGAGTTTCCGACTTAGAAATGCTATTACTGCTGATTTGAAAAATGGAAAAGAAGAAAAAATAGTTGCTTATTTACATGCCAGTGAACATCTTAAAAGTCTGTAAAACTTAAAATTTTAAAGTTGTTTTAAAGAAACTCTAAGGGTAGCTTCTATATATACAATGGGAGTCTCGAAGCATGGCACCTATAGTGACGGGAGATAGCCCTCTTGCCTAGAGGGCAATAATAATTATAATTTATAATGATTAACTAAAGTTTTAAAGTAAATTCTATTATCAAGTCATTCTGCATTTACTATATGTTTACAACTGTTTATTACATAATATTGACGCATGGAGAATATTTCTATTAAGCTAAATAAACAAACATAATAACATAGCTTAACAAACAATTAAATTAAACAAACAAAAAGTTACTTATCTTTATATAATAAATGATGCTAACTGTTCTATAAGTAAATAATAAACAATTTTTAATATTTAAAACAAAGTTATTTTTATTCTAAGTATTCAAATATTGTTTCTGTTTCTTCAACAGCTTTTCTTTTGTACATAAATTCAAATTATAGTAGAGTCTGAAAAAATCCATCTTCCACACACAAATCACACAGAAACAAACCCACATATACGAGGGTGAATCAAATATAAATGGTAATTCTAGTTTTAAAAATTTATTGATTAATAATATACACAACTCATATATTCATCACTTCTCTACATAGTATCCTGCACAATCTACACACTTTTGCCAACCATTTGGAAGCTTGAATATTCCTTGTTCATAAAAAGTGTGAGGACGAGTTGTCAACCAATTGTGCACACGCTTCTCGACATCTTCACTGTTTTTGAACTGTTCCAAGCGATTCTTTCAAGGGCACAAACAAAAAATAGTCACAGGGGGACATATCTAGACTGTAGGAAAGGTGGTCGATGGTTTTCCAGTGCATTTTTTTCAATTTATCCCTAGAGTTATCATGGAGAAGAATGACATCTCTGATGGGCATACCTCATCTTTTGTATTAGCAGGGAGCTTTTGTTGACTGTAGCAGCTGCCAATAGTAAGCTGCATTCACCATTTGTTGACTGTGGAGATAATCAATAAATCAATGAGTAAAACTCCTCTTGAGTCAGAAAAAATTGTTGCAAGAACTTTTCTGGCTGGCAGACGGGTTTGGGCCTTCACTGGGCAGCCCTCATCCTTCCTTCAGCACTCCTTACTCACCATTTTTGACTCTGAAGTGTAATGATGGACCCATGTCTCATCACATGTGACGATGCACCTTAAAAAATCATCCCCTTCTTGCCAAAATCAATTCTGAAGTCTCTCACAGATCTCCAACCTGACCTGTTTTTGATTTTCGGCCAACAATCTTGGAATCCACTGACCACTAATTTTTCTAAAGCCAAGATGATCAGTGATAATGGATTGATCACTCCCATAGCTGATACCCACTTCTGACTTGATTTCTTTAACAGATCATCTTCGATAAGCTCTCGAATGGCACAAATCTTGTCAGCTGTGAGACTTGACCTTGAGTGTCAATAATGACTTTCGTTTTCTACACTTTCTTACTCACCCTTAAATTGCTTGGCTCATCTATACGCTTGGTTCTGGAACAATGTAGTATCCCCAAACAGTACCTTTAAACGAGTTAAAATTTCCACAGGTTTAACATCTTCATGAATTAAAAACTTTATGATTATATGCTGTGCAACAGACAACGGAACTTCTTGCTCACTGATGGCTGTACTGATGACAGAACAGAGCAGAGGAGCTAACCAAACTGGTTCCCCCTCTCTAACACACTGAACATTAACCCCTCACTCAGCCATCCAGCTCGGAACTGCTTACTGCAGTTCCGAGCAGCAAACTTATAGAATATAGAACTTATAGAAGAACTTATAGAATAGCAAACTTACTGTTTAAATTTGATTCACCCTTGTATAAATACATACACATTTTTAGCAAAATAGAAATACTTACTGAGAGAATAAAAAACCAGGCTTAAACAATAAAATTTTAATTTTAATGGTGGATCATTACATATATAACCTTTTAAGAACATTACGAACAATAAAAATATATTTAAAACAGTAAACCCAGTACAGAATATGTTTAAAAAAGGAATTATTTTTAAATAAAGGACTTAACCAATAAATACAATATAACCATTATTGTAAATTCCTGTAACTAAATTTTTCCATTGAGTAATTAAAACAAAATTGTTTAAGTAAATCTCATTAAATATTAAATGAATATAATAGAACTTAAGATTAAAACTTTCAAACTAAAGAAGTTTGCATCCAAAGGCCTTTTGGAGCTAATTATTGGTTCCTTTCACAGTAGCAAATCAGGTTGCAAACTACAACTGTCTTAAAAAGGTTAGGAAACCACATAAGCTGTAATCAAAAAATATATTCTATCTATGCTATGTATGGACACGTACAAGTATGAAACATAAATAAGGAACTCGTATAGACACTAATGATAAAAGAATTAAATTTTGTAAATCACCTCATAGAAATAGGATACAGATTAAAAGATATTAACTAAAGTGTACAAATTTTACTCATAGTGCATAAAACCAACATCCAACGCACACATGAACAGTATGAAATTTAACAAATTATAATAGAATATATTATTTAAATAATATTAACAATTAATGAAATTCACCTTACCAGCCCCCCATTGATATGAACTCAAAATCTTTCGGCTTACTTGAAAGCCATCATCAGGAGATAAAAATTATTGCATTAGTCAAAAATTTAAAAGATCACAGTTAAAATGTAAAACAGTCATGACTGTCCGGTCCTACCAATATACTGAAGGAATGAATACACATGTACTCTGGTGGATTAAAATGAAATCAAACGGAAGCATGTTATCAAAGAGATAATTATTAGATTAAATTATTACTTCTTTAAATTTAGTATGTTTTTAAATAATATATAGTTTTTAAAAAATTTTTGTTCATTAATTAAATTTTTATTATTACAGTATATATGATATTTTTTCAAATTAGAAGTATTTATAATTTTTATAAGAAATATCTAAGATTTTAATGAAATTGTTATGATTGTACGTATTCTGTTATATGTTTGGCAAAGTTGGAGTTTTCTGGTTTATTATTTTTAATGCTATTTACTGCTCTTTTGCACGTCTGGAAAATTTGCAATTGGTCATACTCATGTATATCAAACCACAATCCTCACAAACTAACCTGTATATTCCCTGTTAACCAAATTTGGAACCATTATCATATGATTTTTTTATTAAAATTATTATTAATATATTAAATTAATTTGTTGTTAATAGAATATACAGGTGTTAAGCCATTTTTTTAATATATTTTTTCAATTTTTTAACTAAAACGTCTATATTTTATCCTATTTATCAGGTAATAATTTTGTATAGTTATTTAAATTAATTTTATTGTTTATTTTATTATATAATTTGTTTATAGTACCAACATTATAGCCGTTAGCAACACCAAGGTTTTAGTTATTTCTATTTCTTTATTTAGGGAAATTTTATTATGTTTGAGATACAGGGTGTCCCATATAAAACGAAACCCAACCTTATATTGGTAGATATTGAAATAATAAAAAGGCATGTGTAAATGTAAATGTAATTTTTATTATTACCATGCATTACCTTACATTTAGTGTAAATGTTGGAAGTGGCCGCCATCTTTTTGAATACAAGCTTCAATTCTTTTTACAGCGTTTCTTGCAACTTTTTTCAAAGTTTGTGGCTGGATATTTAATACAGCTTGTTCAATATTGACTTTCAATTGTTCAAGTGTTCTGTAGGCTTTTTCTTTGAGGTAACCCCATAGAAAAAAAAACGGCGCAGTCAAATCTGGAGATCTTGGTGTCCACAACCCTCGACCGATAACACAATCACCAAAGAATTCCTCAACAAAATCAGAAGTTGAACCTGCGTAGTGTGATGTCACACCCTCATGTTGTAACCAGCAGTGTCTGTCTTCCTCTTCCAAGAGTGCAATGAACTGAAATAAAATATCCTGATATCGTACTGCATTAATGGTGTACTCGAAAAAAATAGGACCGATTATTTTCTTCCGCGATATCGCGCACCACACGCCCAACTTCTGCGGATGTAATTGTTTTTCGTGATAAACGTGGGGATTTTCAGCACTCCAAATTCTACTGTTTTGGCTGTTTACGTAGTCATCCAAATGAAACCGTGCTTCATCTGTGAAAAATAATGAATCCATAACATTAATTCCCTCACGCAAAAATCTACTGAACCATTGACAATATTGTAGCCGTTTTTCTTTGACGGGCTCAAGAAGTTGATGAACCGTTTGAATGCGATAAGGTCGTAATTGCAATTGTTTGGTCGGCCGATGAACAGTTTATTTAGACAAATTAATTTCAGCAGACAAACGTCTGATCGATTTATTTGGTGAGGCGAGTAATCGGTCTTTGATTTCAGTGACTGTATCTGTACTCAACACTGACGCAGATCTTTTGTGTTCCTCGTTATTAACAGAACCGGTCTCTCTAAATTTTGCAACTAACCTTAATACTGATGTTTTGTTAGGAGCTGGTTTATCTGGGTACTTATGGCAAAACAAATCTTGCACTGCAACCACTGATTTCGTACTGAAGTACGACTCCATAATGAAAACACGTTCATCTAGCGAAAACACCATCTTGTCTCTAGCAATACACTGAACGTTATGATTTCATTGTTGTTACTATCGGTAGTGTTCTACTGCGTCAGATGATCAGATGTTGGACGAGTCCATTTCAGTAACGAGTAGGGGAGTAAGCTTGACTTTTGAAATTTCATGGATGAGTGATTGATGGGTTGCATTTTATATGGGACACCCTGTATTTTATGGCTCTATATAACAATGAATTAGAAACGGCAATCTTTTGGGACCAACGATGAAATGAATGGTTATTAATTATTGTGTTATTTAATGTGTCTTTACGATGTATTTCTAACTTTATGTTGTTATCTATTTTATTATTATGTATTTTTATATCTAAAAAGTTAAAATAATTATCATTTTCTATTTCCATGGCAAATTTTATGTATTTTATCAATTTTATTAAATTCATTTAATATTATATTTGATTCTTTTTGAGCATTTTCATTATATATAATTATAGTGTCATCAACATAACATTTATATAATAATATATTATGTTGAGTCAGAGTTTTATTGATCAAGTATCTTCTAAAAACTGCAATTATATCTCTGCTAAAATTGCCGACAATGGTTCACCCATAGCCAAGCCAGATGGTTGTTTATAATATTGATTGTTGAAAGTAAAGTAACTGCATTCACAACATATTTTAATCAGATTAATTAATTCGTTTGTATAATGTTTATTTATTTCAGTATTGTTGTTCAAATGTTTTTTAATGAAAGTTTAAGTTTTATTTAAGTCTACATAACAATACATATTACAAATATCTAAAGATGTGCATTTTGTGTTATTGTTTATGTTAGCATTATGCAAAATATCTATGATATAATACCATTTTTTAAATTGTGTTATTTTATTTAATTGAATCCTTTAATAGATAGCTAAAAATTTGCTTAAAAAATATGTCGGTGAATTTGTAAAATCTATTAATGGTCTTATTGGTGGGTTATTTTTATGTATTTTTGGTAAAGCCATATAATTATTGATATTTTTAAAAATTTGTTTTTGTTTATCATCCGGGATAACATATTTAGATTTATTTGATTAGTTTTGATTTTATTTATATATGTATTTCTGGGATTTTTGATTTTAGTAAAATTATTATAGTCTATAAATTGATTAGTTTTATCTGTATAATTTTCTATATACATGATGATGTGTGTACCTGTTTAATCAGCTTTTACTATATATATATATGTGCTTTATTATTAATTAATTTAATTTTGATATGTTTTTGCAATTATTTAGAATTTATATTATTTATATCGTCCTTTATGAATTTATTCTTTATTTTATAATTATTAATATTTATTAAATTAGATATATTGTTTCTAATATTATCCCTTATTTCTTTGTTGTGAATCTTACAAATACTATCTTCAGTATAAATTATTATTTGTTTCATTATGTATTTTATTTTATCTTGTTTAATGTTATCTTTACATGCAAAAGTTATCATATTAAGTTTCTCTTTACTAAAATCAATCTGTATCATATTGACAATACTATCTCAAAATTCATGATAAGTATTTGAACTATTTATTTTATTATGTATTATATTATTAAAATTGATGTTATTGCTTTTATTATATAAATCTTTTAATTTTCATTATATTATATTTCTCTTTCATTATGATTGTAATCTTATGATCTATAATCTTTATTACCTCATTAACATGACATTTCCTAATTCATGTACTATATCAGAATATGAAAAATATAATTGAAAATTTATTTTTTGTTATTAATACATACATTTTTTATTTCATTATTAATTCATATTATTTTGGCTTTGTTTATGGTTATAATGGCGGATTTACTTTATTTTTAATAGAAATATTATTTTAATGCATATTTTATTGAATTTAATATTAGCTATGATTTTGTCTATCTTTAACTTTAAAATATAATATTTTTATACAAATTTTACATGGTTATGTTTAAGAATTAATTTCTCAAAAATGGTACCGCTGATATGTTAAATATAAATAAATAATATTAACAATTAATGAAATCCACCTTACCAGCACATTGTTATGAACTCAAGATCTTTCGGCTTACTTGAAACCCATCATCAGGAGATAAAATTATTGCATTAAAGTCAAAAATTCAAATGATCACAGTTAAAATGTAAAACAGTCATGACTGTCCGGTCCTACCAATATACTGAAGGAATGTACATGTACTCTGGTGGATTAAAATGAAATCAAATGGAAGCATGTTATCAAAGAGATAATTATAAGATTAAATTATTACTTCTATATATCTAGTATGTTTTTAAATAATATATCATTTTTTTTAAATTTTTGTTCGTTAATTAAATTTTTATTATTATAGTATATATGATATTTTTTCAAATTAGAAGTATTTATAATTTTTATAAGAAATATCTAAGATTTTAATGAAATTGTTATGATTGTACGAATTCTGTTATATGTTTGGCAAAGTTGGAGTTTTCTGGTTTATTATTTTTAATGCTATTTACTGCTCTTTTGCACGTGTGGAAAATTTGCGAACTGACTGTAAAACTTACCCTGGAGCAGATATTGATAGTGACCATAATTTAGTGATAATGAAATGTCGATTGGGGTTTAAAAACCTGAAGAAAAGGTGTCAGATGAATTGGTGGAATTTAGAGAAGCTTGATGAAGAGGAGGTAAAGAAGATTATTGAGGAGGACATCGCAACAGGTCTGAGTAAAAAAGATAAGGTAGAAAATATAGAAGAAGAATAGGAGAATGTTAAAAAGGGAATTCTTAAATCAGCAGAACAGAACTTAGACGGAACAAAGAGAACTGAAAGAAAACGTTGCATTTCAGATGATATATTGCAGCTGATGGATGAACGTAGAAAATATAAGAATGCTAGTGAGGAAGAAAGTAAAAGGAACTATCGACAATTAAGAAATACTATAAACAGGAAGTGCAAACTAGCGAAAGAAGAGTGGATTAAACAAAAGCGTTCAGAAATGGAAAGAGAAATGAAGATTGGTAAAATAGACGGAGCTTACAGGAAAGTTAATGAAAATTTTGGGGTACATAAATTAAAATCTAATAATGTGTTAAACAAAGATGGTACACCGATTTATAATACGAAAGGCAAAGTCGATAGGTGGGTGGAATATATTGAAGAGTTATACGGATGAAATGAATTATAAAATGGTATTATAGAGGAAGAAGAGGAAGTTGAAGAGGATGAAATGGGAGAAACAATACTGAGATCTGAATTTAAGAGAGCATTAAAAGATTTGAATGGCACAAAAGCTCCTGGAATAGACGGAATACCTGTAGAATTACTGTGCAGTGCAGGTGAGGAAGCGATTGATAGATTAAACAAACTGGTATGTAATATTTATGAAAGAGGGGAAGTTCGGTCAGACTTCAAAAAGAGTGTTATAGTCACGATACCAAAGCAGGAGCAGATAAATGTGAAAAATACAGAACAATTAGCTTAACTAGCCATGCATCAAAAATCTTAACTAGAATTCTGTACAGAAGAATTGAGAGGAAAGTGGAAGAAATGTTAGGAGAAGACCAATTTGGTTTCAGAAAAAGTATAGAGACAAGGGAAGCAATTTTAGGCCTCAGATTAATAGCAGAAGGAAGATTAAAGAAAAACAAACCAACATACTTGGCATTTATAGACCTACAAAAGGCAACGTAGACTGGAATAAAATATTCAGCATTTTAAAAAAATTAGTGTTCAAATGCAGAGATAGAAGAATGATTGCTAACATTTACAGGAACCAAACAGCGACAGTGAAACTGAAGAACACAAGAAAGAAGCCGTAATAAGAAAGGGAGTCCAACAAGGATGTTCCCTATCCCTGTTACTTTTTAATCTTTACATAAAACTAGCAGTTAATGATGTTAAAGAACAATTTAGATCCGGAATAACAGTACAAGATGAAAAGATAAAGATGCTAGAATTTGCTGATGATATAGTAATTCTAGCTGAGTAAAAAGAATTTAGAAGGATCAATGAACGGCATGGATGAAGTCCTATGCAAGAACTACCGCATGAAAATAAACAAGAACAAAATGAAAGTAATGAAATGTAGTAGAAATAACAAAGATGGACCACTGAATGTGAAAATAGGAAGAGAAAAGCTTATGGAGGTAGAAGTATGTTATTTGGGAAGTAGAATTACTAAAGATGGATGAAGCAGGAGCGATATAAAATGCTGAATAGCACAGGCAAAACGAGCCTTCAGTAATAAATATAATTTGTTTACATCAAAAATCAATTTAATGTCAGGAAAAGATTTTTAAACGTATATGTTTGGAGTGTCGCTTTATATGGAAGTGAAACTTGGACTATCTGAGTATCTGAGAAGAAAACATTAGAAGACTTTGAAATGCGGGGTGCTATAGGAGAATGTTAAACATCAGATGGGTGGTTAAAGTGACAAATGAAGAGGTGTTGCGGCAAATTGATGATGAAAGAAGTATTTGGAAAAATATAGTTAAAAGAAGAGACAGACTTATAGGCCACATATTAAGGCATCCTGGAATAGTCGCTTTAATATTAGAGGGGCAGGTAGAAGGAAAAAATTGTGCAGGCAGGCAGCATTTGGAATAAGTAAAACAAATTGATAGGGATGTAGGATGTAGGGGGTGAAATGAAATGACTAGCACTAGATAGGGAATCTTGGAGAGCTGCATCAAACCAGTCAAATGACTGAAGAAAAAAAAATTATTTATTTAACATATCAGCAGTATCATGTTTGAGAAATTAATAAATTGTTTACTTAAGTACTATAAGGGTTTCCTATCCTTTTAAGACAGATCCCATTAACACAACAATGGTACTGGAGAATCCATCAAGGAGGAAGCCAATAATATAGTTCTGAAAGTATTTTGAAAAAGTTCCATAATTTGAAAGACAGGCATTTAATAATTAATTTTTTTGTCTACTTTCTTGATATTTTAAAATATTTTGAAAATAAAAACATGTTAATGAAACGTTCCCCTCTTTTCTAAATTGTACTGAATATTAAGGAGGTATTAGACAACAAAGCAAATAAGCAAATCAATTGTACGGTAAACTAAACTTGTTTGTATGAATTGGACTTGTTTATATATCTACATCAATAATTTAGTAAAACATTTTCTCATGAAAAATGTATTATGCCTTTCAATATTAGTCAATAATTTCTAATTTAATTATTATTATGTAATATTTACTGATATTTTCAAAAATTTATACTATTATTATTACAGCAAGTTACAAATGATTAATTATTCATTCAATTAGAATAAAAATGTCAATAAGCTTATAAAACAATTTTACTTGAAAAATAAAAACATCATAATTTAATCACACATGCAGTTAGTGACTGTACTACTCGGCTTTCTTGCTAGCACAAAGTAAACAGAAATAGTGCTGCTACCACTATAATTAGTTATCCATTGTCCAGATAAACAGTACATTTTATCAGATTTTCTCATTAAGATGAGAAGATTGAGATGAAAATTAAGATGAGAAAGATTTTCTCATTAAGATGAGCTGTAAGCAGCTAGGGGTGGATTAGATAAGTCAGCCTGTCATTTTGCTGGAATAAGTCAATAAGATTCAAAGAATAGCATGACAAAAACCAAACACTTTCAAAATAACAAAAATTTAAGATTTATTTTCAAATTATTTTTTTTTTGTCTTCAGTCATTTGACTGGTTTGATGCAGCTCTCCAAGATTCCCTATCTAGTGCTAGTCGTTTCATTTCAGTATACCCTCTACATCCTACATCCCCAACAATTTGTTTTACATACTCCAAACGTGGCCTGCCTACACAATTTTTCCCGTCTACCTGTCCTTTCAATATTAAAGCGACTATTCCAGGATGCCTTAGTATGTGGCCTATAAGTCTGTCTCGTCTTTTAACTATATTTTTCCAAATGCTTCTTTCTTCATCTATTTGCCGCAATACCTCTTCATTTGTCACTTTATCCACCCATCTGATTTTTAACATTCTCCTATAGCACCACATTTCAAAAGCTTCTAATCTTTTCTTCTCAGATACTCCGATTGTCCAAGTTTCACTTCCATATAAAGCGACACTCCAAACATACACTTTCAAAAATCTTTTCCTGACATTTAAATCCACATTTCAAATTATATTGAATCTGATCTACAAAAGATCTTTTTTAACTAATTATACAGCTAGCAACTTTCTTGTTTTAGTTACTGTTATTAACATTAACGGCATCTTAAAACTTTTTAAACAGTTCAACATGAACAGTGCTACCAGAAACTTCAAAAACATAAAGAGCTGCAAAATTAGCTTCAAAGTAGATCATTAATATTTTAAAAGTAATAAAACTAATAATTATAAAACTGACTAACCTTTACAATTCTTGGATCTTTTGTTTCACAACCTTGTACTACGGGATACAAAATTTGACTCACTAAATAATAGATTTGTGTCTGTGAATTTGTTGATGCATTCCTTAACTTTACAATACCTTCTTCACATGACTATAAAAAGGTACAAAATAAATAAATTAATATTATTAAAACTGATAAATAAATATGTAATTTAAATAACAAATATACATATACAGTCAATTACCTGTACATTATAATACATTATTTAGACAAATTATCAACAATTAAAAAAAAGCTAAAAATGAAAAACTAAATAAAAAATAAACTCATTAACTGCACATTATACTTTGCTATTAATATGGTAAAAAATGTACAAATAAATCCTACAATTAAAATTGTTGAACAGAATGAAATCTGTCCTGCACTCCCCAGAATTTAAAATTATAATTTCTCTGCACAAAAAAAGGGATTACATAAACAGAACTTCAGCTAATTGAAATAATAAAAAGTCAGCTGTGGAAATAATAAAAATATATTATATACAAAAAAAATTTTTGGCATTCTCTAAAGATCCATTACCATATAATAACATTCAAAAGTTATTACATCAATGGTGCAACTTAAACACTAAAATTTTATAATTTTATTGTTAGTTATTTTTGTAATTATACATCATGTAACAGTAACTGAAAGAAAGGAAAGCTTCAATACTCTATGTTCATCATATTTATGAAAAACTATACTGTAATATATATCTTAAGAAAATAATCAAGAACATGATCTATAATTAAAAGAAACTTTTGAGAGTGAATACTTTTAAATACTTTGTAGCTATTGTTTGTCACAAAAACAGCTGTGTTCATACTATTGTATATACACTGTAGATTAGATTCTACCTTGACTACAGAACAATAAATAAATGTTTGGGTACTTACGTATTAACGCCACCACAGCTACAGCTTTATTTAAAAACAAAGTAGTCAATCGGATTTCAGTGGAAAATGGGCCGAAACAGATTCAAAACAGAATATAAATGGTTATTTATATTTATTTATTTTATAAATATAATTTAACCAAACTTAACCTACGCTTGCTAACCTTGACTAATTAACATTGTAATTTTTTGAGTATTTATTTAATAAATTTAGTAATTATTGCAATTATTTATTATTTAAATTTCTGAATTTATTAAATACTCAAAAAATTACGGTGTTAATTAGTCAAGGTTAGCGAGCGAAGGTTAAGTTTGGTTAAATTATATTTATAAAATAAATATTTATTTATTTATATTAAACTCTATATCGGCCCATTTTCCACCGAAATCCGATTGACTACTTTGTTTTTAAATAAAGCTGTAGCTGCGGTGGCGTTAATACGTAAGTACCAATGTTTGGAATATATATACAAGTTTGTATATATAGTTTTTTAGTATATATAGTTTATAGTATATAGTATATATAGTTTATATGTAGTTTAGTTTGTATATATAGTTTTAGTATATTATAAGTTTGTTTGGAATATATATAGTCAAATTATTAATAAACATAATTACAAAAACAATAAAATTTTTTATATTTTTTAAACATGCTTGTGGCCAGTCACTAAATACAGCACTGTCAAGACAGTGCTGTGCTGTATTTAGTGGGTAAAAAGTAGAAATATAAAAAAGTTATAAAAATGTTTAATGCTTTCTAAAGATTTTAAATTATTTTTATTAATAATTTGACTGGATATATTATCATGTATGTAATAATATTAATGTTTAATGTTTCAATGTGTAATTCATTTTTAATTTTAATCAACTGATGATGAGGAATTTCCTTGAAAGCGCTTTTGATATATAGAAAAGAAAAAGGAAAATTAATAAGATAAGGTAAGAGCTCTTATTGATTCTGTACTTTGGTGGATTGTACTGAATTTTGTTTATGATTTTGGAATTAATTAGTACAGAAGAAGATAGGGCAAAATATAATTTATTAATTTATTTTACTAAATTTATAAATATATATATACACACATACACATACATAGACATAACAAAAGCATTAAATTTAAAAGTTTAAAGCGTTCATTAAGATTTCTCATCCAACACAGAAAAACAGAAACTGGAAAATCAAAAAGAGAGAGCAAGTAAACCAGACATTAGTGATGTCATAAAAAACAGAAGAATAAGATCATACATGTCCTAAGAAAAAAAGAGAATTTGAATGTTAAACTCAAACATTTAAGGTTAACTCAAACCTCAGGTTTGAGTCAACATGCTCATTATGATGAGCACAACAGAAAGGTAAGTTGGTAGAATCAAAACGAAAGCGATGGTGGTTCAGAGGAGATAGCCAAGAAAAGCCAAGATGGAACCTGTTGACATGCAAATGTCGGAACAGGATTTGGTTCACTTGCCCATGAAAGTAAGCATACTAAAATGTTGTAAAGTAAAAACCATGACAGTTAAGTAATGTACAAGAATTTAAGATCTGTATATTTTAAAAACTTAATTCTTTGTAGAGAACATAGTTCAGAGAAAAAGTGGTGGCAAACTCCAAAAAACATTACAGACAGTTAAGAAAAGGCAAATTATAGATACATTATGATGATAAACACTACATCAGTACTTTTTACAAGAAACAGCAGAGAATAAGCTGAAGAACTAGATAATCACTACTTGGAAGCATCAAAGAATTTTTTTCTATGAAAGTAACACATTATATTTCTCTTCATTTTTATCTCTTTAAATACTTTGCTCAACAGCAAATAAATAAATAAAATTTTGATCTTATCAGGGTAGAGCCGACTCAAAATCTTGTAGAAAATATTATTGACTAGAATATGTCAATACTAATGTGTTGCTCAAAATTAAAATATTATTTTATTCAAAGGATTTTAAAAGTATTAACTGTTATATATTTTTAGTCATGAGATTTTTTTTTGTGAAATGCATCCATGGTGAGTACAGACAATGATCAAGTAAATAAGGAAATAAATCTTTTATTTTTTTAGAGATTTATTACATAAATTAGTAGTATTTATGCATATCATAACAATGTACAAATCATACAAATCAATGTATAAAAATTATATTTACATCACAAAATAGTGAAGCAAACATGTAAAGAATATAATTAAAATCAGCACAGAATAAAATAATGATTTTACCACCTAAACAACAAAATTTTGCAGCTTTTGGTAAATTATTATCCCCTACTTTAAATATTAAATTAGTTACCATAATCCTTTAAGTCATGTAACATTACTTTTACATTATGCTTATTTATTTCCAAATTGAATTTGAAATGAACAATGTAATACAGCAAATTTTACCACCTTTTTTTTTCCTTGTATAGTTATTCCAGTTACAGATTTGTCCAATTCTTGTACTGCTTTTTTGTTTAAATACAAGCTGAAAAGCAAACAGGGTCAGAATAATTTTTTAGACTTATTCCTTTCTAAATCAAAGCATGTTTTCCTTCATCTTCTAATCTTATCATGGCCATTTTGATTAAAAATAGCTTTTAACAATCTGATTTTCATTAAAATTTTATTCTGTACTACAATATCAAATGCTTTCTTTGCCTTCTAGCATTTAGTTGTTGTAAGCAGCATATGTTTTAAAATTAAATGAGAGCAAGAATATCCTACCTTGAATAAATGCTCTTTTGAAATGAAACTGATTTTCATCTAGCACACTTTCCACCAGATGTTCTACTTACATGTAAACTAGTTATACTGATAGTGTTGTAGTTCTCGTGTTTATCCGTTCCTGTTTCTTCATTATGGTAACAATATTTTTAAATATGACTGTACTTTTCTGGCTTCATAAATTTTACATAATAATCTACGTAGCTTATCCACTTCTGCTTCTAATAGTAATTATGGTAGTATATCATGTATGCCTTATTTTTGTTTAAATATATTAGAAATCCTTATCTCAATATAGTTTTCTCAGAGATCATCCATCAGTTTTTTTCCTCTTTCAGACTTCTATAGAGTCATAAAAATATTCCCACAGTTCGTAAGTTGTCTGTTCTCTCCATAACAGTGGTTTACCATCAAACCTCTGATAGTATTATGGCCTGCTATATCATGATACATAGTAAATTGTGGTAAATTTTTGTAATGTATTGATTACTTATCTATAAAAAAATATACAGATAATCATTCATTTCTTTTCCAGTAGTTATGCTTTTCTTTACCTAATGATACCCATCTTTTATCTAACTTTCCTTTACAGCTTTGCTTTCTCTCTATTAATGTTCTTTTGAATCTATAGTTTCCTGCCTCATCATCTTCTGTATTTTTATACTTTCTTCAATATATCTCTCTTACTCTCTATGCTTTTTTATAAACTGTTATCTTTCTACCTTAATTTCTTCTCCCACCTAATTATTTATTTTCTAAATCTAGCTGTTCATTTTCTATTGAATGTACTTCCACAGTAATTTTTTAGAACATGCTTACAATTTATTCAAACTTGAACAACACATCATTTTTGTTAGTCTATAATTCATTTTTGTTTTTTAAGTTTTTTTTTTAGTCTCTTAAGCTTCAATCTTCATCTTACTAAAGATGAATTACAACCAGAATCAGCGTTTGCTGCAATGTATATTTTACAGTTCCTAATTTGGGTAAAAAATGTCTATTTAATTTCAATTTACCATCTCTTCATCTGATAACTTCCTCTATCTCTGGGTCTCACCCTTGTGTATCTTCTTCTTTTATGATATTAAAAAAGGGTTTTTTCAATCACTAGTTTAAACTTAGTCCTTAAAGTCTAGCACCACTTTCATTTCTTTTATGTAGTCCAGTCTTTAAGACCATTTTCCCTTCTTTCCTTTGTTTATTTTGGCATTCTGATATCCCATTAATAACAAATTGTCATCTTTTTTTCATTTAATTTATATAATAATTTTTTCTGTATATATTCTTTCTATCTCTCTTCTTCTGTTGAATGAAGAAACTGGCATATAAATATGAACTAATGTTGTAGGTCTGGACTTCAAACCTATCCTAACATATATATTTCTCTTACTACATAACAATATATTTCTCTTACTACATAAATTGTAATAACATATTCTCTGTTTTTTATTCGAATTAATTATTACTTCTACTTTGGGTTTCCATTATTTGATTTTATGCTTATTATCCCATAATTCATGAACAACAAAAAAATTGTGTACGGCATTCCAACTTATCTCACTAAAGCATACTACATCTAGCCCTCAACCTTTTCATTTCTTGTTTTAAATTATCTAGCCTACTTTTTTTTAAGCTTGTAACATTACCTAATTCAACACAAAGATGTTATGGTTTTATAATTTCTAGCCACTTCCTCCAACTAGTATCCATCCAAAGATCAGTTTGGTGAACATTCAACTTCCAGACATTTTACCCAAGAGAACACCACCATATTAATTTATATATAAAAGAAGAAAAACATGTCCTCAGAGAATACAGCTATAATTGTTTTCATTTTCCTTTTCAGCCATTCTATAGCCTATTGCCTGCCTTTTTCTTTTTCCTGTTTAGCCTCTGGTAATTACCTTTCAGATAATACTTCAGAGGATGAATGAGGATGATATGTATGAGTGTAAATAAAATATAGTCTTGTACAGTCTCAGTTCGACCACTCCTGAGATGTGTGGTTAATTGAAACCCAACCACCAAAGAACACCAGTATCCACAATCTAGTATTCAAATCATTAAAAATAACTGACTTTACTAGGAATTGAACTCTGGAACTCTCAACTTCCAAATCAGCTGATTTGGGAAGACGCATTCACCAGTAGACCAACCCAGTGGGTTAACCTACTACTTGCCTAAAGTAAATTTAGCTACATGCTCCTGTTACTCAACCCATAACAACCATCTATTATATGACAGCCTCTATAACTAGTGAAACAGTTGCTGCCTCCTTTCAGGAATCGGTCATGTTGTGCGACCTCCATACATGTACCTGTTTGTTATATTAGTAACTACAGCTATCTGAATCTTAAAGGCATGCAAGTTTCCATGTGAAGGATACTGGATAATACGCTTAAATAACCTTCACATGCTGATCAATAGTCTGACAACTAAATTCATCTTTGGCACACAATTCTTATTGCCTTGTTGCATTTTAGATGCATTATCCCATCCTCTTAGTATCCCATCAAACCAAAGAAAATGGTGCTCTCTGCATACACCTGCTTACTCAGGCTGTTGCTTATTCACATATAATCTAATAATCTACTACTGACTGTACTCTTATCTGCAACTTGATGACATGTCTATTGCTTAAAGCAACTCTACATCTACAGGCAGGTTTTTATTTCATGCTACTTAAAATCTTTATTTCTAAGAGTAATTTTGTCCCAATATTACAGTAATCTATCTTTTTCAACGATAAATATCAACTAAAAAAAGTTCTTCATAAAAATAGTGTTAATGAATCTAACAACAGTACTGTATTACAAAGTAAACTCACAACTAACATAGTTTGTAAGTTGTTGTATTTCAATGAAATTGTAACAACTCTCTATTGGAAATTGGCTAAATGGTTTGTAGTTTAATTGGATACATCATGTCATACAATTCTGAGGAAAAGTGAGGTTGTTTCTTTGGGAATCCTGTATTTATTCTGAGGTACCTCTGTAATTTCTAGAGGAAAAATAATGTTATTTTGTAGCATGTTTTTAAACTGGGTAATGCAAAATTATTGATTAGTAATTTTGGTGCTCAAATACTGGGTCAATACTCTAACTTCCTGAGGAATTGTGAAACAGAATGGACATTTACTACTACCTAAAGTGGTTTACAACCACTTTTTTAATTAACCTCATGTTTTCCTGTTTCCTCAGTGGGTAGATCATCTTTTCTCACTGTCCGCCCTTTCCTAATCTTTGATCTTTTCCTTTCCAGAATGTTCTATGGAGAGACCTGTAGATTTACTGTCAACTTGATATTTGTGTGGTTTGGTAAAGGGAAATCCATCTACAGTCTTGTCCAGGTACTAAGTTTCCTATCCATTGTTTGCAGGATCTTCAACCTTAGATTGAGAAACAAAGATTGCGTGTGGGGAATTTTTAGTCAGCCTACATAAATCTAATATACAAGGGTGGTTTGAAAATTCTATGCAAAAATAAAAACACTTAAATTTTTGAGATAAATTTTGTTATTTTTCAATGCAGTATCTTTTTATTTTAAGCTTATACATTTCATCCAACACTGCTCCAGTTTTTTTATCCCTTCCAAATAAAAGGTTTGTTTCAACTCTGCAAATTGGTGAATTTCACTAATCAACTCTGCATATGGTGAATGCATCTTTCCAAATCAACTGATTTGGAAGTCGAAAGTTCCAGTGTTCAAGTCCTAGTAAAGTCAGTTATTTTTACACAGATTTGAATACTAGATCATGGATTCCGGTGTTCTTTGGTGGTTGGGTTTCAATTAACCACACATCTCAGAAATGGTCGACCTGAGACTGTACAAGACTACACTTCATTTACACTCATACATATCATCCTCTGAATTATTAATGACCGTATTAAAGTAATGACCGGAGACTAAACAGGAAAAAGAAGGCATGGAGTGGTATATCCATGTTTTGTCTACAGTGATGAAGCAACACTTAAAATAATATGTATTCTGCTGAAACAGGTTCTAATCGCTTACAGAATACCTCACATGATGTCTTTTTTGCTTGCAGCACCCATCTTGCAGACTGCTTTTTCATGTTCAAGTGTTGATGCAAAATATTAAGCACCCATCTAGTCAAGATGCCCACTGCATTAGCAATTTCATGCACTTCACTCTTCTATCACACAACACACTATCATGAATTTCATCAATCATTTCTTGAGTAGAGGCTTCAATAGGGCATTGTCACATTCAGCATCACTTGTGCTCATATTAACCACTTCGGAAAATTTTAAACTACTTATAAACTGTTCTAATCGAAAGTAAAGATTCACCATAACATTTATCAAGTTTTTTCTTTAATCTCCTTGGGCAATTTGCCCTTCATAAAGTAATGTTTTATCAACACACAAAATTCTTTCACTCATTTTTAGAAATTACTCGACTTTCTCGACTCAAATGAACACCAAACATAGAGAAATTAATCTCTGGATTTGGTGAAACACCAAACGTGTGTGTTTCAAAACCAGGTCAACATCCTAGCTGCATCCAAAACACAGCAGTTTAGAGTAATTTATCTTCCTCCAGGGAGTAGCAAATCTGGCAAATGTATAAAATTAGGGACCCTACTCTGATTTTGATGAAATTTGGGATACACCTTATATAGAACATACGTTATTCATTACAATTGAAATTATTCATCGGAAACGCCTTTTACCAGAGTTCATCCCTTGTAACACAGTACAGTCACCAAAAACTTTGTATTTCAGCACTGTACAAATATATATAAATTATTTTTGGACTAAATAATTGATTATATACAATTATGGATTCTGCCTAACAATCGGCCAATTTAATATGTAAGATTAACTAGACAAAGTTCGCAAGCATTTAGTTACATTTGGTTAGGTTATGTTGAAACTGTACGAAGTTCAGTACACAGAATCATTAGTCATCTGACCTAAACTTAACCTAAGTAAACTTAATTAAATTTCACTTAAACCAAGTTATTTACTATGTAAATAATGTATACTGCAGATTTACCAAAATTCACATCTTAGCCTACCTTTAGTTAGCCACACCTAACTTAATTCAGTCTTAAATGAATCTAATCTAATTTGAAACGGATCCTATAAGAAACTTAAACCAAATTATTTAATCTGAAAATAATATATATTTATATTACACTTGTACAGTATTGAATTATGAAATTTTTGGTGAGGTAATAATATGAAATTTTTACATGTAACTTACAAGGAACGCATTGAAAGGTGAAAGGCATTTCAAACAAAAAATTTCAATTAAAATGAATAACTTAGGTCAGGCGAGGCCAACGGTTTTTGCCTCCAAGCTGAATTGGATAGAAAACTTTTTTCACGGGCCAAATGAAATAAATTAAAATTAAAAAATTTTATTATGGAATTTGTTATAATTTTATTTAGATTCATTAAAGAAAAAGTTTGTTCACAAACATAAGTTGAGCTGAAGATTACTAAATATTTTTTGGTAAGTTTTTAAATTTCTGTATTTTCCATTATTCAATTGCTTATAAAAAAAAGCTAATATTGAAAAATTGTTCACAGGCCGCATAAATTGATTACGTATGTGCCCATGCCTGACTTAGGTCTTAAATAAGGTATATTCCAAATGTCATCAAAATTGAAGGCATGTTCCTAATTGTACATAACTACCACAAATCTCTTCTTTTCTGTTTAGTCTCCGAAACCCCCACTTCTGATGAAATGAGGATGACATGTATGAATGAAGTGTTGTACTGCAACTGAGTAAGCAAACTAATATGTTGCATCGACAAAAAAAAGATAAAAGAAAACATTACTTTGTACTTACTGTTACCAAATTGATATGATGGAGCCTGTTTTTTGTTCCTTTATTAAAACTTAATACTAAAGTACAATTATTTTGGACTTTGAGAAATTGGAAAATTATAGTGTTGAACACATAATGGAAAATGTACCTTAAGAACTGCTTCTGTATGTAAAAAGATTGCTATTTTACATAGGCTATTGCTCACTATGATAAATAAAACAAAGGAATTTCTCACAAGCATCCACACACAAAATACAAACATAAAGCATTACGCACAACCTTGGTTGACAATACATTTATTTTGGATACCAGATAGAGATTCTTTTTCACATTCTACTTGCTGTGCAATGAGTGATGGTCTAAACAAAATTTGTGAATTTAATTAATTTTATGCAAGTGTATAAAGTAGATTCCAGTACACTTAATCATACTAGAATAATATTATTACAACTCAAAAACGTTACATAAATGAAGGCAAGATTTGTCAAATGGTTAAGAATGTGGAAAACTGCTTCCTATAATAGTTAAATTCCATTTACACACATATTAATAAATGTTGTTATAATTTTATTATTAATAAAATGGATATAGCTGAAGTTCCATTCATGAAAGATTTTTGTGGGCCTCAAAGGCCTTAATTAACTCTGAGAAATGAGATTCGATAACTTAGAAAAGTATGTTTATGAGTAAATTAACTACTACTTAGCCTACATTATTGTTTATATAAATTACTAAAAGCAAAACACTAACATAAAACTGCAACTTTATATTATAATTGCAGATTATATAAAAATTTTATGCATCAACAGTAGGTACCTTAGATTGTATAACTACTTCCTAATAATACAAAGTAGTTACTAATCACAGAAGTTAATGGCACTTAAAAAAAAAACAAAGAGTAAAACATAACCTACAAACTACATAATCCACTTTCCTAAAACCTAATATGAGAAAAATCAAAATTTCAAAACAGGAGACAATTGACAGCCCTGAACTGGTAGAAAGATTTACAATATTTATACTTAAAAA
This sequence comes from Lycorma delicatula, assembly GCF_047948215.1. NCBI lineage: Eukaryota > Metazoa > Arthropoda > Insecta > Hemiptera > Fulgoridae > Lycorma > Lycorma delicatula. The sequence continues at coordinate 12,954,333 of NC_134458.1, read as the reverse complement.
ATTAATTATTTACATTATTTATACTTAGATATACGTATAAAAATTAATTAACTTCTAAAGCAAATTCATCATAAATTTAATTTTCAAGCAAAATCTTTTAGCTGTATAATCTGAAATACGACAGAAAATTTTTTAATTTAATTAAAAACACATAATATTAAGTACAAGAGCGGGTTAGGGCTACTTGCTTACGTAAAAACTTTCCCAACAAAGGTTTACTTAGAGCAAATTAATAAATATCAGCAATAAACAAAATACTAACTAAATATACAATACAGCAAAAACCGCCAAAACAATCTGAAATATAATGAAGTAATAAGTGTTTATTTACTGCACTATAAACGGGCCAAATACAAAAAAAAATAACCTAATTTTCAACTCAACTATACAACCAAGAAGCAGCGAAATACAATCTTCAAATCAGAAAACTTCATGTTATGTATAATCAACTAAATAATGGTAAATGAAAGAAATGTAAAATGAACTGAATATTAATAGTATATACAACTTATGAAATTCCTTTCCAACGGTACAGACATAGCTCGACGCACTTCATTATATACTACAAAAAAGAAAAACCAAAAAATAAACTCACTTCTTTAATAAGAGGGAACTTTTTCTTAGTTTCTATAGATAAGTTTTTTAAATCGTTCTGCAATATTTCTAAGAACTTTTGAGAAACATCACTCCCACACCCCCTAACAAACGCCATTTTCACTGACATCTGATTACTATGGACGTAAGATCACCTGGTCGTGTTTCGTTTCCAGTTAAACAGCGATAGTGAAAGATCGACATAAATTATCGAAATGTAGAATCAATCAGCGTTATATTTAAAAAAAGGTTTTGGATATTTTTATAGTTTTGTAAAACCTGGCTATTTTCAAAATAGCCAGGTTTCCAAAATATTTCTCATCTTTTCTAATAACAAATGTAAAACATAAACAAGTTATTGTTTATGTTATTGTTTATTGTTATTTTTATATTTTATATATATATATATATATATATATATATATATATATATATATATATCTGACAAAACTATTTTAATTGTCTTACAGCTTAATGGAAGCAGAATTACCTTGGTTGAAATAAATTACAATTTTTTTAGTTATTTTCTCACTACTTAATGATTTATAATCAATCAAGCAAATGGTACATTGTTTCAAGAAAAAATCTAATCATTCATTAAGGGATAGGGATCACATGGAGAAGATGGTATTTTTTATTTACTCTATGGTTCAACATTACTCAAATATAATATGCTTTATAACAAAGCCATCAAGAAGAGTATATTATTGAATAATGTTTATAATTAGAATATCTGAATTATAATTTTTGTTTGTTTCATAGAAAAAAACCATTAAAAGATAAATGTAAAAATAATTCATTTCCTAAGTAAATGGAAGTGAACTAAAAAAGATAATTTTAATAATCTATTATATGGTTCCTTTGTTAATTACATATATGGATATAAATTTACATGAGATATTCAAGAATAAATAATAAATAAATAAAAATACATTTACGTATATATATATATATATATATATATATATAGTACTTTCACAGGATCTCATGTCCTCAGTCATGGCTGAAATAATTCTTTACTGCATAATAAAAATACTAAAATAATGAAAATAGTGTATTAATTTAAATGAGAGCTGCTATCTGTTGCAGTTTTTATAAGACTGTCCCCTCAAACACTGTCTGATGGTTTATCAAATTGAAATTTTGTTTGTATTTATTTATGTAATATTTTTCTAATATATTTAATTTTTTTACATCTTTATTAAAATATTTATTTCAATATTTATAGATCTGTGTTAATATCAGAAATATAATGTTTATTGTTTATTAGATGGTCTGTCATATTAAATAAATGTATTTAATTATTTTTGTAATTTTTATAATGTCCAAGAAATCCAGTTTTAGAGGATCTATTTGTATTTCCTATATAAATAACATCACTATTATTACATTTAGTTTTATAAATTCCACGCAGGTTGTTTATTTTATTATTATAAGTTTTGTTTTTTAAATATTTTATTATGTGGTTATTAGGTTGTATACTGGTTTAAATATCTCTTTATTTTAAATTTTAGTAATATTTTCAGTGATATTGTTGGTGTATATTTACTTTACATATATTTTTTCACTCTTTTGTATCTTATTATGTGTACAATATTATTGTGTATAAAGGTGTCCAAAAAGTCTGGAAACAGCCTTATTAGAAAACTGAGTGTGACTACATTACCAGAATAAATTTAATTGATTACTGCATCAAAGAAACTACTCTGTGTTGTGTTTGAAATTATTATCTACCTTCTTGGACTGTTATACTGAATTCAACTTTATTCTTTTAAATGACAAGATGGTCATATAACACATGATTTCAATGTAGATTTGATCAATAAAAACTTTAGTGAAAACCCTACATTCATAGCTTCATCTGTGTTTTAGGTACTGACCATTAAAGTGTCCAGATCAGGGTAAAATGACCATTCCCAACCTCCATTCAAGTTAAATATTTTCAGTAGAAAGGGAAATAATTACATTGTAATTTCATGCTGGAAATGATTCTGCAAACCATTTTTCAAAATCTCTTCTCGTTACTAATTATTCAAAATTTATCATTACATTATTCAATAAAAAATTAAAAACAGCTGGTTCATTGTATTTATTTATTTATAATTTAATTAAGTAACTACAAAAAACTTATTTTTAATTGTTTATACAAAGTACTTTTTCAAGAAAATGAGTAACGTAAAAAAGACAAACCTAATGTGTACTAAAATCACAACAGATCTTCAAAGTGTCCTCCTCCTGCTTGTTGACAAAATCTTGTACATGGGCAAAAATTATATATAACAAAAATTAAATTTTATGTAAATAAAAATTACATCTTTATTTATGTTAACAAAAATTAAATTAACTAATGTAAAAATTAATATAGCAGCATTCTAAATTGATTTCAGAGATTTCAACAGCTTCAATTAGAATTCTTCATCTTAGTTTTCTCCAAATTCTCCAGATTAGTTTTACAAATTTTGTGTTTTAAATAGTCTCGTAAGAAATTGTCTAATGGACTTAAATCTGGTGATCACTTAGACCATTCAATTTGTCCTCTCCTACCAATCTATCTTACTGGAAAATTATCATTTAAGAAACTATGAATTTGAAGAGAATAATGGGCAGGTGTTCCAGCTTGCTGAAACCAAGAATTGTTAAAAGTTTGTCCAAAATAATCTTCAATAGTTGGAATAATTTTATTTAGAAGCATAACATTATACAACTCACCTGTCAAATTTCCTTCAATTACAAATGGCCCAATTAATGTATCCGATACAATGCCACTCCAAACATTTATCTTTTCAGGATGCTGGGTATGTGCTTTTCGTAACCAGTGTGGATTCTCATTACTCCAATAACGACAATTATGTCTATTGCTTACAGTCCGCTAGGAGAAGATACCAGCATCTCCCCCTAAAGGGGATTATTGTTGATGACGTGCGTGCTGAGGGTCTTCAGATCTACCGGCGCGCCTGTAATGAGTGTGTTCATGCCATCAAGGAAGCCAAACTCAAGTTTTGGCAAGACTCCATGTGCGAGTTGCAGCGCAATTCCTGGCAGCTCGCGAAGTCATGTTACTGGCCAAAGCCATTGCACAAGCTGTCCAGTGTTCGATGCGAGTTTGGTGGTCGTGAACACACTTTAACATCTGTAGCGACTTATCAGGCATTCCTGAATACTCGGTTTCCAGATGCTCTGATGGCTGAAGCAGAAGTTGGCGGGTGACACACCATTCCCTGGTGTATGGGCTGTGGAACCCGTAGATATAGGCTGAGTGTTTCTTGAATGGCACTGAGAAAGGCACTGGGGATTGACCAACTTGAACCGGATATTTTCTATCATCTGCTGCCTGTCATAAGAGAGTCAAATGGCAGCTGTTCTTGGGGTGCCTAAGCTGTGGTTGCTTTCCGACTTGTTAGAAGGTGGCTTTGGTGAGGGTGCTCTTAAAGCCAGGAAAGGATCCGAGTGAGGTCGGCAGTTATCGCCCCATCAGCCTCTTGCCGGTAATCGGCAAATTGCTTGAAAGGCTAGTTGTGAAACGGTTCTAGGAAGACATCGATATGAACTCACTTCTAAATCGAGGCCAGTATGCTTTCATGAATGGTGTTAGCACCGAGGATTGCATCTTAAACGTTCTTACCGAGGTTGAATGCGCCGACTGTAAATATGTTTTCGCAATTTTTATTGACATAAAAGCAACATTTTCTTCCTTGTGTTGGAGTTTTGTCCTGTGTGAAGTTGGAAGGCTGCCAATGTTCCCGTAGCCCTGCAGGCCGTAGTAAGTGACTACTTGTCTGATCGCACGGCTCTGTTTCAGGATGCACACCTAGTTGACGGAAAAGTCAATTATCCAGTGGCTCATTGGAGCCTCTTTCCGACCCAACTGCCGGACCACCCTGGTTTCTAAGAAAAGGTCTTAGACAGCCATATCCAACACAGGAGTCTGGCTGTGTATGGCCCTGAGGATTTCGAGGTTCTCTAGCCTTGTTGCCCTCGGCAAATCGTAGACCAATATTTGCGGCCTTCACTCGGCCAGCAACTGAGTCTTCAGCTCGTTCTTCCTAAGAACATCGGCCTCCAGCAGTCGCTTTGCCTGCTGCTCATTTACAACCTCCAGCACAATGTCATTGTTCGTTGTTTTCGTGACCCGGGATGTTTGGAAATTTTCTTTCCTCGGGTCCAGGACCTTTCTAAGGGTTAGATCCGTCGTTGCTGATAAAGCCACCGGACCAGGTGTATTCGGAACCACCTTGACAGTGGCGCTCTTAATTTTGCAGCCGGTGCCTGGACTGGCAGCGGTGTACTAAGCCGCTTAGACCGAGGGGCGGCAGTTTCCGCGGCCAAGGAGATAGGCGTCTTAACGTTCTCCTCCACCCGTTTAATAGTTTTGTGAAGTTCGCCAAGAGCTTCACCCGTCACCGGCTTGAAACCCCCGACTCCCTCAACCACCTTATCAACCTTGCCGGAGAGCCTTGACACAACTGTTTCAAGGGCCCAGTTTGCGCTCTGGAGGCTTTCACACTTTAATGCTAGTTCAGCAACCATCAAACTACACTCGGACAGGTAAGAGTCGTCTAACTGTCGAGCTTCAACCGAAATCCGAGACTCCTTCTTTATGGAGAATTTAGTTCATGCGGACCGCATCTCTTCGCTCTTCACCAAACCATCAGCCCCAGATTTAGACCTACCTATAGAAGGCTTCGCCTCCGAGACCTCCAGCTTAGAGCCGACCAACACATCACTGTTCTTCATCACTCTCGACTTCGTGAGGAGGCGCCCTTCGGACTGGTTTCCTCCACAGCCTCACTCTCCCTGCACGGTTCCAACTACCGTTTTCCCCGCACTCAGCTCGACGCAGAGGTTTCGGCAGGATTTTTAGTGCAATCCGTCGTAGTACAAGGATGCTTCACTACCCTAGTGGAGACCTCCGAGACCTTCTTTGCAGAAGACCAGGATCTTGGCGGAGAACTGCCGATTGACCTTCTCGGCTGGAAGGAGTTACCGGCTACCAGGTCCTTGGCCAAACCGACCAAGTCGTCCAAGCAACCTCCTCCGGATTGCTCCATAGGCGCTTCAAATGAGATAGCACCGACTGAAATGCCAGGCACTACTTTTTCAGCCTGAATGAAAATATCTCCTATCTTAAGACCTAGTGAGCGTTCACAATCTCTTTCCCGAGCAAGGCCGTCCATTCTCACACAACCCGCTCGAGAAGTAAACAGCTAAAAGCTCCTAAGTCTGACCACCGGCAAGGTCTGAGCGAGTCGCTTCCCTTGTCAACTCGCTCGAGGATCTAGAAAATTATGAAATTATCGAACCTATGAAATGGTGACATGATTTAGCAAAGGAAACGTTCTTACTTAGCCAACAGTGGTACTACTGCAACACACTACGTGGTTGTGTGGCCCAAATTCCAGAGCAACGCAGGTTGACTGATAGTCACTGATCGTAGTCAGCCCCGACGACCTGAACGTAGGCACGCTGTACTTGTAGAAAGCAAATTGCTTTCTACAAGTACATTGTTATTATTGCTACTAGTAGCAGTAAACACAAGTTTTACAGCACGGGACCAGAGGCTGAGAAGCGATAACCACCTAGAGATATATGGCTGACCACCAGCCAAATAAGGCTACTAGCGCTTTAACATGGTGGAAAGGTACTTGCTGACATTCAGCGACCTAAGCGTGGCAGCAAAATGATGTCTAGACAAAGTAAATTTTAATTTATGGATGTCATATATATTTTTTGTAGTTGACGGGGTGTGCCTACACATTTTAGTAAATATACGATAAGTGAGCGGTTGGGATACGTAAGCCGGTGGTGTATGTCACAGTGCTTAGTCCGCTCACGCTGTTACTTAAGCTCAAGGAGCTATTTAGGATACTGGTCGCTAAACTGTTTCGAGGGTTGGTAGGCAATTGTGGCACAGATATTCGGTCTTATGCTTTAGGGCGACCGAATGGGGTGGTAGCGGGAGAAATGCTATGCAAACTAAACCAAACTCCCTCCGGGTGCTCCATAGCCGCTGAACCCCATTAAGGACCGCATCTCCTTGATCCTCCTCAAACCATCAGCTCCAGAGCTGGACTTCCTTAAGAAAGGCTTCGCCCCAGAGGTATCCGACTTAGGGCTGATTACCGCGCCACTTTATCTCACCATCTTTAACTTCGATAGAAAGCGCCTGTCAGACTGGCTGCCCTCCTCAAAGGCTAGGTCTCTTTGTACGGTTCCAACCGAGGTCTTTCCCGCACACCTTTGCGCTGAGGCTTCGGCAGAATTTTGTGCAAATTCCGCCGGGGCACGAAATCCCAGGGGCTCTACCGTCCTCGTGGAGACCTCCGAGACATCCTTCTCGAAGGGCCGTGGCCTCGGCGGAGACCTACTAAGTGATCTTCTCGTCTTGAAGGGGTTACCGGCCACCATGTCCATGGCTAACCCCACCAAGTCATCCCCCTTCGCGCCCGTAACGAGTATATTCATGCCATCAAGGAAGACAAACTCAAGTTTTGGCAAGACTCCATGCGTGAGTTGCAGCGCAAGCCCTGGCAGCTCGCGAAGTCATGTTACCGACCAAAGCCAATGCACATTCTGTCCAGTGTTGAAGCGGGTTTGATGGTAGAGACCACACTTTAACATCTTTGGTGACTTACCAGGCGTTTCCGGATACACTGTTTCCAGATGCTCCGGAGGGTGAAGCGGAAGTCGGCGTCAGGGCAGGTGAGACACCACTCCCTGGCGTGCGGACTGTGGATCCCGTAGATATAGATCGAGTGGTTTCTCGAATGGCACTGAGAAAAACATCGGGGATTAACCAACTTAACACGGATATTTTCTATCATCTGCTGCCTGTCATAAGAGAGCCGCTTGGCAGGCTGTTCTCGGGGTGCCTTAGTGGGGGCTGCTTTCTGGCTTGTTGAAGGTAGCTTTGGTGAGGGTGCTCCTAAAATCAGGAAAGGATCCGAGTGAGGTCAGCAGTTATCGACCCATCAGCCCCTTGCCAGTTATCGGTAAGTTGCGGGAAAGGCTGGTTGTGGAACGGCTCTGGGAAAGCATCGATATGAACGGTTTTCTAAATCGAGGTCAGTATGGCTTCATGAAAGAGGTTGGCACCGAGGATTGCATCTTAAATGCTCTTACCGAGGTGGAAAGCGCCGACTGTAAATAAATTTTGGCAGTCTTTATTGACATAGAGGCAGCTGTACCTTCCTTGTGTTGGAGTTCTGTCATCTATGAGTTGTAGGGCCGCAATGTTCCCGTAACCCTACAGGCCGTAGTTCGTGACTACTTGTCTAACCACACGGCTGTGTTTAAAGATGCGCAACTAGTTGTGGAAAAATCCGTCAGCAGGGAATACTTTCAAGGTTCCGTTCACGGTCTCTTTTTATGTAACTTGGTCTTTGACAGATTTCTGGGACTGACATTCCCAGAAGGGGTCACGGCCCAGGCTTTCGCCGATGACTGTCTCGTATTAGTTTGTGGTAACTCACGACGGCAGCTAGAAGATTGAGCGCAGGCGGCTTTGTCAAATGCAGAGGGTTGGATGGACATGCAAAATTTAAAGATTTCTTTGCTCAAGACGAAGGACATGCTTCTCAAGAGTGCAGACAAATTATCGTACAGTCGGAACCCCACATTAAGCATAAAGGCTGTGTAATCAGCCGAGTTAGGGTTCATAAGTACCTAGGTGTTTTGTTTGATGAGAAGTTGCTGTTTAGCAACCATATTAAGTAAATAGCGGCGGACGCCGTCTCAGTGATGCACAAAGTTAGGAGGATTGCTCGGAAAGACTATGGGTTGTCGGGACGTCAAATGTACATGGAGTACCGAGGTGTCTTTGAAAGCATGACCAATTACGCGGCGCCCGTTTGGGCGTATAGGTTGGATATGAATATAGCACTTCTTCAAAATTTAAGTAATAACCAGCGCAGAGCCTTAATTGTATGCCCTGGTGTTTTTAAAACAACCTCCTACGAGGCTACCATCGTATTGGGGAAGGCTCTCTCAATCTATTTAGTGGTGAAAGTTCGGGCAGCCATCTGGAAGTTGCAAAGAGGCAGGAAGGCCGAAGTATTTGGAATGCGGGACTCTACCCTAGCGTGATCTCAATGCACCGGTTCTAAATTTCGAATAGTTACCCATCTCCCGCCTGCGTAGGGGGCTTTACAGTTTCGCTATGGATGCATGGCAGAAAGAATGGTAGGCCACGACTAAGGGAAGGTACATGTTTAGATTTATATTGGACTTGATGGGATGGTATACCTCTCCTTTGTTTTTAAAGGCAACGGGTGACCAGGTGCTCTCCAATTACGCGAACCAATATTTGTTTCGACTCTGCCTGGCAGCTGATGAGCTGTGCGTCTGCGAGGAGGTTCAGTCGAACGCACACATGCTGTTCGACTGCCCAGCTCTTGTGAGCGGGGGGGGGGGGCAGAACTCAGGCCACCCTAGAACTTAGAGATGAAGGGGAAAATTGACCACTCATAAGCGGCGAGTCAATGTTGCGAGAGCCTCATTGTCGGGCCGTATGGGGGTTTCTTGATCCCTTTTTGTTGTTCAACTGGCATCAGTAGTTTTTCGGGAAAAATGACTTCTACCATGCAGCTGTGGGAAGCTACCAGGGAGTGATGGCTGGCCACCAGCCAACAAAGTTCCAAGCCCTTTAGTATGGTGGATAGGTACTTGTTGGCATTCAGCGTCCTATGTGTGGTTGCTAATTGCTGTCTGAACGATGTAAATTAATATATTGAGTGTCATATATATTTATTAGTTCTCGGGGTGCGCCTACCAATTTTTTTTTTGGCAATATGTGACAAGTGAGTGGTGTGTGGCACCACGCTTACTTCGCTCACGCAATTAGGTTAGCTCCAGGAGCTAGTTAGGACTGGTAGCTTAACTGTTTCGAGACTCAGTAGCCATTTGTAGCACAAACATTCGGTCTTATGCTTTAGGGCGACCGAATGGAGTGCTGGCGGGAGAAATGTTATGCAAACTAAACCAAACCCCCTCCGGGTTGCTCCATAGCCGTTGAACGAAACAAACATTGACTGTAACGCCAGGTAATACGTTAACAGCCAGAACGAAGCCATCACCTATCACAAAACCATGTGAGCATTCCCAATTTCGATGTCGAGCAAGGCCGTCTGTTCTCACACAACCCGCTCGAGAAGTCAAAATGTAAAAGCTACAAATGCAGACCACCGGCGAGGTCGGAGCGAACCAGTAGTATAGAAATCTCATATTTTGGATCACTAATACATTAAATAACGAATAATGCAATATATCAGGTCTCTTTTCACGAGATCGACCGCCACTTTTCAGTTAAATTCTCACCACGCAAGCGTCTATTTGCTACAAAAAGCACTCCAAAACACGACTCTGTTTTTTTCAATAATCGATTTCAATAAACTGATCCAGTTTATGTGTAACTTTTCAATACATTAAAGAAGATTGATCCAGTATATGAGTAAATTATTCATTACATTAAAAAAGATTCTGTCAAATTGTAAAAAAGGGCGTATCTCGAAAACGGTGCGTCCTAGCCAATTTTTAACGCGATTTTGAAAGGCTTTCGACTTTGAAAAGCTTTCTAATTTTTTCAATCGATAGCCACTAGTTTCATCCGCTCAAGTCCACCCGTTCTCGAAATACGCCGTTTACACAACATTTTTTGAAATTGATGCTGAAGTAAAATGAAAATGTGCTCGGTTAACAGTTTTAATCACTTTTAAGTTAATTTTAAAATCGGACATCATTACTGTTTACGCCATTGCGTAAAGCAGTTTTAAGTTAATTAAACTGGTTTGGTATTTGATTTGTTTTCATCTACAATTTAACAGTATTTCTATGTAATGAATATTTTAATTATAAATAAGAAATTTTTTCATACACTGAAATTAATGCATTCCATTCAACATAAATATAAATATATGCTCAGTTGATGTTTATTTATGACTTTTATATGGATTATTTATTAAGATTTAATTCTGTATTATTTCATGTGTATAATGTTTTAAAAAATAAAATAAAGCAGAAGAACTAAACGTAAACATGTTACATTCACTCGGCTCCTTTCGGATGCACTCGGCGCCTGACGATTTAGCGGCTCCTCACCGTTCACATAGCTCCTTTCGGATGGACTCGGCTTCTATCGACATCACTCGGCTCTTTACAGTTCACTCGACTCCACCTACCCTATATAAGCCGGCTCACCACTAGAGTCAGGTCATGCATTCTCTCGCCGTCTCTCGTCTTTGTCTCTCTCAGTCTCCTGCAGCCTCTCTCCGTGTGTGTCTCCCTCAGTTTGTTTCTCTCACGATCTCTCAGTGTGTGTGTATCTTTCTCTCAGCCAGACTCACCTCTGCTTCGGCAGTCTCTCGTTGTGGTCACTCTCTTCTCTTCTTGTGTGTCGTCTCTCCGACCATCGTCTCTCTCTGATCACGGTCTGCGACCATCATTCGAGTGATCATTGTTACTCTGGTATTGTTTGGTGACGCTTCACACCTCGTGCGGTTGACAAGTGGATTGCACATGTTCTGCAACAATGAATCTTTTTATTGTGTGTTAAGGATCCTTTAAACGTTGTGTTTGTGCTTTTTCTTCTCTATAACTGCATTATAAAATATTGACTTGAAGGAACTTATGTAGACGTATATAGGGACCACTATTGTGAGATTATGTTTTGTGAGACTGAATATCAACATATTAGTGTTTTTCGTCGTTAAACTCTTTGTTATTATAATTCAGATTACATCCTCTGTAAGTGAATTTCAATATATTAATGTTTTTTTTCATTCTAAAATAATCGTCTGATGAACTTTCTATTGTGGTAATCCAGATTACATTCTGTGCCAGTGAGTTTCAAGATATTTGTTTTTCATTAACAAAAACAGAAATCGTCTACCAAATATTAAGGTAATCCTCTGTTAAACAATAAGATACTATTATTATACTCTGTATTGTTATTATACGCTGTGTTTATGTAAAATAAATATTTAATGTAATAAGTTTTACCTACACTTTACTTAAGGAGTGTTGTATATAAATTCAAGGATTGAAAATAAAAAAGGTTCTCGTATATTCGATAAAGATTGCAATTTAAAAGTTTTAAACCACGACCTTTATAAAGACTGTTTATTCAATAGAAACATTTCATATTACACCTCGAAATCATTACGTAGTTTTAACCACCAAATATACTCGATTGATCAATGTAAAAAAGCTCTTTCTCCATATGCCGACAAAAGATTCGTATTGGAAAACCTTATAGATACACTCCCACATGGGAATAAAGAAATTTATCTATTGAAAAAAAAGAAACTAGTTTAAATGGGTCAATAAATAATTTTTAAAATATTAGAGTATTCTAAGCATTAATACAACATGTAAATTCTACATCATGGTAATTATGACCATTGGCCGTTTTTCTCATACCCTTGTATAATATATAAACGTGTTTATAATTGTTAATTTCATTCAAATCTGACAGTGTAAGATCATTGAACCTTTGCGTTAAAAATATTTTTACAAATCCTTCAATTGCAGCAATAATTGAATCAGAATTTTTTTTTATAAACTGTACTTTTTGAATTCAATAACGCCTATTTTGCATCAATTTCATTAATCTTTTTAATATTGTGGTAATAATTTATAGTATTCAATTTATCGAAAATATTAGACATTTTTACTATTCTATATATAAAGTAAAATTATTTAAAATTAATTTTTTTAGTGACGATGTAAAATTTTTTTTTTATCATTCACAACCTCTGTAATTGAGTAATAATGTCAATAAAGAGTAGAAATACAACAATACCGAGAGTAAAACAATCGACATTCTATATATGCAAATGAAAAAATAAATTGGATAAAACATTACAAAACTACATTGCTCAAATCGATCCAAGAATTGTACGTTTTATAAAAACCCAACCATTTTACATAGGCTTTGTCACCGTTTCGTTGTAAAATTTTCTCAATTTGGTATACACCTTTATGTTTGGTTTTTTGTAGTTCGTGTTGGTAAAAACGCCCTTTTATGACTTAGTTTCGGGAATCAATTAGTTCATAGGTAACAGGATTGGATTCAGTATGAACAGTGTGTATTTTAAATATTTCATTCGTCAAATTTGGTAGATAGCCCTTTTCAAATACTTTTTTATGTTTATTTATACAAACACTGTCTACTACATTAAATTTAATTTTTACAACTTTTTTCTATCGTATTTTTTATTTAAATTTGCCAAAATTTGCGTTTCGTTCGTCTAGTTTACATCTTTGGGTTTAAATAATGTAGCCGAATGTATAGAATTATTGTATTCATCTGAAAGTGTTTGCAAAATATCAATCCATTTATAGTTGCCATATTCTGTAAATTTAGTCCACATTTTTGTTTTCAAAGTTCTATTAAAACGTTCAATAATGGCAGTCTTTTTATCTGAATGGGTGTAATAATGATTTATATTGAATTGTTTCAACAAGGCTTTCACATGTGGATTGTAAAATTCCTTTCCCTGATCTGTTTGAAAATGTTTCATTTTATGTCTTTTCAATATCGGTTCCAAAGCAAACGCGACCTCTTTACCCGTCTTGTTCGTTAATGGAATACCGTATGCAAATTTGGTAAAACAATCAGTTAGTCAATAAATATTTATAACCTTTATTGGATCGAGAATAAGCAATCATTTCATCTATATCCTTGTACTAGGTCATCTAGACCCTTTAATACCGTCTTTCTAGTAGGATAATTACGTCTACCTGGCTTGTGCAATTCTTTTGCTAAATCAGTTTTAATAGACATTCTAAAATATAAAAAAAAAATAAAATGAAACAATAATTTACTCGTCTTGTACTTTTGATGTTGTAATATTCAACCTATTGAAAGATTTTTCATACAACAGTTCCATCTTTTCTATAAATTCATCAATTTCCATATTTATATTAAAATGATTCCATTTTGTTTAAATTTCAATTCTTTAAAAGCAAGATTAAAGAATCGTATACTATTTTGATCTTTTAATTTTTCATAGACAATTTTAAAATTGGGATACATTTTTTCAAGTTTATTCAACGTTTCTTCTAGAATTCTATATTGAACACGAACACATAATATTTAAACTCTTCGTCATCCTTATTTTTAGCTAAAATTACAAGACAATTGTCACTCATCGCGGGGATAAAGTGAAGATAAATATGGGGTGGCCATTGTTTTCAGTTTCTTTACATTACCATTCAATTCGTCAATTTGCAACTTGCGTTTTAAAATTACATCTTCAAGTCTATTATTTTCAATTTGCAATTGTTTTTGCTTATTTTCTATATATTCCAATTTTGAATGCAACTAAGCAGTATCATCTTTATACGACTTGAAATCTTTAATGAGAAAATCTTCTATTATATCATAACATTTATCGTAAAAATCCTTCGATATCCACGAAGCAATATCAAGTAACAATTTTTTATAAACATATCTACCCGTAATAATTTTAGTTATTTCACCTTTATTATCACCTTCAATATCATAAAAAGCCGATGCTCATGTACGAGCATCGGCTTTTTTATTGCAAAATTCAATAAATGTTTCTTTATTACGAAACCAATATTTAAATCGTTTGCCTCCATAATGGAATAATTTTTTTGAATTAAAAAACCCGTATTTATGTCCATAATTAGCTTAAAATCACCAAATATAGCATATGAAAAATCGTCTTTTATTTTTTCATAACAAACATTAATTAAACTAGTCATTTTGATTCTATATAAAAATAATTATTTTTCCATCAACAATAAAATATTATTTTTTTAAATTTTCGACTTTTTACAAAATTGCAAAAATGTCTAATATTTTCAAAAAATTGAAAAGTTTAAATAATTGTAATAATATTTCATTATTTTCATCTTCAAACATAAATCTGTACCCTTTGGATTCACTTTATATAAGATATTTTGTTGGCCCGAATTCGGGCCGACTAATTTTTGTGAATAGTAATAGATTTTTTATTTTAAATCCAATTTATAAATCTTTCCCAACATCTTTACATAATTTTGTTGCATTAAAAAAATCAGCAAATCTAATGGATTTGTACCCTTTGAATATAGGATATTTTGTCGGCTGGAATAGTCCAGCCGACAAAAACATCATAAAAAGCCGAGGCTCGTATGTGAGCATCGGCTTCAATTAATTTTTTACCATTTGAAACGAGTTTATATGAATTATTTTGGTCACTCGAATCTGCGGAACCAAAATACTCTAAAAATTTTGTAGATTCTTTACGAAACAAATACCAGAAATTATTAATCTAGCGGATTTGTACACTTTGAAACGACTTTATATAAATTATTTTGGTGGTCCGAATTCGACCTACCAAAAAACCTACTACTACCAATAGTCAATTTGAATTTAAAAAAGTAAACTTTTATATAGATACCAAAAATGAAGCTTCGTAATAATAAAATTATTTCACCAAATTCCACACCAGATTTAAATATTCAACCTGTGTAGATTTTGATGAATTTATTCCAATGCAAATAGAATCTGAAATTAATTCTGCAATTGATTGGTTTTATTACATTATAGAATATGATTGTAAAACAATACATTTGAAAATAGAATATGACATTTTTCACAAATGTGAGACTATTTTTGAAAAATGTTATGAATTTGATGTAGAATCGTTTAAAAAGAACTTCCCATTGATTTGTCAAAACGTAATTTTCACAGGAATCCTCTTTTCAAAATAACTTTAAATTGGGAATAATTTATTAATTTTTAATTTTAATTTTCTCTAGAGAGGTATGAAGGAAATTCAACAAAAAACAAATTTCCCCATTGTACATGTATTAGGTGGATGTACATTTCAAAACAAAAGTAAACACGGTTCTCTGTTATCAAAAACCATTATATGTATTGTATGCGGTCCATCTAATTGTGGTAAAACAAATGTAGTTTTTAATCTTTTAGTTCAAGAAAACGGTGTTCGTTTTCAAAACTTGTACATTTTCTCAAAATCGCTTCATCAACCTCTCTATAGAATGTTGTCAAATTTAATGATGATGAATCCTGAAATGAGTTATTATGAATATAATGAAAACGATCAAGTCCCTCAACCAGAGGCGATTGAACTACATTCAATAATAATTTTTGATGATTTAATAAAAGAGAAACAAAATAATATCGGTACTTATTTTTCACGGGGCCGTCAGTAATGTAAAAATGGGGATACTAGCACCAAATCCAAGGTAGCGGCCAATCCGCTATCTTGGAATGACGTCACGAATTCAAGATGGCGGTGGTCGGCAATCTTGGATTGTAACGTCATTGGCGCTAGTAGCCCGTAGCCATATTGGAATTTGCCTGTGGGAATTTCCATTTTCCCTTAGCGGGATATTTGAAATTCCGCAGGGATACCACTTGAGTAGTATATTCGCTTTGAATATTATTTATAATAATTAATTCAAAGGTTGGTACCGCTTTTGATCAGCTGTTGTGTAGCGGTCGTTTTGAATTAAATAAATAAATAATATTTGAAGTGAAAAAACAATTGATCGGCTAGGACTCGAATCCGGTCATGACGGAACGCGACTGACTCACGCCTTAAACCAATCGGCTACAGTGGCTCCCTGATGTAATGGGTGAAAAATTTTCTACATAAGCTGTGAATCTTAACGTCACATCAGTGTGTACACCTCTCTCTCTCTCACACACACACACCTACACACACCTACTCTACCTCCATCACTCTCTCTAACTGTGTGTGTGTTCGGAAACTTCCACTAATATATCCTGTAAACATACATTCAGCACTGTGTGTGTGTGTGTGTGTGTGTGTGTGTGTGTGTATATGAATAAAAATGTAGACGTACCTTAAGGATGATTTTGATCGTCGTGATCGTTGCACCGGGAGACGTCATCCGCTACTCTAGGGCCCGGACGTGGCTCGTTGTCCAGGAGGCGGTGGCAGCTGCATGTGTGTTCGCGTGAGTTGTCGTAGCGGCGGTAAGTTGTTGACAGTTTCAGGTGTGGCGGTCGACTGAAGAACAGCTGACGAACATGGCCTAAGGTTGAGCGTTATATTTTGAACAGCCGTTACAGTGGTAGGCGCGAAAGCGCCACACCCTTCCGACCAGTTCCAGATTCAAACCGGTTGCTTATGCGCATCCCGTAAACCGTTACTGCTGCTACCACCACCACCACTACCGCCGCTGCAGACACGTGACTAGATAAAACGATAAAACTTACCACTAATCACAAACATAGGAATGTTCTAAATTTTCGTAATGAAAAACTCTCTCCCTCTATCACTCTCTCTCTCACTTGCGTGTGTGTGTGTGTGTGTGTGTGTGTGTGTTCGGAAACTTCCACTAGTATATCCAGTAAACATACATTCTGCATTGTGTGTGTTCGTAAACATTCATTCAGCATTGTGTGTGTATGAATAAAAATTTAGACGTACCTCGAGGATGATCCTGGTCATCGTGGCCGTTGAACCGGAGACGTAATCCGCTACTCTAGGACCCGGACGTGTCTCGTTCTCCAGGAAGCGGCGGCAGCTGCATGTGTGTTCGGTGTGTTTGCGTGAGTTGACATAACGGCGGTGAGTTGTTGACAGTTCGAGATGTGGCGTTCGACTGAAGAACAGCTGACAAACATGGCCTAAAGTTGAGCGTCCTACTTTGAGCGTCCGTTACAGTAGCAGGCGCGAAAGCGCCACACCCTTCCGACCAATCACAGCTCCGGATACAAAGCGGTTGCGCATGCGCAACACGTAGACCGTTACAGCTGCTACCAACACCACCTAACTGAAATACAAAGAAAAAAACGAAGTCCGTTACAATTCAAAAGAAAAACAAAATCAGCCCTACATTACCTTATGATGGATTATAGCGTTGTTGTTGCATTTCCACACCACCCAGGAGGTAGCAACCGCGGCGCGTTGAGACTTTTTTTAAAGAGTGAAATCTCTCCCCTAGAGACCCAAGAAACACTCATACAAATTATGTTGTTACTACAAAAATTTACCACAAGTAAAAAAAAAAAAAAATTTTACTACAAAAATTTACCACGAGCAAAATAAAAAAACTAGAGAGACTTGTATACTGTCATTAATTTTTTTTATTTAAAATAAACTGTTCATAATCGGATATGTCTTTGCTTTTTTTGTATTGTGCACGAAGGGCATTGATACTAAAAAGTTATTTCACTGTTTCTTTCAAATGAATACATTTTTTAACCTACAGCACTTTATATTTTAAACAAAATTGTTCACAAGCTGATTCTAAGTAATGAAAGTCTTTAAGTCAGGGATGTTCTATATAAAATATATAGTTATTTTCTGGATGAAATGCAAATTCTAATTTAGCTATGTATCTGAATTTTATGTAATTAAATATACTTGACAAATCAAATTTATGATAGTCTTTGTTATTTTCTGTTTTTAAAATCATTACTGTTTTTTTAGCATTGTTTGAATTAAAAATTACCTTGACTGCTGGTTCTTCTTCTTCTTCACCTTCGTTGATGATATGATGTCTTCGTAGATGTTTTGTTGTTATCTGGAAGTACTGGGTTGAGCGTTCGCCACGTCGGGGTCATGGAGTGATGGGTGACGTCTGTCAACAGACATTATTCACTTACAAACAAAGAAACTAAATACCGCAGGTTTTCCCTGCAATTCTCTTGAATATTAATTTTGTCTTGTTTGCCACCGCTGGTCAACCTCATCGTTGTCTAGACGATCGACGAACCGCTTTCGTAGTAAAACTCTACGTTCTTCATCATCACCCTCACGTTGAAGGGTACATATAATACAAGAACCGTATTTAGTAGTCCATCGCGTCATTGATACAATGTCGTATTTCTTCTCGATAATTAATTCAGCAACACTTGTGACTTGAGTGAGTTGGCTTGGTGAGGTCTTTGCATTAATCTTCTGAATAAATGTTTGCGACATATTGGCGTATATGGTGATGACAACAATAACGATGATGATGATGATATGTGTAGTAAGCATTCAAGTCAAGCAAAAGTGACGAAATGAAGAAAGAAACTAAGACGTACCCCCTTCATTCATACAACGCCTTCATTTCCCCTCCTACAATGCCTACGCATCCGGTCGAGCTCGAAAATGTTTGAACAGGAAAGCTTCCATACACAAACTATATACAGTTTGACCTTGACGTCACAACCGTCTAAATTCCACACCCAAACCGACGTTGAAGCCACGTGTCATTTTATGAGTAACAGTGTTAATCGTGTAATTCTAAGAAACGATCATGCATACTCAGCACATTCTATAGCGCATGTAACCGGAAACGACTCGTCTAACTTGTTTGGGTGTTGCTCATTATTCATCATCATTATGCACATGTAACGTTATGTTAACGTAGTAACATTAGTCATCATCATCATCAACCGGTGATGGTGCAGAAAGGGGGGTAAACTAAAAAATTAAGATACTTTTTTTCTTATTACTATCCAAACACACACGATATACGGTCAGTACAAAAATGAACGTCAAGGCGTCAATTGCTAAAGAGCTCCATCGTCAGGCGCCTCGAAACTACCGCAGAAGACGCGTTGAATTAAAAGCAATTTCAGAGCTGTATCAAGCCGACCTTGTCGAGATGTTACCGTATGCTAAATTCAACAAAGGTTATCGTTACATACTGACGATGATAATTTGTTTTTCTCAACTGGCAATCGGAGTGGCGGTGAAAAACAAAACCGGTGCGGAAATCCCTAAGGTCCTTAAACTTATATTGGATAAACATCCGATGCTAGATTTTCAAACCGATTCAGGCTAGGAGTTTTACAATCTGCCGGTGAAAAGGTTATTGGTTTCATACAATATAAATCACTATTCTACACATTCGGATAAAAAAGCTTCGATCGTCGAACGCTTTAACCGAACTCTGAAAACAATGATGTGAAGAAAGTTTACCGAACAAGGTACGTACAAGTGGTTAGATTTACTTCCAAAGTTGATCATTAAATATAACGGTACCCGCCAACGCACTATCGGTATGAAACCTAAAGATGTAAATAAGAGAAACGAATCCATCCCTTTAAGACGACTCAACACGGTACTATATCGAAAGCCTACATTACCGAAATTTAAAGTCGGCGATCGAGTACGAATAAGCCAATTTAAAAAACCTTCGCCTAAGGATACTTGCTGAATTGGACAAATGAAATATTTACCGTTCATAAAGTACACACCGAAACTCGACCCTGTACCTATACGCTGATTGATATTAAACATGAGGTGGTGAATGGTAAATTTTACGGTGAAGAGCTGACTAAAACTAACTTTAAAAATAACGTATATTTAGTCGAGAAGGTCTTAAGAAGAGAGGCGATAAATTATTTGTAACGTGGGAAGGGTTCGACGGAAAACAAAACAGTTGGATAGATAAGGCGGATTAGATACAGTAAACTGGTCAGTCGCAAACATGAGGTTGGAACGTCAACAGGTCGGTAATATTACGCTGCAAAATTTTGACGAATATACAGGAGCCGGGTGTGGTGAGGTAAAAGACCGTCATCATGGTCCTCTTCTACCGAATAGAATTAGATCTATTATCTGTGGACCGTCTAATTGCGGAAAAATAAATGTTCTATTCCTTGTTGTTTTCTCCCGACGGTTTAAGGTTCAAAAATATTTACGTGTTTTCTAAATCGCTGTACCAACTGAAATATAAATTTCTAGAACAAGTAATGACTGGTATACCGGAGATCGGTTATTTTGCCTACTCTGAAAATGATCATGTGATGGTGCCCGACGAAGCGGAACCGAATTCGATAATGATTTTCGACGATGTAGCCTGCGAAAAGCACAATAATATTCGCAAATACTTTGCGATGGGTCGTCACAACTACATCGATAGCTTTTATCTCACACAGACATATTCCAACGCAGGCAAGCACCTCGTACGGAACAACGCCAACCTTCTTCTGGTATTCAAACAGGATGATCTCAATTTACGTCACATCCATCAAGATCACGTAAATACCGATATGAAATTTGATCGGTTTAAAAATCTGTGCGGTGTAGCCTGGAAGAAACGACACGGCATTTTGGTTGTTGAAAAGGAGAGCGACATCAACGGAGGACAGTATCGAATAGGCTTCGATGTGTTTGTAAAAGAGATCAGTTGATAAACAGTGAAGAATGGCAAGACTGTTTATACCGTCTATTTTGATTAGGGTGTGACGCAATATTACAGCAAATTGTACAATACCAATGAACGTTTCGGTTAATCGATGTTATACGTTTCTTACACAGTATTAAAAAAAACATGCATTGTTCTTTAGATTGATCAAACTAGGAAGGTGATGTGATCGGCCGTTTTCTGATCATTCGTAACCATGATGTCGAACAAGAATGAGGTCGATTCGTTGTCGTCTGCGAAGTTAGTAATGGAAATCGATAGAACACGAGATTCAATTAAAAGCAAACATCGCGTTATTACGCAAGGAATAACGGAATCGGAGTAAGTTATGGAAAAGCGTTTTAAATATATTGTCGAACCGCTTCGCGATCTTAATAAGACGTTTAAACAAAAATACGATGATATTAAAAAAGAACCAAAGGAGGAGGAGGAGGAGGAGGCGATGGATATAAAAGAAGAGGGTAGCATATCTTCCCCAACGGTTATGAGAAGACTGTTTAGTACTCAAAAAAAGAGATTGTCAAAACCGTAGACTTGTGGTCATCGAAATCACCGGGTTTTCGATGCAATCATTACCTGAATCTAGCTGTAACCGATAAAAGTAAGAGAATCAACAACGTGTACGGAGTGAAAAACGTTAACGATCGGTGGATGATTGGGAAAAAGAGGTTGTGTTCAAAGGAAATACAATTTGTATCGATAAAAAAAGTTATAATGGAACCGACGGCTTGTATCAGTTGATATTTTTTTAATGAACCCAACGATTACATGGAAAAAGATTTACACCACTATAAAAAAACTCTTGGAATATACAGAAGCGCATAAGAGTCAAAGTACCGGTCGAATAATCTCCAGTAAATCTAACAAGTACAATACTATTATTAAAGAACTGTTTCCTCTGAAGCGATACGCGATTCAAAACGCCAACGAAAGTCCAATAACAGGAACAGGTCTGTTTATGAAGGCGATGCAAACAGTTTGACCAGATTACGTGTACTGGGACGATCCAAACAAACTTTGAGATAGACTGCGTCTATTGGTGGCTTCAAGACATACTGGTTATAATAACGAAGTAGTTTCGATCATAGAAGAACTGCAAGAAAATGGATACAGAAAGGAGGGGTAGAGGAAACGTTTTATTTTAAACAGTCTGACGATGAGTATCGACATTCGGACGTTCTCGCGTTGGAGGCGCACACGTCACCACCCAACTACCAATTAGAATTGTTGGAACGTTCGAGAAAACCGCCGACGGGAATTTCGATATCAAAGAACGACGTTTGTGGAATGTTGGAACGCCTGTTGAGGATGACGATAATACAACATTTGGTTACGTTAAAAAAATGTACGTAAAGCAAAGCGATTTGAATAATAAATACTTACCGTCAGTTTCAACGACGGACAACAACGCACTCTTCTTTTCAAAGAAGCGATTATGCGATATCGGTGAACCAATTGAAAAAACAGACGTCGTTACTGTCAACTGTTTACGTACAAACCTTTTCAATGAAAAGAAGATAATTAACGCAAGAGGTTGCGTTATCACTAACGCTGGTATACCTAAGAATACCTAATAATTATACCTAATATCTCGCTACATCAAACGAAAATTAAATTGCATCAACGAAAATTAATCAATAGTATTATGAACACCAAAACACCTATAAAATCGACCAATCTCGCTACTAAGGGATATTTCGATGAGCATCTATTTAAATTTTACAGAATTCTAATAAACTTTGACGTCAAAAGTCACAAAAACTTTGATCAAAACGTCCTTATGGAATTATTAAACAATGACAGAATTACGACAAACAAGGGGGAAAACATGATACGACCACCAATGTAAGTTGGTGGAAGATTGTAAAAGGTTCATTGTATGTCCAATATGACAAGAGTGAGGGGTAAAAACGTTCTCCTGTTTGAAAGGGTAAGGTGAGAAGATGTAAACGAAATGCCAATCTTAAACGAGGCTTTGGACTGTTAACAAGTCTAACAGCAAGAGCTGCAGGAGTGTTAGGATCGTATATTGGTGATAAACCATTAAAAGTTGTCAAAAAGTTGGTGCGTAAAATAAGCGGCTGCAGATCGTGAATTAGCCGATAGCGCTTGGGAAAGAGTTAAATCTAAGGATTCGAGTATCGCAGAAAAGGCTACTGCATTGGCGGTAACAAACGCGATGAACTTAAAAGCAACGTTCGGCGGTGGAAAAGTAAGAAGAAGACGATCAAAAATGAATAATATAAAACGTCTTGTTGAAATGATGAACAGAAAAGCCGGAACTGTAGGGCAGGGATTATAGCTTAAGCCCTACCTTTTGACCGGATCGGGGATTGGTGGTAAAAAAAACGTCGTCGTCTCCAATAAAGAGAATACTAGTGCGTCCGCTATCGAATATAGAACTGATGTGGTACGCGAGAAAACTAAATGTAGCCGATTTTCGAGGAGTATTCACGTTGGACGCATTACCCAAAAAACCGAAGACTAACGAGTCTGCGATAGTTAATCTTGATCGCAGTACCGGTCGTGGAACACACTGGGTATGTTATAGAAAACGTGGACGAATGGTAACTATTTTGATAGTTTCGGTAATTTGCGCCCACATAACGAATTGATGCGGGCGGTATTTTCCATTCGATTCGATTATAAATTTCATTTATAAAGCCATAAAAAATTAAACATGGTTATCTGCGGAAATTTATGTCTTGAATTTCTCAGTCGTGGTTCGTCAGCCTACAAGTAAACATCATCATAATCATAATCATCATCTTGTTCTGGATAAATGGAAATACGTCATTATTACACGCTACATTCTTTCCACCATTGGATTTGTCTGATGGCGATTGGGAATTGGCGTTGATAAACCTAACAACATGTAACTTGATTCCGAATGTCGACGAGGAAATCAACAACACAATTATTGTTGTTTCAAATAAATTTCAAAAAACGATTCAGCTGACACTACCGACCGGATCGTACGAAATGGATGATATAGCTAAACTTTTGAGCGATGAACTCAAAAACAAACACGAAATAAATTTACTTATGCGACCGAATAACAATACGTTATAATGGAACATAAATGCAATGCTGTGATCGATCTATCATCAAGAGATAGTTTGGCACCGCTGTTGGGGTTTGATAAAACTAATCTAGCGGCGAACATATGGCACGAGTCATTGAAGCCGGTTGCCATTAACAACGTGAACACCGTCCGGGTCGAATGCAACCTTATACGAGGCTCCTATACGAACGGATCAGAAGGACACGTGTTGTATGAATTTACGATAAACGCACCGCCTGGTTTCAAAATTATCGAATCGCCGAAAAATATAATACATCTACCGGTAAATACAAAGAGCTTAGACGAGATCGCTATAAAGCTTACCGATCAAGACGGAAACTGATAAATTTCTGTCAAACCGTAACGGTGAGATTACATTTACAAAGAAAACCAAAATAAATGGAAAACCGACCGATGGGGATAATATACAATAACGATGTTAGTAGTAGTAGCGAAACGATACGCAGATTGGTCAGTCGACGTGCAAACACCAAAGCGTTGACATCGCGTAACGTGTTGTTTCTTCTAAAACTTGGTTTTAAAGTTTTGGTGAACCGTAATGGCAGCAATAAGGGCGAATATGTTAGACGTTAGTAAAAGTGTTTCTTTCGACAACATGATCACCCAGTACGAATATCACTCATGTACCGTACGCTTCGTCGAATTTCAGCAACAACGATGAAATTCGGATACAGATACACCAACAGGATGTGTACACGTTACCGCATGAAAGCTTTTTGATGGTCGAAGGGACGCTAACTACTCAGGCAGGTGATAAAATGGCAAGAGAATCGTAGTTAACAAACAATGCGATACCATTTCTCTTCGAGAAGATACGATACAAGATAGACGGAACGGAGATGTTTCGTGTACAAAAGTTCGGAATAATGACAACGATAAAGAATATCCTATCGTTGCGTAAAAGCGAAAAAGATATTTTTGAAAATTTCGGGTGGATGTTCGATGTAAAAAATAAATTCGATTTGGATGAAACCACGGGAAGATTTTGTTTCTACGTACCGCTGCGTATGCTGATGGGTTTTGCCGAAGACTACAAACACAAAATATTGAACGTCAAACAAGAATTGGTTTTGCTTAGATCTTCCAACGAAGTGAACGCACTGGTGTCTTCCAAAGAGGCACCCGATTCCAAGTTGAAAGTGACTAAGGTAGCGTGGAAAATACCGTATGTTTACGTTGCCGATACGATGCGATTGCAATTGTTGTAAATAGTAGAACAAGATAGTCCGTTAGCGATAACTTTTCGTTCATGGCTAATCCACGAATATCCGGCTATCTTACAAACAAACATACATTTATGGTCGGTGCGCAAACGAAGAAACCGAGATACGTGATATTCGGTTTACAGACGGACAAAAAAGATAAAGCTACAAAGTCACTGACACTCTTCGATATGGGCGAATTGGTAAACGTTCGTCTGTATTTGAATTGGCAATACTATTCGTACGACAATCTACAGGGTGATGTGAGTATGGTGTATGAAATGTTTGCCAGCTTTCGGTCCGGTTATTACAACGAACCGGAGGACGAGTGTCCCGCTTACAGTTTGGAAGATTTCAAGACCAGTGTACCGTTAATAGTAATCGACTGTTCCCGTCAGAACGATTCTCTAAAAACAGGAACCGTAGATATACGTACCGATTTCGAAACCGAAAACAATATACCAGCCCACACGACCGCCTACTGTCTCATTATACATGATACCATCGTCACATACTCCGCTTACGGGAATAGTGTTAAAAGGTTATGTAATGCGGGAGGTATTTAAAATCGAACTAATAATGGGAGACTTTTCGCATGAAATTGATACTATGTAGACCGGTTTTTTGCACCTTCGCCGGTTAACATTCCGTTAGTATGGTGTAATTCATCAACGGGGGAAGCGGTGCCCATTTTTACAACACTACCGTATCATCATCAAAAAATAAGTCTGCTGACACTGTTTGCAACATCACAGCATCGTTACCTTTAGAAAAAGCAGAGGTTAACGTCGGTAATACGAGTTTATCATTACCTAACGTAACGTTAAATGAAGAAAACCGTAATGAATGTTATATCATTACTATGTTAACATAATGATGA
Source organism: Lycorma delicatula (assembly GCF_047948215.1). Taxonomy (NCBI): domain Eukaryota; kingdom Metazoa; phylum Arthropoda; class Insecta; order Hemiptera; family Fulgoridae; genus Lycorma; species Lycorma delicatula. Next base: position 12,928,424 of record NC_134458.1, on the reverse strand, counting down.
TGATATTACTATGTTAACATAACGTTACATGTACATAATCATTATGTTACTAAGTTAACGTTACATATACATGATGATCATGGATTTTAGAAGAAAAAATTGGAGGGAGTTACCCCCATCACGTCTACGGTGATATAAGAAATTTATCTTTGACCACGCATTCGTAGTTGAGCAACGGTCATGAAAGGAGTTATCGAATATCACGGATTCCTCGGCAACCGAGGTGAGTTTATAGTTAAAGAACTCGCTGTTTTCAGTGACAGCGGATGTTACATGATCATACATTTTCGTTTACCGTACCCGTGCGCTGAATTAAAATCGAAATACAGGTGGATGGCCGCTTGGTTAGAAAGAAACTATCACAAAATAGATTGGGAGTACGGTGACGTTGTGTACAGCGATGATGTTATGGAGAAAATTTGTTCACAGTTCTCTACAATATACACAAAGGGGTTGGAGAAATCTGAATTTTTGCGTCGATATCATAACGATGTTCGAATGATACAAGAGGACGCACCAAAGCTGAATTCGAATTACATCATAACCTGTCCGTACCATAAACTACATCCAAGCGGAAAATGTGCTTTACAAACCGGATGTTTCTACATGGAGTGGTTGAAATTGTGTAAAATGCTGCCGTTGGATCTGGTCAGAGAAGCGGATCGTTTGAAAATACTATCGTAAATAACAAAGAAGAATTGGCCAAGAACGGCTTTTACTATTCCTTCAACGATTTGTGCATAAGATGTTGTTGGTGCAACGAACCGATTACACACGCAAAACTTACCACAATATAGGAATTGCATCAAGGAAAACATCCCGCTGTAATTAGAGTCTATCGTACCTCGAAGAAGGCTCCCGCTGTAGAGTTCAGTCTGCTGACCAAACCACATCTTTGGTTGAAGGACTCAATTATAGTTATAGCCTTCCAGTTTGGTTAATGCTGGGAATATTATTTATGCTTGCTTTTTGGATCACATAAAATCATTCGCAAGAAAAAAAGTGTAAAATAGAAAAAAAACTATATAAAAACCGGTTCGAGTATTTTATAGTAGGCCTCTAGGGGAGAGATATAAAAAAATTTCAACGCGCCGCGGGTACTACTTCCAGGGTAGGGTGGAAATGCAACTGGTAATTAGGTACAGTTTTAAGATGGATGTTGATATAGCCGCATCGGTGTGGATAGTTCGTTATTTCCCCTATCGTCGTGCAAGGACGTTGCGACATCTGATTAAAATTGTGAACGCGGCGTTCCCGCACGCTTTGAGTACGACTATTTCTTTAGATCGTTTCAATATGGTTAGAGTGGTGTTCTCGTATAGGCGACCTATGATAAAATTCACATTCGGTTGCAAGAATATCTCGATATTTTGAAGATAGAACTGTTGATGGTATGTGTAGACGTCGTATTGGTTGTGTTGGGGATAGGGTTATGCAGCAGACCCCTTCATTCAAGGCGATATGACGGAAGTGTCCACATGGTTGGTGTCTTTCTTACCAGGTGGACCGATAGCGGACCTAACTCATATAAAGAATATTCTCGACGTAGTGTTCCCGACATCAATAATCACGGTGACCGATACTTTACCAAATACATTACTGTTAGGTTTACCATACAGGACTAACGTGGAGGATATCGAATGCGAGGTACCGGGCATCATCGATTGGATTGTTGTGAGCGAGTGTGATATCCGTAAATTTTTCGATAAAAAGTTAAGCAAGTTACACGATAGAATCACACATTGGGCGGATACAAAAACGTATTGATTCTGTGCAAAAGGTTATCGGATTTATAGTAATGATTATCGGGAAGACGTTTACCAAATAGGTTAACGAATTGAAATCGGTTACACGATACATGTGTAAACATAGTTTTATGATGCTTGTCAAACACTGTGATGATGATGAGAAATATGTCGATCATGCAATCGAGTGTTATAAATTCGAATATTGCAGTCGAGGGTTACCCGAATACCTGTGCTCCTGCGAATTGGTTATTGGACACATGATGAAAGTTAAAGCGCTGATACGCAAAAACAAATTTGAATTACTATGGGAAAATTCAACAACGTCGTCGTTAGCTTGCCGAGTTATCGTTGAACATGAACTCTACCGGTTATTTTCTAAAACATTTATTGAAAAGAGTGGTAGTGGTGGGGGAAAGGTAGATGAAACAAGTATCTACACAGCAGTCGATCATTCGTGCGTGAGCTATGCCAGTGTGATGATGGATGCCTTATCGTTTATTAACGTTTTCAACGATCAAGACTGTTTTCTCAAACGGTTACCATTGAAGAGGTTGACCGATCGTCATATTGGTATTGACTATGTATTATTGGACATGAGAAAGATATATGCATCATACGGTGAGGTTAGCATTTGCTTCATCTTTTACGACACCGATTCTGACAACGAATCGTATTGTTTTCAGCTATTATTACCAATGAGCTAAACAAACAAATTTACCGAAGAGGAAATGACCGTTGTACGACGTCATTCGATGAAGCTAACTTATTACGGTGTAAGAAATGACCAAGACGACAACAGTGGTAGTAGTGGTGGTGTCACAAGATTTAAAATTAAGTTTATAAGACATGCACATTTGATGCACTTTGTAACATAATATGTCGTTTTTTAGAATTACACTGTGTAACATGTAATGCCGTTTCCAGTTACTTACATTATTAAACTGGTGAGAGAATGCATAGTCGTTTCTTAGAATTACACTGTTCAAGGTTACTCGTATCTAACACGTGCCTTCAACGGCGGTTTGAGTGTGGCAATTTAGACGGATGTGTTCCTATAAATCGTGACGTTAAGGTCAAACTAGTGATTGTTTGTGTATGGTACTTTTCCTGTTCAAACATGTTCGAGGTCTACTGGATGCGTAGGCATTGTAGGAGGGGATACAAAGGGGGTACGTCTTAGTTTCTTTCTTCATTCCATCACTGTCGCTTGACTTGGACGCTTATACACATATCATCGTCGTTGTTATTGCTGCCATCACCATATATGCCAATATGTCGCAAACATTTGTTCAGAAGATTAATGCAAAGACCTCACCAAGCCAACTCACTCAAGTCACAAGTGTTGGTGAATTAATTATCGAGAAGAAATACGACATTGTATCAATGAATAGATGGACTTTAATTTTGTTTAAGAGGCACCCGCCTTGAGCTATTCCGGTAGCCCACCACCCCTGCAGTTCCTAGGCCGAAGCCTTCGCCTGCAGTCCTCTAAAGCCCTCGGAACTTTTAAGCCATAGAGGCATTCGCCAGGCTAAGATGTCCCCCCTCAGCCTTCCTTGGTTTCCCTCCGGCCTCATCGGGAGGTTCTCGGACCGGCACACAAATGCCAACCCGGTCGTTTCTTTCAACGTGATCGCCGTCCAAACAGCCTCAAACGTCCTAGCACAGACGATCCGCGAAACCCTTGCATGCCCTGCTCACAATCTCTTCCGACGATCTTCAACCGTGGGCCGCCCTACCCTACGTGGAGACCCAGCTGGCTCAGACAGGAGGCATGACCCGGGCGGGCCATACAACCCTAACCAGCCTGGCTGTCCGAGCTACCTATCTCGAAAGACGCTTTTAATAAAAGATTGAAATACTTTCAATCCGGCAGTAGAGAACATCAAAGCCGGAATATCGAAGCCGTTTCATGTTACTTACGCTATTAAACTGCTGAGAAAATACGTAGTCGTTTCTTTGAATTACACGATAAACACTGTTGAAGGTTACTCGTAAAATGACACGTCGATTTGGGTGTGGCACCTTAGACGGTCGTCTATTGGTCGTGACGCGCGCGCGCGCGCGTGTGTGTGTGTGTGTGTGTGTGTGTGTGTGTGTGTAAAGTCAAGGTCAAACTATAAATAGTCATTTGTGTATGGAGGTTTTCCTCTTCAAACATGTTCGAGGTCGATCGGATACGAAGGCCTTGTATCTGGGTTGCGTATGCGCGACCGCTTTGAATCCGACGTTGCGATTGGTCGGTAGTGTGTCAGTCTGTACACACACACACACACACACACACACACACACACACACACACACACAAACAGAGGTGGTACTGCATTACTAATTTTACTGGTGGTGGCTAGGAGCGCTAGTGTCGCAGCCATCAGCTCAATCTTAGGCCATGTTCTTCAGCTATTCTCCAGTCGCGCGTTACATCTCGCACTGCCAACAACCCGTGCTGCTATGTCAACGCACGCACGCGAACACACATGGAGCCTCGGCCGCCGCCGTCGCCTCCTGGTGCACGAACCACATCAGGGTGCTGAAGTAGCAAGTGACGCCTCCCGGTGCAACGGCCACAATGACCAGGATCATCTTCCCGGTACGTCCACACTTACTTAATGGTGGTGGTAGCAGTAACGGTCTACGTGATGCGCATGCGCGGCCGCTTTGAATCCGGCCTGGTGTGTATTTATACCTCTAATTATTTTTCTGATCTATAAAATTTAAATATATAATTTTTTTAGTGCTACCATTTATGTATTGCAAATAAATTTGTAAGATAATTCTATTATATACAGGGTCATTCACGGGAATCGGATATTTTTAAAATAATCATAAAATATTCAATATTTACTTTAAAAAAGTTTTATTGGTACTGAAACACTTGTTAAATCAAAGCATTGTTACTTACTCATGAACGAAAAATTATGTCTGGCAAGTGATGTCCATTTTGAGCAATACATTGTTGTAGTTATTCACGGTAACTGGCCTCAATTCTTTGCAGCATGTCTACATCATTCTGGGTGACGTGATGACGAATTGCGATCTTTAGGTCCTCCAATGTACGCGGTTTATTGCCGTACACACGCGATTTCAGAAACCCTCACAGAAAAAAATCACAACTACTCAAGTCGGGGTACCGAGGGGACCAAGGAATGTCGCCGAATCTGGAAACGATCCGTCCCGGAAACAAGTTACGGAGAACAGCCATCGTTACCCTCGCTATGTGCGCTGTAGCTTCATACTGGTGGAATAACACATTTTGAAAATAGATTCCCCGGTTTCGTAACTAAGGGATGGAAAACGTATTCAACATCGCAATGTAACGATCAGCTGTTACAGTTACGGCCGCGTCATTTTCTTCAATAAAATATGGTCCAATAACACCGACCTTTCTTATCGGACACCAGACAGTCACCTTTGAGCTATGAAGTGGTCTCTCATGAAGCTGATGTGGGGTTTTTCTGCCCAATACCGGCAATTCTGTTTGTTGACGAAGCCCATTTTCATCTGAATGGCTTCATCTGAATGTTAATGTACAAAATGTTTGTCGAGTTTAAACAATTGTATTATAAATTGACCGATTCGCCATATACGTTTTCAGATTATAAAAACAAATATCCCTTGTACGTGACTGATTGTTTACGACAGGATGAATCAATAAAAATGGGCGTTATTGATTTGAAAATTAATGTTGAAGTTGACGAGAATTTTAAACCCAATACAATCGCGTATTGTTTATTAATATATGAAAATGTAGTGGCTTACTCATCGTTAACCGGCAAAGTAATTAAACAACTTTCATAAGTAGAAATTTTAATTTTTTCTTTCGCTGAAAGTAATGATGTCCGATTTTTAATTTAATTTAAAAGTGATTAAATCTGTTAACCGAGCACATTTTCATTTTATTTCAGCATAAATTTCAAAAAATGTTGTGAAAAGGGCGTATCTCGAAAACGGCTGGACTTGGGCGGATGAAACTACCGCCAATCGTTCCCAGATGTTGAAAGTACCGTTTCGCTTAAGACTTTCAAAATTGCATTGGATGATGTTCGAATATTGAAGAAAATAGAGTCGCGTTTTGGTATGCTTTTTGCAGTAGATAGACGGTTGCATGGTGAGAATGTAACTGGAAAGTGGCAGTGCTCTCAGTAGTATAGAAAAATCGTCTTTAATGTATTGAATAAGTTACGCATATACTGGATCAATTTATTGAAATCTATTATTGAAAAAACAGAGTCGTGTTTAGCAGTATTTTTTGTATTAAATAGACTCTTGTGTGGTGAGAATTTAACTGAAAAGTGGCGGTCGATCTCGTGAAAAGAGACCTCATATATTGCACTATTCGTTCTTTAATTTATTAGTGATCCAGGATATGAGGTTTCTATACTACTAGAATCGCTTGCCGAACCTGCCAGAGGGTCAAAAAAAGGTGGAGTGTCGGCAGTTAGTCGACTCTTACCTGTTCGACTGCAGTTTGTTGGTTGCTGAGCTGGCTTTATGATATGAAAGCCTTCACGGTGTCAACTGTCCCCTTGATTCAATGGTGTCACGGATCTCCGGTAAAGTTGATCAGGTGGCCCTGTGAAAAAAAAAAGAAGTTTTTATTTTATTTATATATAGATAAAATATTAAATTTTTTATTCATAATTAGCAGAATCAGCAATACTTTGCTATATATATATATATATATATATATATATATATATATATATACATACTCTCGGTTCTAAATATGGAACAGTTGCCCATCTCTTGCATGCGGACGAGGCTTTACAGTTTTGCGATGGAAACATGGCAGCAAGAATGGCACGCCACGACTAAGGGAAGGTCTACCATAGATTTATATAGGATTTTGCGGGATGGTATGCCTCTCCATCGATTTTAGTGGAAACGGTAGACCTAGTGCTATTCAATCATGTTGATTTAAACCAATATTTGTTTCGGTTTCGCGTGGCAGCTGATGAGCTGTGGTTTGTAATTGTAGATAAAGAAAATAAATCATCATAATGTATTTCATAAGAATGAGTGGCTGTGATTAAATAATATAAATAATGAGAGTTTTTTTCAATGAAATTTGTATAATTAAAAAAGTGACAGCACCAAACAATAGCAGCTAATTTTAAAATAAGACAAAATTTTCATTTAAACTAATAAATACTGTAATAATTTTAAGGTTTATGTGTTTAATCATTTCTAACAATAAATCTTGAACGTTTATTTACCCTCCTAGTAGGTTTCAGTAAATGACAATTAAAATTGAGTTGGTTTCAAATACTATACATAAATCCTTAATTTTTGTCAATCTATCTAACACTAACCTTATATATATATATATATATATATATATATATATATATATATATTTTATTTATTTTTTTAAATTACTGATCATTGACAATTAGCTGTTTGTGTAAATGACATAGTCATGTTTATAACGTTTAAAGTTAATTAATTCTTTTAAATGTTTAATTAAATATTTAAAAAGAACGAATCTATTTTATCATTTTTATTATATATTTTTAAAGGGTTTATTATAAAACATAAAATCTTCTATATTCTTGGAAAGAGATAGAAAGTAATTATCAAAATTTTGATCGCTAAAGAAATTTCTCTGATTTATTTTTTCCTACACAATTATTGTTATATATTTTTCAACAATGTTGTACCTTCTATTAAATTTATAGACAAAAAAAATTTAATTTTCACATAAATCTTGATGGAAAGGATTTGTGCAATACCAGTAACTTAATAAAGATTTACACGTATGTGCTCATTAAATATTAAAGTAATATTAAATATACTAACAAATATTAAATCTTATAATCTATATTCGATTTTGTTATAAAAAAACATTTATATAAGTTATTTGTCAAATAACATTGAGAAACAACTTATATAAATAAACTGAAGTAAAAAAATAATTTACAACAAATAATGATAAATATAATTTTTATGCACAAATAAATTTATTAAATTACAAAGGGCATGTATTATCTAACTTTCCCATACTATAAAATGTATAATAAGTTGAACAATTGTTAAGATATTTTTATTACAATGTATGTAATCTACTTTTTTTTAAGAAAACCTGCTTTCTCAGACAAAATTTATAAATAAAAAAAAATCATATTAAAAATTAGTATTTGCTAAATTTTTAGTGATTTCAGTATTAATATTAATAAAACACCTTCCAAGTATAATAAGTGAACAATAATAGCCAACTGAAAAGTGCCTTTTGATTTTTAAAACTTATTCGGTCTTTTATTATTACAATTTATACTTATTATTAATGAATAAATAGTGTTTTTGTAAAAAACAAAAACTAATATTGTTTTTATTAATTTTATTATTCAATACAAGTACATTTTTCTTCCTTATATTGACAGTTCTGAATTACTTCATTTTTAGATACTTTTTAAAATGTTTTAACGAGTTTCCTCGATACTTAACAACAATGATCATATATAAAATAAATAATTACATTTGTAAATTTTTATATTTTATATTAAATCGCTTTTTTTTTAAATTATTAAAATTAATTATTATTTAAAATTATTTTTTCATTATTAAAAATTCATGAAACATTTTAATAACCCAAAAGCGACAATAATAAAAAAATAATGTAAATGCAATCAGTAGCACAAACAGAATACCATGTATAAAGATGAAATAGTAAAACAAAATTATTTTAACTTTTCAATATATCTCAAAACAACTAATATAATTGTCAGACAAGATAAGAAATACCTAATAGTATGGCACAGTTTAAAAAGACCAGATCAAATTATTGAACTCACCGGGTTGGTCTAGTGGTCAATGTGTCTTTGCAAATCAGCTGATTTCGAAGTCAAGAGTTCCAATGTTCAAATCCTAGTAAAGGCAATTACTTTTATAATTTGAATAGTAGATCGTGGATACCGGTGTTCTTTGGTGATTGGGTTTCAATTAACCGCACATCTCAGAAATGGTCGACCTGAAACTGTACAAGACTACATTTCACTTACACTCATACATATCATCCTCACCAGTCCTCTGAAGTAATACTGACGGTGATTCCCGGAGGCTAAACAGGAAAAGAAAGTTCAAATTATTGAAAAACACATACACTTATGAGACTGTATTAGTTTTTTGTACTGAAAAATTCATAAGTATTTATCAATACAAAAACGTCTTCTTCTAACATGGCATTATTAGATACACTGAGGTATAATTTGTTTGTTATATTAAGAAAAAGCTTCAATTGGGAGAATAGCTAGAGGTAAACCAAGAAAGAGATATTAGGTTGTGTAATGGGGAAGACCTAAAAAGGTGTGGTGAATATTTTCAAGAAGAAATGGTGGAAGACAGTGATAAAAGTGCGTAATGAACAATGGTTAAACTGAAAAAAGAATTCCTTTAAAAGTGCTGGTAGGTTTTACAAACGATTTTTCAGAATTTTGATTTAGTTCCTTTATTAGTAGCAATCTAGGTTACCATTGTTTTGTAAAATATTTGATAAATAGTGGGGGGACAATCAGTACAAGTGCAAAATTTATGACAGAAAGACTACTAACAATGGGACAGACTTACTAAGAATGACAAAGAACCTTTTCATTTTCCTGAACTGTTTTTAATAAGCTATGATTTTTATTGAAGGAATGATAGAATTAGTTGCAAGATAATGGTCAGTAGTTATTTACATTCAGTTTCCTTAATATTATTGATCAATAACAGTTTTTCAAAAATGTTTGCTCTATTTATTTTCAGTAATTTTGTTTCTGCTGATCTCAAAATCTTCTTAAATAACTTAACTATATTCACGTATAAAGTATAAATAATAGTGATAATATATTATTTTGTTAGCTGATACAAACATTTTTTTCAGAATAATAAATTACAAATGAATACTAATGTTTAATACAAGTAAATAATTCTAAATCATTTATATACAAACCGACTAAAATTTTTAAAAATACAAAAACACGTATAGACCGTACTTTCTACTAAAAATGTTAATTTAGAGCCAGAAAATATTATTAGTTCTACACTAAAAACTAACATCATTGACCATTTTTGCACTAGTTTTCATATCGGATTTTCCAATTCAGTTGGAAATGGTATTAAATCAAATTTTATTATTAAAAAAATTAATTACAACAAACAGAAAATTTAAAACGATAATTGGAAAAACAAAATCATTCTTGATATAGAGATAACAAACTTAATAATAGAATCACTATTTTCTCATATAAATTAATGAACCATATAAAATTTTTTACTGATAAAAATTCCAATAACAAATAAACATAAATCGTTAAAGAAATGGATAAGTTCTGGTTTGATAAAGTCTATCAAAAACATGAAATAAGTAAATTAAAAAAAACAGCAAAAAACAATGGTTTTCTTTTAAAACGAAATTACTCTAAAAAGTAGAAAATAACTTTTTAGCGATTATAATATAATCAAAATAATTTTCAAGAGTGTAAACCATTGTGCACTCGTAAAATACTACTTTGTCTAGTCATTTTAATTCATGTTCACATTTTTACCTTTATAGATTCTCATAGAACACCTATTCGAATTCTTCAGTAATATTTTATGAGCATACTGTGGTTTTCTTTTTGCAAATGTTGAAAATTATTTTGATTATTTTATAATCAATGAAAGATTATTTTCGACTTTTTAGAGCGATTTCGATTTAAAAGAAAACCATTGTTTAAATGTTTTTTAAATTAATTTATTTTTTACTTTTTAGTCTCCCGCCCGCACTAAAAATCACAAAATTAATTTATTTCGATAAAAAATCGATTCGTCATCATAACAAAATCAGATGACTTACAGTAACAAATCAGTAACGATAGGTTATCGTAACAAATTCGTTTCGCTGCCACAACAAACCCTTAGTTACCGATACATATGATTTGTTATCCGTATGTAAACAAAGAAATAAGTTTTCACAATGTCTGCAATATTGGATTTAGAATGACATTAAATATACTATATTATACTGTCATCAGAACCAAAGTTGTGTGCAAAATTTCAGTTTGATTTGACAACGGGAAGTGTGTCAAATTTTAATTACTAAATTTGACATATACAGGATTTCGAATATAAGAAAACAATTGAAAATTGCACATAATTCTTAATAATCAACCTTAAATATGAGACTTATTAAATAAACTAATTAAAACAGCTAAATTAAAGAATTAAAAAAATGAAATCTGATTTTGTGAAGGAAACAACAAAAAACATGGTACTATATAGAAGAAATAGTAGGTATAAAACGACGCAAGTACTTTCCATATATTGACCCAAAAATTGTAAGTAAGCATTTTTCACAAGTACGGAATAAGAATACAGAAAACTATTAAATGATAATTTAAACAAATCCAATATTCAAATGTATCGACTCATGACATGAATACTACAATTTCCTTTTACATATGCCCAACAAATTGATAGAAAAAAACTGAAATAATTAATACTTAAAAAACAGGATCTTTCATTATGCAGTTCATCGCTCTAATATTGAAGAAATGCTTAGAAGTCAGTCACTACCTAACTAATCTAATATCGCCAATGCAATTCCACTATTTAAATCTGGCAAACGAAAAATTCCTGAAAATTATCAACCTATTACTTTATTGAGTAATTTATCTTAAATAATGGGGAAAACCCTATATAGTTAATAGTATAGATAAATATGAATACAAACAAACCAATCTGGTTTTCAGAAACAGAAAAGCACTGAAGATGCTATAACTGAGCTAAAAAAATTGTAACAACTAACTTTAAAATAAATAATAAAATGTATCAGTATTTTCAGATCTGGGGTGATTGTATAATTTTTTTTTTTTTGTTAAGGTTATTTTTATTATTTATTTTTTTGTTTGGGTTCGTGGGTCTTTTCCTCGTTATCGTTTTAATTCCTTTTCTATGAGTTTAATTTTTTTTTTGATTGAATTTCTTGTTTCGTCTTTTGTGTTTTTAATTAGAGGTTGTGTTTTATTTTATAGTCTTGGTTATATAAGAGGTGATTTAAATTTAGTTCGGTTTTATTATTTGGTTTTTTTATTTATTTTAAGTATGGTTTTTTTTATTTATTTTGGTTTTTTGTTATGCTACATATAAAACTTCAAGAGATATCTGTTTTTAACATATAAGTCACAACATGTGAACATTTTTGGTAGTTACTTAAAAAATAAATCTAAAATCCTTACCTTAAATGGAAAAACCACCAAAAACCCGCTACTGAATTTTCCCTATCACAAGGTACGGTTCTCTAATTAGTCAAATTCTTAATCTATACAAATAATTTATTAAAATTAAATATAGTTGACTGTGGTGTTATTTCTTTTGCTGATGATATTGAACTAATATTAACTGACTCTTCCTGGAAAAATTAACACATTTAGCTGAACTAGGATTCATAGTTGTCAAATGATGGCTTGACCAGCATGCTAAATATAACATGTATGCATATGACTTTTTCTCCAACGAATAATAGAAAACCATTCGCTATAGCAAACTAACATTTGCAAATCACTTCGCTAAACAGCATACGTAGATGTAATCAAACCAGAAAATTACTCAGATAGAGGTGGCACTTGCACATCCCCTCACAAGAGAAAGTAAATAATGTAAAGTATTTACGGGGTTCTAATGGATCCACAAATAAAATGGAACTCGCATTAATAGTATGTGTCGTAAGTTAAAATATAGTATTATAAGTTTTACAGAATAAACAAACTCGAAGACCAAGACATTTTTAAACTGATGTATTCCGATTATGCTCGATCTATATTTCAATATGGAGAAAGCATGGGGTAAAGCATTAAATTCCCATCTTAACAAAATAAATATAACCCAAAAACATATATTAAGAGATGTACTTGGTAGGCTAAATGTTACAAACGTAATGAACTTTTTGATGAATTCAGAGTTGTAAGTGTTAGGCAATCCATATAAATAAAATTTTAAATGTTCATTTGTTCAAAATCTTAAATATCCGAAAGTTCTTGACCGATTGCATTGAAATTTTGCAATAACGTTGCATTCGAATACGCGCGTGCTTTTATATACCTACTATTAATACACCTAAGATGTCACCTCAGATACCTAGATCTGAGTATGTATATATATATATATATATATATATGTATGTATATATATATAGCAATAGCAAAGTATTGCTGATTCTGCTAATTATTAATAAAAAATTTAATATTTTATCTATATATAAATAAAATAAAAACTTCTTTAGATCTCATATTTACCCTTACAATGTACATCTACTTTGCATTATGCTGTTTCTTGTACAAATTTGGCAGAATGTAGAACACAATTCCTCTACACTTGTAAAAATTTAATAAATTTGGTCCTGAATAATTTTGTCTTTAATAAAATCATTAAATCAATGACTACCTAAATAGATAAATGTCCAGAAATATTTTTCGTCCAGAAATATTTTTTTTCTTCATTCCATTAATAAAATGTATTTTCTCAAACATCTTTTCAGTTTAAAAAATTAATCTCTCCGAAAATCGTTAATCACTGAAACATTAATTAATCACCTCAAACATTTTGCTTTTAGTTTCTGATACGGTATGTGACCTGTTGCTAGCACTCAAACTTATGTTTCACTGGAACCTAAAATTACTGGAGCCTAAATATTAAAAAAAAAAAAAAAAATATATTTTAAAATTTAAGTATTATTTGAACTTTGTTATTAACAAATGTTAAAACGAGAGTCGAGTGGGAGATTTTGTTGAGAGTAAATGTAGTCTATATTGCTCTGTGTTTATTTATTTTTGGATCGGGTTTTGCGGGTTTTCTTAATTGAACTGTACATTGGTAAATGTGGTTGATTATTTGGACGTGTTTTTTATATATACGTAAAGAGTTTGGATAACGAACGATCTTTGTTTATAGTGTTTTTTGTTTTCTATAGGTTTATTGCCCGTTGGAAATAATGTTTAAATTACTTGTCATTGGTCTGTGTGTGTTTGCAATGCAGTGAACTATAAGAATTTTATTTCTTATCGAGCAGTTTAAGTATTTTTTTCTGCATGGCATTTCTTCCGCCACCACCACATTCGGTCGCCCTAAACCATAAGCTCGAATGTCTGTGCCACAAACGGCTACTGAGCCTCGAATCAGTTTAGCGACCAGTGTCATTACTAGCTCCTAGAGCTAACCTAATTAAGTGAGCGAACTAAGCATGGTGCCACACACCACTTGCTTCGTGTCCCACCGATCACTTGTCACATATTCTAAAATGGGTAGGCGCACCCCGTCAACTACTAAAATATATATGACATTCAATAAATTAAATTTATGTCGTCAAAACAGCAATTTGCTGCCACGCCTAGGTCGCTGAATGCCAGCTAGTACCTGTAAACCAATATTAAAGCTCTTGGAGTTTTGATCGGCTGATGGCCAGCCATAACTCTCGGGTAGCTTCCCGCAAAAGCGAGGCAGGAGTCTTTCCCTTAAATACTGATGCCGATTGAACAAACCGACGGCATCAAGGAACACCCACACGGTCCGACAATGCGGCTCATGCCACATTGACTCGCCGCTTATGAGTGGCCAATTTTCCCCTTGACATCTAAGTTCCATAGTGGCCTGAGTTCTGGCCTCCCCAAGAGCAGGGCAGTCGAACATCATATGTTCGTTCGACTGGACTTCCCTGCATAGCTCATCAGCTGCCAGGCGGAACTGAAACAAATATTGGTTCAAGCACGAGTGGTTGGAGAGCACCTGGGCACCCGTTGTCCTTAAAAACGAGGGAGAGGAATACCATTCCCCAAGTCCTGTATAAATCTATACAAGGACCTTCCGTTAGTCGTGGTGTGCCATTCTTGCTGCCATGCATCCATCGCGAGGCTGTAAAAACTCCTTCTCAGGCGGGAGATGGGCAACTGAAAGAATTTAGAACCGGTGGATTGAGATCACCGTTCCGCTCCAGTACAAGCCCTGCTCGAGACCGCATCCCAAATACCTCGGCCTCCCTGCCTCTTCGCAACTTCCACATGGCCGCCTGAACTTTAACCACTAAATTGATTGGGAGAGCCTTTCCCAATGCGGTGGTAGCCTCTAGGAGGTTGGTTTAAAAATACGAGTGCATACTATTAATGCTGCCTCTATGTCAATAAAAATTGCCAAAACATATTTACAGTCGGCGCTTTCCATCTCAGCAACAGCATTTAAGATGAAATCCTCGGTGCCAACCCTTTTTGTGAAGCAATACTAGCCTCGATTTAGAAGTGAGTTCCTATCGATGCTTTCACAGAGCCGTTCTACAACCCGCCTTTCAAGCAATTTGCCGATTACCGGCAAGAGGCTGATGGGTCGATAACTGCTGACCTCATTCGGATCCGTTCCTGATTTTAAGACCACCCTTACCAAAGCCACCTTGCAGCAAGTCGGAAAGCAACCCCAGCTTAGGTACCCCGAGAACAGTCTGACAAGCGGGTCTCTTATGAAAGGCACCAGATGACAGAAAATATCCGGGTCAAGTTGGTCAATCCCCGGTGCCTTTCTCCGGCTTCTTTCTGATTTCAGTGCCATTCGAGAAACCACTCTGTCTACATGTACGGGTTCCACAGCCCGTACGTCAGGGAATGGTGACTCACCCGCCCTAACGCCGACTTCTGCTTCACCCTCCGGAGCATCTCGAAACAGAGTATCCAGGAACGCCTGGTAAGTTACCACAGATGTTAAGGTGTGTTGACAACCATCAAACCCACGTCGAACAGTGGACAGCACGTGCAGTGGCTTTGCCGGTATCATGACTGTGAGCTGACATGGGCTGCGCTGCAACTCGCGAATGGAGTCTTGCCAAAACTTGAGTTTGGCTTCCTTGATGGGATGAATGTACTCATTACAGGCGCACCGGTAGATCCGCAGACTCTCAGCGCGCACGTCATCAACGATAATGCCCGTTAGGGGGCGACGCTTGTATCTTCTCTTAGCGGACCTAACTCTTGCGCGCAGCACGCTAAGGTCAGAGGACCATCACTTTTTCCCGGTTTTCCGCCTGCGTGTAACAGACGGCTCCCTGGAAGCAGCGGTCATGACGGCTCTAGGTACTCTCCGATCAGCGGACTGGCCACTACCTAAGGTTCCGTCCATTGGCCGGGGCTGCTGTAGGACCCTATCGCAGTCAGTCTTGATGGCCCGGCCGAATTGTTCAGCCATCAATTCCACCCCCTCTCTGTGCTCCGTGCGCCATTCCAACCCCTGCAAGGCAGCCGCACATTTGCGCCGCAGCTTGTACTGATCCAGGCCCCTTAGGTTATAGCGACCCGAATCTGGAGCTCTTGAACCGCCACCGTTAGCGATCTCATAGGATATTAGGGACATTGGAGATTTCAACGCCCCTAAAATTGAGTGGAAAAATAAAACTGTGAGTAGTAACGGTCACTTTTATGTCAAGAAAAGATGTAAGATTTTATTTAATTTTACGGATGATCAAAATTTGCATCAGTATAATTCTCATTTACCTGTCGGTGAATCATCCATTCTAGATCTTATTTTTTCCAGTGGTTGATGCTAATTTAGATGCTGACCGTGTTGTCCTTCCTGACATGCTGCATGATATGCTTTCCATTAATATCCGTGTCAGTGATGGTACTACTGAATTCTTAAATTTCAGTAAAGGTAGATAGGATTGACTGGAAAGATGTTTAGGAATAACCTAACCTTGACACTGCTGTCTTCATTTTTAACGAAATTCTTTCATTTATACATTGGCACATCCTTTATGTAGACCAAAGTCTAAATGGTTTCCGAGTTGGTTTTCATCTAGCCTGATCAAGTATCTTAAACAAAAGCAGTTTTTCATAAAAAATACAAAAAACCCGGTATTATGATCTACTATAAAAAATTTTCGGAATTGCGTAATTAGGCTAAAATTCTCTTCAGAGCTGATAGTTTAAAAAGTGTCAGGTTGGCTGAGAATGATCTTATGAGGAAACCAGATAACTTATTTCGTTACGTGAAGTCAGCACTAAAAGATTCTGTTGGAGTTTGCTTGCTTAAAGTTGGTAATCGGACTATTGTTGAAAGTTCGGAATTATGTGAAGAATTCGGTAGGCGTTTACATTACGTCTACAAACCTGGTGAACTGGACGTTTGGAAGATTGATTTTTGAATCCTTGATGACGTTAATGTCGACATTCCGGTTGTGACTGTTGAGGAGGTCGAGTTATGTATCACATCTCTGCGTCCCCGTTCTGCAGCTGGTATCGACGGAGTGTGACCTTTTATCATTAAAGGCACCTCTAATCTTGTTGCTCCAGTTTTATCATGGATTTATAATTTCAGTCTGCTGTCTAGAATTTTTCCATCCAGTTGGAAGTGTACACCTGTTTCAACTGTGCCAAAGAAAGGTGATCTTCACTGCGTCGATAACTATCGTCCGATTTCGGTCATTAATGTTGTTGCAAAAATGTTTGAAAAAACGGTATACCGGCATCGTTATATATCGCTGGGGAAAATGGTCCACCCGTATCAACATCGCTTCCGCGAAGGTAAATCCACTATGACTAACCTTAATGATGTGGAACTGCTCCAGAGATTGAATCTCGTAAACAGGTTGATGTTTATTTTGACTTTCGTCAGGCTTTCTGAACCGTGCCTCATGATCTACTTCTGTTGAAGGTTAGCTGCCTCCGTATTAGTGCAGCAATGTTGAAATGGTTGCGGAGCTTTATTACTGACATACCTTTTCGCGTGAAGTGTTCGGTAGGGTGTTTGGTTAGTTCAAGGCCGTTTCTGGGATACCTCAGGGATCCAAACTTTTCCCTTTGTTATATGTTCTATTTATAAATGATATTGGACTAGATATTTCTTCTAAGGCATTACTGTATGCTGACGACCTTAAAATTATGGCTATGGTTAACAACTATTCTGATCGTGAGGTTTTGCAATCTGATATTATTAGAATTCATAAATGATTAGTTGATAACAAAATGCCGCTTAATTTGGCAAAAAATGTTCTTGCAACTTATTCCAGGAAAACCCTTGTAACAAAATATACCTAGAAGATAATACCTAGAGAACTTTACAACGTGTTGAAGGTATTTCTGATCTTGGGGTTTACCGTGACTCAAAGTTAATTTTCAGTGAGCATATAAGTAGGATAGTCTCCAAGTCCAGAAAGAGTCTTGGTTTGCTTCTTGGGCTAGTCGGCATTTCCAGAAAGAAAATACCATCTTGCACCTATATCAAACCATGGCTAAACCCATTCTTCAATATTGTGCTGTCATCTGGAATTGTATTAGGCTATACGTGTAATAGTATAGAAGCTGTGCAGAAGCGACTATTCCATATGCTGCGTCTTCATTGTAATACCTCTTCCTTTGAAAGGTATCAAGAAGAGTCCTGTTTTTGGAAGATGCAGCCGCTCACGGTGAGGCGCACTGTACATGGTTGTCCATAAAGTGGTTAATGGGATTAATAAATGCGATTTAAGGAACATAACTATAACGTTCCTTCTATTCACTCTAATTTTCACTGCCTGTTTAAATGTTGTAACAATAATAGACTGACACCTTTAGCTAGGTGTATTAGCAGGCTGAACGAGTATGGTTGTTTGATCGATGTGTTTGAGTTAATCCCTGCGACATAATAAGTTTATAGGAGTACGATTTCTTGTTAGTGCCTCGTTAGGTTTGTTTTTTGTAATGTTATCTTTGTGTACTTGTTTAATTAATGTATTATTTTTTACGTTCCCCTGCTTCATACATCCCTTGATAGGACTAGTGCATATACGAGGGTGTTTTCTTTACTGTTATATGCACTATCTTCACGTTAGAGTAGGTCATTCAGCTTCTCTGTTAGTTAAGGCTTCTTTTCAGGGAGGTTGGGATGGCTGTAAGAGGGGATATGGAGGTCATTTATAAAAAAAATATATTATTATTATTTAATGCTACAACAAACAATGGCTGAAGCAACTGAATTTTAAACATTTTACGTATTATTATACCATCAAGGCAAATATTAAGATGTATTAACAAGTTCATTGTCAAACGAAATTCGTTCAATGATACTGTTTTGCGTAAGTGAGGTCGTTACGGAATTGACGTACTACACATTTGATAATAATATTTTTATTGTAAAATGAGCCTCCAAGTTATATCAGTTGTATACAAAACACACACGCACACACATACAATCAAACATCAAACGTAATTCCGCTTGCACGTTTAATGATTTGTGCATTGTAGATGATATGAAATTATATGTAGTCTAATCAACAAGTTAGTTTTTAAGTTGTAAATCAGTTATATTGTATCGTGTATGCTAAAGGTAGATGTAACACTCGTTAATTTACTAGATTTATACTCTTATAACTATGATTATACGGAATTTTGTATCTTGCTTGAACACACTTTTTTTCATGGTTAAAACTAAATTAAATATTTAATTCCGCATTATTTTTTACTCTTAATTATCTCGTTATGAATGAATGTAATTCTTTAATGTCAGTTTAATTCGTCGTAATTTTAGGTTTTGGTTATTTATCACATTAATGCTGTAAAATCAAAGGTTTATACAGTTAAATTAGCAATGTACGTTAAATATTACTATCAAGAAAAAATCGTTTGATCTTGAAATGACATTGAATGCTAATAATATAGTCCAAGGTGTCTTAGAGAAACATGAAATTTTCCAATATATATATTTTTATAGTTAATTTAATAGTTTCAGAATATTCTCCCAAATTTATTTCTTAATTATAAAATTAAGTGAGGTCTTTTTTAACATTTCTGCAATCTTGTAGTGAAATCTTTCATAGTTCAACGTAGTGACATTTCAACAGAACTTTTGGTGAGTCTGTCCCTGACTTAGCTTTTAGTTCTTCAATTGCTGACTGCAGTATACGTTGCTTTTAAGGAATTTTGCAAGAAAACATTGCACTCTGACAGGTTAAGATATCTTGAGATGTTATCGTTTCACGATACCAAAAATTGATATATTGACAACGATATATGCGAAATGATATAATTTCCTATATTGGTAAAGTGCACTTCTGATATTTCATCTAGTACACTATATTAAAAATTTTTTTAAATAATAATTTGAGGCCGTAACTAGTGTGCATTTTCTTTGTTCGTAAAAACATAGACCATTTATTAAAATACATTAATAAATTAAAATTCTAATAAGAATGTAAAAAAAAACAAACATCGTATATAAGTTTCCTCTCTTCTCTGTTTAAATGAATATAATACCCGACTGATTCAAAAAAGGACTTTGCAACTTTAAAAGCATATAAAAATTTATTTAGATAAGTTACAGATTCGGTTGAGATCTCATTTCATACAAAAAAACATAATTTTTGACTCGCGTAGTTCATTAGCACCGAATTTGGCCACCAGTGTTGTTAATAATGGATACATTTACTGGTGCCGAATGTTCGCTGTGTGTTTTGGTTTCACGATCTGTAGTAAGCAACTGCACTTCAACGAAATTTTTTATAAAGAGTACGGTAGGGAGCCTCGTAGTAGGCGTACAATTTACTCTTGACATCAAACCTTCGTTGAGACAGGTTGTTCTGTTATACATACAAAATCACCAGGACGTACACGCGTCCCTGAAGCTGCCGTGGAACAACTCGGAGAAAGCTTTGTACGTAGTCCAAAGAAATTAACTCGACGTGCGTCACGTGAGACTGACATTCCACAAACGACTGTTTGGCGCGTATTACGATAATGATTGCACTTGCACCCGTACAAACTAACCGTGGTTCAACACACTGCAGATGACGATAAAGATGCTCGGCTGCAGTTTTGTGTGTAAATGATGGATATAATTGCAGAAGACGACAGATGTTTACACAACATAATTTTTAGCGATGAGTCAACATTTCCTATCAGTGACAAGGTGAGCACACATAACTGCCAAATGTGGGGTAGTGAAAACCCTCATGAAACTTTGCAACATATTCGTGATAGCCCTAAGGTCAATGTTTTTGTGCCTAAGCAAACAAAGAGTGTACGATCCGTTCTTCTTTCAGGAGGCAACCGTAAATGGTATCGTTCATCTAGACATGGTTCAAAATATTCTAATTGCTCAGTTAGACGATGATGACCTTAGTTTAATGCCTCCCGTTCAACGTGTACATAAATATGTGCTTAACAAATTTTCATTAACGCTTTCTGAATCATGTGAATTATTTTGTAATTAGCTTTTTTATATAAACAGTGTTTTAATATATTTATCTTAATATAATTTTATGTATTTATATTTTAAATGATTAATATAGAGTTTAATCACTTTTATTTTAAAATTAATTGTGTACTGTGTAATGCTGATCTGATCAAGATGTTACCACCGACTCACTTTATCCATCCAGGCAAATGCTGTGCCATTTCCTTATTTTTATCAATGGTTTAGCCTATATCTAGCCTTTTATAACGTGATCTATGTAAAGTATTATGTGCCGATCGGAATAAACTATTTATTTTAAAATGCTGTCATTAAGTAAGTAATGGCGAGGGCAAATGGCCAAAAGTATTAAAGGCAGATAAGGAGGATACTCCGGTGGTGAAAAAGGTGAAAGAACCTAGAAGCCAGGTTTAAATAAACCTGGATTAAAGAAACATAAAATGGCCAGCGGGCCTTTTGGTAGTTTGAGGTCTCAACCGATCGATTAACGTAACTCATTAATAAATGTTTATAGCTTATTAGGCTTTGTAAAATTCGGAAAAAGATATATTAATATTCGTTTAAGAGCAATGGAAAAGTTACAACTGTATTTTCCGAGGAAAATCATTTTGAGGCTAAGAAATTCATAAACAGTAGAATGAAATGAGAAGTGTATTAATCCAGACGGAAGACTGAAAAAAAAAACCCACTCCATACAACAAATTGCATAAAACGAAGAATACAATATAGGACCTGATACTCCAATATTCAATTTTTGACAGCGGGATACCATGAAAATTTTTAAATGAACTCAATGAAGTCAGTGGTCAACGGTCGAAATATAAAGTTCCTTTTTTCAGTTTAACCCAGAAGTTATTATAAATTTCCGATATTTTTATTTTTCGTACCTTTTCTTACCAATTTTTGTTTTGTTTAATGAAAAATTCAATTATTTAAATATCAATGTCATCTTCTCTATTGCGTATTAAAATTACCAAATTCTCGCTTCAAAAATTATCTTTACAGCGTATTGATAATACTAAACTATTATATTTTTTATGACTATAACCCACAACTTTGATATGATAGTTATTCCTTTCTCAATATCATTCCTTTTTTCTTATTCTTCACTGTTTATTCCCCGATTTCGTTTCTGTGGATTCGGGATATTCCTGGCTGGATTCGTACTGAGGATGTGGTGACCTACAAAATCGATGCGACCTGTTTGTTTTTGTATAATTCAAAGAGAGACTAGTCTACCTATAATCTTGATTGGAGTTTCAATAAAAAACATCCGTTTCAAAAACTCTTATTTTTGTTTTTCCCTGATATAGTAACAAATAACGGAAAAGTACTTCGGATGATATTACAATTAGTATTAGTATACAATGTGGCCATTGTTTTAATCCGAGTGATATTAAATAAAATAATTGTTTTCTATCAACCCCAAGGTATTTACCTGAATTTTAAATTATTTTATAAAATATTAAATACAATTTCTTTATTTTCAGCGCCATTTTTTTGCGATATAATTAACAATATTTATATGAATATAAATAATTGAACAGTTGGAATGTAATCAGAGTAATTTTTTTATATGGTGGGGAAAAAACAATATAATTTTAATCTTATCAGACGTGGGTGATTGAAAAAGTCAAAAAGTGCAATGTGCAAAATTTCTATAAGTAAACTAAACCAGTGTACATAATTAAACAGCATGTACATCATGTGAATTCGTTCGGATGACCAGGGCCATAGACCGCTTTCTTTCTCATTTTCTCCCTCAACAAACTCTCTCCTCTCTTATACACACACTTCTTACAAAAACATTCACATAATTCTTATTATCAGGGCGCACGCTGAGTTTACATACCAGAAATTCCTTTTATACACGTGGCATCGTAAGAGTGGTGGGGAGTGCTATGTTTTGCCATATAATTTTTACAATTCTACAAAAAATTTCACCTTTTAAAATATACAGTATTAATTATAAATTTATGTTATTTATTGATTTTTTAAAGTAATTTTTTAATTCAGTTCAAATATGTTGAAATTTCTTATAATTTTTTTAAACTTTTTATTACCTTTATTTGATAATTCCGGTACTGAGTTTGAGAAGTGTACAATGCATTATTTCATAACAAAATGGGTTCGTTAATCCATTGCTTTAGAACATCTGTCCCGGTTTGTCTTATCGATTTGATGTATATAAACCGAATAAGGTATAAGATGTCAAGAGCCAATAGTCGCGCTGTTCCTTTCTCTAATATTAATAATTTTCATTAAATCAGTCCCTTCGATGAGCTTATACGGTGTTACCTGCAAAGGCTAAATATCACCTGCGTTTTGGTGGACTTAGCACGCCGATATGCAACTGCATGTTTTGACACGGTGAAGAAGATATCAGGAAATCATTTTCCTTGGTAATCCTGATACAAAATATTTGTTGTTATTATTAAGGATGGGTTTGTCATTTTTAGGAGTAACTTGAAATTCATATCCGGTCGTCTACAACCGTTAACGTTATGATATTTAACAAAAATACATTAATAACAGGCTTGTCTTGAGAATTATATTTATTTCTTTTAGAAATATACTTCCTACATCAGGAATTGTTTCAGTCTTTAATAGTATGGTATATATCTGTAATACGACATATCTCCAGTGATTTTCTAATTAAAACCTGTCTGCCTTTTTTTTTTTTTATTTATTTTATCTTTTAACTGAAAATAGATAAACTTTGGGATTAATTTTTTTAATGTGTAAATCACACATTGGAATTTACAATATCATTTTATTTATTTGTAACATGCATATCAATATTTCATGATTATTTGCAAAAATAATTAAATAATTTATTTATCCTTATCGATATACTTTTTATTAATTAGTTAATTACTTTTATCGGTGTTAAAATAAAATTTGTGGAAGAAGAAGAAGGAAGGATTACATACTGGTGTTTCTCTTAATTAGTATATGCTTTCTATAATAATATAACTAACAAGGCACCAAAGAAGGTAGATGGAATTTCAGAATTCGAAAAGTACAAGACGATTTTGTTATTCTGTTAGTTGTACACAAATCTAGTGGTATCTTTGAGCCTGCTAATCTTTCAAGTAAAAACTACTAGATCGATTTAAATCAAACTTTGTAAGAACGTAGTTTCTACACCTCGAAAAAACATAGAACTATTGCCGTTTCGAAATGTCTCACCGTTTCAAGACAGTGGGCATTTTAATGGCTTGTGATAACAACCGGATTATGTTCATTGCTGGTATTCAACTTTACTTTGGCTAAACCGTTGATCAAATATCATTCGGAGACCGCTTGCAGTATTTTAAATTAAATTTTCTACAACAAAAAATTTATTTTTTCTTAGTTTATTAAGTTTAAAAGTAACTTTAAATGTGCGACGATGTACGGCTTGCATTCTTTAGACTTACTCTTCGCTTTCAAGCACCTCAAGTCTCCACTTGAGGTGGAGACTTGAGTTGTTCTTTCGATGACAATAAATTAGTCAAAAGGGCAGACGCTTCAAGCAGCCGGACTCTCCACTCGGAGAGTCAATGCTTCTCACACGGGCAACTGTATGCAGTTTCCTCCAGATTGTCTTGTGGGAACGATCTGTATATATATACAAATCTACCTATACACTATATATATACATACATTCACTCCAGTGGAAAAGGCTGTAAATATTGTATATAAGTTCATTATCTAGATTATATCGTTCAAAACAGTTCCAAAAAACTAAAAAAAGTTAAAAAGATAAAATAAAAAATGAGAAACGAAGTACGGTCAGTTCTTCGTAGTATTTGTCGGGTAACGTTAATACCCTTAAATACGTTTTATCCGTACGAAGGACGGATAACCGGGTATAACTATTATTTTTAAGATGAGGGCTGACTACTCTGAAACCCGTATACTTTAGATTACTCGAAGTTTCGAGTCCTGTGCTGACCAAATCCTTGCTCTGAAGAAATTACAGTACACCGATATTTGTTTTATAAATTTTAATTGTTATTTATCAATATTATTCTCACAAGTATGAGCATAATGATCATAGTGAGTAAATAGGTAAATGAGAAGAGCGAGAAAAGAGGCCCTGACCGGCTAGTTAAATATATATTTTATACGGATCAGTATATTATGTATAATATATACATATAAATTTAAACATACATATAGAGGGTTCCAAAAAAATATACTCGCTATTTGTAATTAAATAATATCTAAACAAAAAGAAATCTAATGTGTAATGTAGTGTAAGGTATTAAATTCGTCGTGGTAGGCGGATCTGGCAATTAATGCCACGCATGCGGGGGTAATAACCTCCATTCTGTGAATGGTTTCAGCACATGGTAGGCGATGATGAGGAATTTGCAGGGAAGTTTGTGTGGCCTGACGAGGCGCAATTCAAACTTAACGGTACTGTATACCGTGAAAATACTGTATACCGCCACAATTGGGGTTGCTGTGTGATGTGGTCTATCAGTGCGTGGTTTGATTGGTCCCTTCTTCTTCGAGGGTACCGTAACTGATGAGGCGTATCTTGATGTGCTTCCGACACGGATTTTGCCTGCCATCCAAAACCTGTATGGTAATGAACGTTTTTACGTGCAACAAGGCGGAGCACCGCCTCACTAACATCAAGATGTCAGGTTGTATCTTTTTAAAACTCTACCCGGACGGTATGTGGGTCGAAGAAGTGCTGTTGAGTACCCACCTCGGTCTCTTGATTTGACACCTCTGGACTTCTACCTCTGAGGGAACTTTTTT